>NC_080792.1:12803790-13106290 GCF_028018385.1 Neofelis nebulosa | reverse complement strand
AATTTTTTTAATTAAAAAAAAAGGGGGCACCTGGGTGGCTCAGTCAGTTGTGTCCGACTTCAGCTCAGGTCATGATCTCACGGTCCTTGAGTTCAAGCCCCGCATCAGGCTCTGTGCTGACGGCTCAGAGCCTGGAGCCTCTTCAGATTCTGTGTCTTTCTCTCTGCCCCTCCCCTGCTCACACTCTGTCTCTCTCTGTCTCTCAAAAATAAACGTTAAAAAAAAAAAAAAAAGAAATCCATCCAGTTGATTTCACACAACATGGTGACAGAAATGTATTTATTTACAAAGATTTATTTATTTTTATTTTTTAAAATGTATTCTGATGGAGAGAGAGAGAGAGAGGGAGAGGCAGCAAGAGAGGGAGAGAATCCCAGTAGGGCTCCATGCTGTCAGCGCAAAGCCCTGCACGGGGCTTGAACTCACAAACTGTGAGATCGTGACCTGAGCCGACATCCACAGTCAAAGGCTTTGCTGACTGAGCCCCCCAGGCTCCTACCAAGACTTATTTATAAACAGAACACTGTTTATAGATTATATAGAGAGACCAAACTGAAAGAGAACTTGCAAGCAGTGAGGGGTTTGTGTAATGATGAATTCAGGCTCTGGGTTGAGATCGCAGGTTCCGACCCAGATTCCTTGATGACCGTCTGTGGGATCTGGAAGAGGCTCATGGTCCTCGCCCAGGCTCCCTGTCTCTAGGGTGGGTCAGCTGTGGTGACCTCATGTATTGTTGTGGGGATTAAGAGATTCCCGTAAAACCTGAGAACCTGGCACTGAGACGCATTGGCCTTTGTGACACAAAGGGAGCGAGTCGTCAGGTCCCCGAAGGGACTCTGAGCCCCTGCAGTGGTCCTGTTGCTGAGGGTGGCATTCATCCTTCAGCCCTGCGATTGGCTGCTTTGTGAATAAACCAGGGTATTAGTTTCATATTAATACTGTAACGCCTTACCCTAAATTTACTGCCTGAACACAGTAAAATTTATTATTTTACAGCTCTAGAGGTCACAAGTCCATAATAGGCCTACAGAGGGGCGCCTGGGTGACTCAGTCGGTTAAGTGTCTGAGTCCTGACTTCGGCTCAGGTCATGATCTCACGGGTTGGTGAGATGGGGCCCGCGTTGGGCTCTTTGCTGACAGCGTGGACCCTGCCTGGGAGTCTCTCTCCCACTCAGTGCCTCTCCTGGCTTGTGCTTTCACGCTCTAAACAGACAGACAGACAGACATAAGAAATTACATCAATATAGGTCCGCAGAGCTTCATGTTTTCCTGGAGGCTCTAGGGCAGAATTGTTTCCTGGCCTCTTGCAGCTCCTACAGGCTGCCAGCATTCCATGCTCCGTGGCCTCATGTCCTTTCTGGCCTTTGCTTCTGTTGTGTCATCTCCTTCTCTGGCTCTCACCTCCTGCCTTCCTCTTGTAAAGGCCCTGTAGTTACACCGAGCCCCCCTGGATAATGCAGGAAATCTCCGCATCTCACGATCCTTGGTTCAGTCCATCACATCTGCAAGGTCCCTAATGCCATGGAAGATGACGAAGGGCTGGGAGATTCCATGTGGATGGCTGTGGGGGCGTGGATATTCTGCTGACCACACCCAGTGGCCTCTGACGGGCACTCGTGACTAGATGACCTAACGGTGGGCTTGGCTGATCTGCCTCCCTGTTGTGCTTTTTTTTGGTGCAGACCTTTCCTGATGGATGATCTCTGTGAAGCCAATGGCAGTTTTGCCATCAACTTACTAAAAATGTTGGGTAAAGAGGACAGCTCACGAAATGTGTTCTGCTCCCCCCTGAGCATCTCGTCTGCCCTGGCCATGGTCTTCATGGGGGCCAAAGGAAACACTGCCACCCAGATGTCCCAGGTATGCCTGCCTGTCGCAAAGGAAGAGCGGTGGGCTGCTTCTTTGCTTCCTGATGCTTTCTTCATACCTCACCACAGCGGATCACCACCAGTGTGGCTGGTCGGTGGCGAGGGGCACCGTGGTGAGGGAAAGAGAGCAGACATGGGCAGAAATGGGAATTATTTAAGACCCACCGTCTACCCTTAGCGTTTACAGGAGAAATCAAGTCATTATGTCATTTGCACTGGATAGAGGCATCAATATGTTACAGCAAACTTTGATAAGTAGGATAAGCTATAATTCTGTCCCACAAGAAGTCCGAGGATTTCAACTTTGTTATATTTTAAATTTTTTCTAATGTTTTGTATCAGATTGAATTGTAGCCGTGTGAATCAACTTTCTGTTACATGGGTTCTTTCTAAAAGTGTATGATTGTGTGTGCACAAGTGCAAGATGAAAGTAACACAAACATGTAACACAAACATGGACATCTGCCTCCGGAATTTTTTAGAGGGAATATAGAATCTGATTGGTCTGAACTGGGTTCTGTGGGATCTGCGCTGCAAACCAAGTAGTGGCAAACACTTGAGGGGAATAGTCTTTAACCTCTTTGTACCTTACGTTCCTTCGACAACCTTGTGAGTGTCCCAGAACATTGCCAATGCACACCGCTTTCCCATTAATAGCAGGGGTGCGTGGGCGCCCTCTGGAAGTGCTCACTGGAGGAGGGGGGCTTTGGACCCGGGCCCTTGGGAGGCAGAGGAACGACTTGACTTGGAAGTCACAGTCTGGTCTGGAGAACTTCTGTGAAGTTGCTGATGAAGTATTTTCTGTTGATTTCTGCTCATTCTTGTATTCCCTGGGTCGTGCTGGATTCATTCCAGCTATCTATTTGTTCTGTTCTGATTCCCTCCTGAGTTATCATACCTGCCTTTCTTATTTATTTATTTTTATTAAAAAAACATTCTTCTTTAATGTTTGTTTATTTTTGAGAGAGAGAGACAGAGCGTGAGCAGGGGAGGTGCAGAGAGAGAGGGAGACACAGAATCCGAAGCAGGCTCCAGGCTCTGGGCTGTCAGCATAGAGTCCAACGTGGGGCTCGAATTCACGAACCTTGAGATCATGACCGGAGCCAAAGTCGGAGGGTTAACCGACTGAATCCCCCAGGTCTCCATCACACCCACGTTTCTAAGTGGAGAAATCTACCAGGGCAGTGGTTCACACCTAGGGCCGATTTTGCCTTCCAGGGGATGTTCACCACTGTCTGGGCAGCTTGGTTGTCCTAAATGAGAGGTGCTACTGACATCTAGTGGGTAGAGGCCAGAAATGCTGCAAAATACCTTACACAGAACAGCAACCAAGTATCTGGCCCCAAAAGTCAGTAGTGCCCAGGTGAAAAAGGACTGTGTGAGGATTAAATCAAACTCCTTTCAAGGTAGGATCCTTTGTGATTTTCAGTGCAGGCGTTTGTGTGGAGATTGCTCTTTGGGGGACCAAGATGGTGGCAGTGTTACAAGTTTGTGCCCTTGTTTTCTCTTACCAGGCTCTTTGTTTGAACGGAAGTGGAGATGTTCACCAAAGTTTCCAGGCACTTCTCACGGAGGTGAACAAATCTGGCACTCAGTACGTGCTCAGAACTGCCAACAGACTGTTTGGAGAGAAGACGTATGACTTCTTTCCAGTAAGTTGTACTTGCACATCGATGTTAAAGAAATTGAAAATAAAATAGAAACTACAAAAGAACAGAGATAAAGTATAATTCTCTTGCCTTATAAATGTGCTCAGAATTGTACTTCTGTAATTGTAATTTTGAATTTTATGTTTGCCTCTGAACTATGTCCTTTTTAAAGTTGTTCTTGATAGATTCCTTCCGGATGTCAAACTCAGTATGTCCATCCTCCTGCATCCAGACCTGCTTCTCCCCATTGACTCCTCTCTTCAGTGACCACACTGTCTTGTGTGCCTACACAGCTATCCCCAGTCTCACCTCTGGTTGTTAGGCTGTCCCCTGGTCTCTCAAGGCCTCTTACATTTGTCCCCTCTTCTGAATCACCACCACCACTGCCTGGGTGCAGACTCTCACTGTATCTTCTGCACCATTATTTTAATTCTTCCCTATGGAACTCTCCAAGTCCTGCCAGGTTCTTCCACATTCCTGACAGAGTAGTCTTTCTCAAATGAAAATTGGTTCATAAAACAGGTTTTTAAATCCATGTGGTCCCTATTTTCTGAAGCATATAATTCCCAAGTTCCTTAGTCCAGTAAAAACCTGCCATATTGCGGTAAGTGAGGTCCAAAAAATTATGCCGCACACCATGCAGATTGATGCTACCTCAGATTAATGAAGTGATCTAGGCAAACCTGGCCATCTTACTGGCTGGCAGTTCCACGGATTCTTCTGTGAGACTCAAATACCTCCCTGCCCTGGCTGCTGTTGGGTGCTACCCCATGGAAGTTGCCTGCTCTGGACTTGAGTATCATTGGAGAGAATTCTGGGTCTTCTAGGACAAGCACCGATGATCCCAGGAATCTCCTAGTTGGTGTTCATTGTTGAATGTTGGCCTGATCTTTGAGTATTGTCGTTGGGGAATATTGGGGACACAGGGAGCCGCCTTCCCCTTTCCTCAGTTGCTTGGCTTCTCTTTCTCTGTACGTTTTCTTTCTTCTGTAGAAGCTAAAATATTTGAGAACAGGAGATGGGCGGAGGATGGGAGCCAATTGCAGGCACATTATATCTGAAACCAAGTTTTTGTGAGGTGAGTTATCTTTGGGTTTTCATGTACTGGGTACAGGCTCTTCCTGAGCTGACCTTACCTTACATTTCGAGGCTCAGCCCTTGGCACTGTTGTCCCTAATCCCCACCTCCCTACCCCCACAGCCCCACGGTGATCTAGACCTGACATCTAGACCTGACATCTAGACTATTCCAGTCCGGGAGGACCCAAAGATTTCAGGATGATCTGGTTCCACCATGGAGCCTCCCAGTCATTCACAAATTTCAGACATTGTGGTTGGTGCTGGTGATACGAAAACGAGCAAAAGAAAGTTAGAGTGCCTGGCAGACAGACAGATGATCAAACAGGAAGTCAGTGTGGAGCTGGAGTGTCTGACTGGGACTCTCACGGCGGTTCTGTGCATGCCCACCGCCATCCGTGTTCTCGAAGCATTAACCGTCTGTGTGTGGATGTGGTTTCTCCCAGCCGACTGTGAGCCGCCTCAGGTCCGATATCTTGTCTTTCCCCTGATGTCTGCCAGCTGGCACAGGGTGAGGCGCGGAGCCGGTGGTCCACACATTTTTGTCAGCTGCGTGAACGAGTCTTAAGATGCAGGACGGCCCGTGCAGGAATTTATGCTGGAAATATGCTAAGAGGAAAAAATGTGCTCACACTCGTGGGCGCTTTGCTGAACAGGGTGAACGCGGTGTCCTGTGTTTGCAGGCCTTTAGGGAGTCCTGCGAGAAGTTCTACCAGGCACAACTGGAGGAGTTGTCCTTCGCAGAGGACACCGAAGAATGCAGGAGACACATAAACGACTGGGTGACAGAAAAGACCGAAGGTGAGAGATTTTCACCGCAGTGCACCTGGCATTTTGCAGGAAAGAGAGCCGAGATTGGCGGGGTTGTGGCCTCCATGGTGTTGCCCCGCCTCTCCCTCCCCCTGGGGGCCCCGCAACCAGTGACCTTCTTGTGTGTGTTTGCCAGATTTTCAGGCCAGCAATGCAATTCTGATAGTTTTCTTGGGTTTATGAGATCACGAAGTGGTGATTGGTAAAAAATACGTGAACCTAGTGTAAGGATCTCAGACCTTCTCCCCGCTGGACTGTGCTGGAAAATTTCCAAAAATTGCTTCCTCCTTGGGGCCCCGTTAACCTTCCTTCTGGGGAGGGGGAGACCCTTGCCTTGCCCTGAGGGTAGAGTGACATTCAGTGTAGGTGGCAGCTGAGATAGGGCAACGTTTCACGTGATCTCCCTGTGGTAGTGAGCATAGCTCGTTTTTTCTGCAGTCCTCCCCTCCCTGACTGATGTGGCTGTGGCTGAGTTTGCTTTCAGAGCGCGACCTTTTCTCACTTTACTGCAGACTCTGGAGGTGCAGTCCCCACGGAGCCCACAGAGCTCTGAGTACAGAGCTCAGTCTTTCTGGTGTGTGCCCAGTGCATGTGAGGCGGCAGCCGTGATTACACTGAAAGCCAATGAAATAATGACCGTCGGAAGGGCAGAGCGTTTCACATTTTCCTACGTTGTATGTGCAGTGGTCTCTTGCTCTCCAGTTGATCCAGCAGTAATGGGTCACGAGGGGAAGCTGGAAGGTTCTCCATATACTACTCTCCCTACACCACTCACTTCCTCTTCGTCACATTGACCATCAATATGTTTCCCCCAAATACCAGAGCCAGAGGGGGCATTGGGGTTCACTTTGTCCCCGGTCTCATTGGATAACTCAGTTTGGGCCCCTGTATTGCACCCCTTAATTCCTTTACCCCATGCATGCCTTCAGGAAGACTGCTTTCACCCATTTTCAGGTCTGTATTCCTTCATCCTTTGGAAGCTTCTCCCCACCTAAATGAGATTTGAAGGTTGGCGTAGAGCAGTGATTCTCAGAATCAGCCCCTGGGTACCATCTGCCAAGGGCTGAAGATACTTGGGTTGTTACAGTTGGGTTAATGCTATCTGGCTTAACATCCTACAATGCACAGGACACTCCCCACCACAAAGAATTATCTGGCTTTACATGCTAGTAGCGGCATGGTTGAAAAATTATGGCGCCATGTCTGGGAAGCTTACCATTAGACTCAAGACTCTTGGGTTATTTTCTCAGCTCAGCCACTTGCCACCTATGGGTCCTTGGCACAAATGTCAGGCAAATGCTCTGACCTGAATTTCTCTATCTATAATGTGAGGGTAAAACGATAGTTGACCTGCCTGCTTCAAGATTGTTGTTTAAGGACGAGCAATACCCTGTGTATGTGCACAGCACTGCAATGCATCGCCCTGTTCCTCAGGTGGCCAGGAAGACAGGATTCCAGCCTGGCTGTCAACCAAGCCAGGCTTCGTATGTCAAGAGGATTGTGGGAAACAATGTTTATTCCCCTCCCCTCTCCCCCAAATAGCAATCAAGTTCTCTCGTATTCTTTGCAGGTAAGATTTCAGAGATACTGGCTCCTGGGACAGTTGACCGACTGACGAAGCTGGTTCTCGTGAATGCCATCTATTTCAAAGGAAAGTGGAACGAGCAGTTTGACAGAAAGCACACAAGGGGAATGCCCTTTAAAACCAACCAGGTAGGGAAATATATTTTCAGGTGTACTACGACTTAAAATACTGCGCTGGGAAAGATTGTGATTGAATGGAAAAAAATAATGTAGTTCATACTATATTTCTGAATGAATTTCATGCCCCCTTGTATCTTTTATTGGACAGGGAAAGAGAAAAGCTGAAATCATTTTTATATTGACAGTTTTGTGTTTGTTTGCCTCCTTTGTCAGACTGATTCTTCTGTCTTGGGTCATATTAATTTGGATTGAAAGAAAATTTCTTCTGACCCTTGGAGTTATGTTTGTATTGTACCATCACCGTCTCTATTTACATAGACACCTTCTTGCAATATCAGTGAGAACTATGCCTGTGTGTTGCCTTATAAGTCAGAGCCATACAATTCCGAACACAAGAAAAAAAGAGTGTTAGCAGATGTTCAGGCTAATTTTGTCTTTGTTATTTTTTTGGACCTTCTTAAAAAGAAAAATCGTATATGTTTACAGCGTGTGAGACGATTTTGATATACGCATTATAGTGAAGGAAGTGCCACAGTCAAGCTAAGTAACATACACTTTCCTCACATGGTTACCGTATTATTTTTGTGATGAGAGCACCTGAAATCTACTCTCTTAGCAAATTTCCAGCATTCCCTACGGTATTACTAACTGCAGCCATCATGCTGGACATCAGATCTTCAGACTGAAAGCCTAACTTAAAAAATTTTCTTGGCCGTATTCCCTTTTGAGCCTGATAATGTCTGGCTATCAGGAGCAATTAGCTGAAAATTTGACGTGCATCAACTTGGTGATAGCACATTGCACACAGATTTGAAAGTCTGGAATACGTTTGATGCGAGCTTTAGAAGAGGTGGACACTGAAAATCTTGTCAAGGTCCCTCTCCAAGAAAACCAAAGCCATAAAGCCAATTATATAAGTGAGCAACTTTCCAGAATAAAAATATAACTCTCTGTGGCCTCTACGTCTTTTCTAACCACATCCTTCAACCCCCAAACCTGAATATTAGTTAATCCTCCCCTTAACTTGGATAAATAATTCTTAATTATAAGGTCACTGGGAGTGCTCCTCTAATGCATCTTCCCAGAAGAGAAAAACACGGCTTCTTCCAAAAATAACGTAGGGTTTTATGTTTCTCTCTCTCTATTTGCCAATTTTATCCTCCCTCGCCTGGTAATATTTGACCTGCTGGGACAATAGCGTGTTGTATTCAATACTAATATGTAATAAAGAAGATCTTCCATCTATCAGCATAATGCACAGAAATCATAATCCTGTTATACGTACCTAGGGGTTCTGCAAATTAGATTTCCCTTATTTTGGTAAGCTGTGCTCCTTTTTTTCAGTAGTCTGATTTACATTTCCTATTTTCATTAGGAGAAAAAGACCGTGCAGATGATGTTTAAGCAAGCTAAATTTAGAATGGGGTATGTGGACGAGGTGCCCATGCAGGTCCTGGAGCTGCCCTACGCGGGGAAGGAGATGTGCCTGGTCGTTCTGCTGCCAGATGACAACACCGATCTCGCCGTGGTAAGGAAGCCCTTGCCAGTGGGCCTGAGGGTCCATGCAGGCAGCCGGCGCTCATGTCTTTATGTCCGTCGACCAGACAGCATTTGAGGAATTTCCAGTGTAGGGTTATGAGGAGTGGCCGAACATCATCTCAGGTCTTGGGTGGACATGTGTTGGCATTTCTGTTGAGTATCTACCTAGGAATGGAATGGTTGGTGAGGACACATTCTGATGAAGCTAAGAAGAAAGAGTTCCAGAAGAGCCCTGTTCTCTATTCTGAAGGGAGGGGCTGGTTGAGGTCTCCATAATTTTTTTTTTATTTTTTAAATTAATGTTTTTTATTAGAGGGAGAGAGAGTGCAAGCAGGGGAGAGGGGCAGAGGGAGAGAGAGAGAATCTCGAGCAGACTCTGGGCTTAGCGCAGAGCCCAGAGCGGAGCTCGATACCACAGCCCTGGGATCATGACCTGAGCCGAAACCACGAGTCGGATGCTCAACTGACTGAGCCACCCGGGCACCCCGGAGGTCCCAATAATTACTGAACAAAAGTACTAGAAAAGGAGGAGGATTGATCTGGGCAGTGTTTCTCAAACATTGATGTGCATAGGAATCTCCTGGGGATCCTGCTAAAATGCAGATTTTGACTCAGGGGGGGTATGGCCTGGGATTTTGCATTTCTAACAAGATTCCTGATGTCTCTGATGCTGCTGGTCAAGGGCCGCACTTTGAGTAGCAAGCATCTCAAGGACCGGCGAAGAATTTCCCTTGGCCGGGAGGAGAGGGACGTCTTCCCACGAGAGAAAAGGAACACGGTTCAGGATAGGAGAAAGTCAATTTGTAAGGAGGTGCGGGACCAGTCGTGAGCGTGTTATCTAGCTCTCCGGGGTTGGGGAAAGGCTTCCTTTCTAACACTTGCTGATTCCCGTGGCGTCCGTCACAGATGAGATCTGTTGTGGCTGCGTAAGAAGAAAATTAGGAGAGTCTGGGAAACAGAGCTGATGTCCAAACAGCCATCACTGGAGAGGGGCACTCACCTGGGCTCCAGGTGGTGAAGAGAAGGGGGACAAGCTCCGCCCACCTCCGCTGCCAGGCCCACGTGGAGATGCCAGGGCCCAGCCCCGCTGCACACACAGTCAGGGACCAACACCACAGAGGAAACCCTGCAGCCAGCCAGTCTCGCTGTCTTCTCCTCTGTTTCTTTTTTCATCGTGGACAAACAGAATGAGTGATGAGGCTGGAGGTTTGGAAACGAACCCCAGGGCAGGCAAGAAGACAAACACGAATGCCAGAAGCAACGGTCTTGTTGAATCCTCCGTTTCTGCGCTCCCCTTCCCCAGAAGCCACGTCTCCCTTCCTGTTCAGATCGTCCCCGGTTTCCCCCTCTTTGACCCGTTAGAGTTCCGACCCAAGCTCTGTCTCTTTTTTGTCCGACCGTCTCTCTCGTTCATAGTAGTGTGCATCGCACGAGTACAATCGATTGGTCATGAGAGCTTTCTAAACGAAAAATATTTGAAGTGAGTTTAGTACGGATAGTTAAAAAAACCCCACACACCTCCCCTGTTTCAAGTGTTTCTTTTTTTGTTTTAGCTGTTTTCCTCTTATATCCATAGAACAGGGAAAAAGATGAGAATTTGAGGGGAAATCTTGGTGTGTTTACAAGAGGAAAATGTCCGTCGATTGTCTTGGGCCAGAACTCATGGCATCGGGGAGGGGAACTGAGTGGGGACGTGGGCACCAGGCTGTTGTGTTTACATTTGAAGATTTGACTCCTCATTATTTCAGGTGGAAGAAACACTTACATACGAGAAGTTCAGAGCCTGGACAAATCCAGAAAAGATGACTGAGGAAAAAGTTCAGGTTTTCCTTCCCCGATTGAAGCTGGCAGAGAGTTACGACTTGGAGTCTTTTCTTCGAGGTTTAGGTATGACCGATGCGTTTGAGGAAGCCAAGGCAGACTTTTCGGGAATGTCAGCAAAGAAGAATGTGCCTGTGTCCAAGGTCGCGCACAAGTGCTTCGTAGAGGTCAATGAAGAGGGCACAGAGGCTGCCGCGGCCACGGCCGTGGTCAGGAATGCCCGGTGCTGCAGAATCGAACCAAGATTTTGTGCAGACCACCCTTTCCTTTTCTTCATCATGCACCACGGCACCAACAGCATCATGTTCTGCGGCCGCTTCTCTTCTCCGTAAGGAGGGGCGGTTCCCGTGTGCACACTTCTTCCCTTCTGCCCACCTGGCTTTAACGCAGATTCCTTGTGACCCAATTGGTAAGGTGCTTTGAATGCCAAAATAAAGTGCGTGCACCCGGGAAGTGTGTGAACGTTCTTACCGAATATTCCCCAGGCACTGGGAAAACTGAGGGATCAGGTGTGTGACATTTGGGGGTGAGAAGGCCATGCTTATTCTGGAGGGTTCGGGGAGCTCCTCTGCCTCAGTGACTCTGCCCACATCTGCTTATCGGAGGATGGCCCGCTCCTCTCAGTCTGCTCTCGCTGTTTGTGGGTGTTAAGGATTCCCAAACCAGCCCTCCGTACGCTTTCCCGTCCTTCAGTGACCTCGAAGCTCTGCCCACCTTTGCTGCCGGGCCCACGTGGAGATGCCAGGGCCCAGCCCCGCTGCACACACAGCCAGGGACCAACACCACAGAGGAAACCCTGCAGCCAGCCAGTCTCAGATAAGCAGCCGAGATGAAGTGTCTCTCCCCCAACGTCGCACGGACCGCCCTGCGTATCTCACGTCTCACACAGTCCCTCACGAAGGCAACACCTTCAGATCTTCTTGCCATAACCCTTCAGGCCTGCGCTTGGAGGCAGAGCTCTGACTGTGCCGTGTGGTCCTCTCCGTTCTGAAGCACCGTCCCCGCCTCTCCCTGCCCTGCAGGGACCTTCGCAGGAAGCACCTGCCGGGAGCAGAGTCCCTCTAGTTCATCACCTGTGCTCACATGTGTCTCCAGCCCATCTAGCTTACAAACGGGCCTCCCTGCAGTATTCTTTTGACTCAAAAAATAAATTTGTATTATGGTAGCAATTTGGAAGCTGTTGAAAAGTCCCAAAGAAAACTGGAGTCACCCATAATCACCACTGTTAAATCAGCACTGTTAAATCACAATGAGTGACATATATCCTTCCCTATTCTGTGTATGCAAATGCAAATTTAGAAACGTGTTAGCACAAGTTAATCATATACTTTGGTAGCTGTTCCTACCCTTACTTGGTATAAACTTTCCTCAAGATAATTATGTCATCAATTTCATGTGTCCTATTCTAAGGCTCTATTTTCTTCTATTGGATCTGCTTTTAGACAATTTAGATAACCGAAATGATTTATGTTGTATACCGTACTCTTATGTGAACATACTAAATATTTGCTCACATCCTTCATATTTTAAAAGAAATGTTCCTAAAAAGTACTGTCAAGATAAAAGTTGGGCACATCTTGAGACTTGTTCCAAATTAGTCTCCAGAATGCCGTAAGGATTTATAACCCCCCGTTCATTACCATTTACACTACCACTAGCTATGGATGGCCATTTTCTCTTCCTTTTTTTTTTTAATGATTGGTTATTCCTGACTTCTGTTTTGGATTCACAGTTCACAGTTACTGTAATATGAACCATCCATATTATAGTTCTTACTTAACGATTCATCAAGCTAGAGTACGTTCTCTGTTAGGTCACATTCATTTTAGGGGCTATACTTTCCAAAGAAGACTTGGTCGAAAGTTAATCCACGGGACTAGAAGGCCTGCATCTTTTAGTTTTAATCTCATTTCCACCTCTAATTTAAAAAAACTGCAATCTTTATTGAGGTACAATTTACACAGAAAAAACTTTCCATATTTACAATGTACAGGTTGATAGGTTTTGACACATGTAGGTACCCATGAAACCGAACCAATGAACAAATGGCCAGGTACCAGGCCAGGGGAGGCCTGTCGGGCAGTCCTCTAAGGTCTCCACACTGACAGTCCCTATGACTGGGCCAGGAGGTGACTTAGGGAGACTCGCCAACTTTTACCCAGACCTCCTTGCTTTCCAAATAAAGCAGAGTAGGGGTCAGGTTGAGATCCTTCTGCCCCCAGAGGGGACAGAAGCAGGATGTCAAGGTCAGAGGTCAGTGGCCTCAAATCTCTGGGCAGGGGTTAGCTTGGGAGTTCTCTCTAGTAAAGTGGAAATGTTCTATACAGCTGATGTTCCATATAGCTGAAACCCGGCCCAGATGGGGTCTCAAAACTGCAAAGGTCCTCGGAGGGCCCCTCTGTGTCCCAAGCATAACACCCAGGAACTAACATGAAAAGTGATGATGAGAACAGGATCCAACTCCATAGAGTTGTTGAGAGAACTTACTGGGCATGTAAAGAGGTTGGAACCACGCCTGGCATAGTATACTGGACACAGCATATAATTGGTGACTCATTATTAGACAAGTCTCACTTGCATTTTTGTGCATCTAAAAAGCAATAATGAGAAATGTAGTTAATTTTGCACTAAAAAATATAGTGTTCTCAGTAATAATAATTAATTCGAGATAAGTAAGGCTGTTACAATGAAAATTAAGAAATGCTAGAGAGGGGCGCCTGGGTGGCTCAGTCAGTTGAGCATCTGACTTCGGCTCCAGTCATGATATTGCTGTCGGTGAGTTCGAGCCCCGTGTCAGGTTCTGTGCTGACAGCTCAGAGTCTAGAGCCTGCTTCCCTCTCTCTCTGCCCCTCCCATGCTCGTGCTCTCTTTTCTCTCTCTCTCTCTTTCTCTCTCTCTCAAAAATAAATAAATATTTTAAAAAATGCTATAGAAAGTCATCAGAGATGACCAAAAGAAATGGAGAGATTTCGTACCATGAATAGAAAGACCTTGAGTTGAAAAGTCATCAGTTTTCCCTCACTTGTCCTGTGGATGTAATGTGATTCTAATCCAAATTCCAGCAATGTTTTCTGTGGAACTTGACGAGTACATTGAAAGATTTATATGAATGGGGCGCCTGGGTGGCGCAGTCGGTTAAGCGTCCGACTTCAGCCAGGTCATGATCTCGCGGTCCGTGAGTTCGAGCCCCGCGTCAGGCTCTGGGCTGATGGCTCGGAGCCTGGAGCCTGTTTCCGATTCTGTGTCTCCCTCTCTCTCTGCCCCTCCCCCGTTCATGCTCTGTCTCTCTCTGTCCCAAAAATAAATAAAAAACGTTGAAAAAAAAATTAAAAAAAAAAAAAAGAAAGATTTATATGAATAAGCAAAGGGCCAAAAATACCCAGCACCCTCCTGCAGAAAAAGATCAAGTTGCAGAGCACCTCTGTACCAGATATTGTAGCTTATGATAAAGTTTTAATAATTCAGTGTGGTGTTTACACGGGGATAGACAAACAGATTAAAGGTACAGAATAGAGCTCAAAAGCATATTCACATATGAAAATGGAAATGGGATAGAACTGGCATTAGAGGGCAATAGGGAAATGCCAACCCAAGATAATGTGCTGGGACAACTTCCTTATATAAAAGAAAACAAAATTGATTACTGAGCGATTAAATACCAGAATATGAAAAACAAATTTTGTAAGCTTTTCAAGAAAATACAGCAGAGTATTTTATGACTCTCAGGAAGGGATAGATTTCTTAAACAATACACAAAAGCAATAATTAAGGCAAACAACTGACAAAATCAGCTACATTAAAACATGTACTTTAGGGGCACCGGGGTGGTTCAATCGGTTAAGCATCCGACTCTTGATCTAAGTTGAGGTCTTGATCTCACGGTCGTGGGTTCAAGCCCCTCACTGGGTTCCACTAGGTGTGAAGCCTACTTTAAAAAATGTACTTTAAAATACATCGTAAAGATTATAAAAACATAGGCTCAAACCAGGAGATGATAGTGTAACACATTTAAAAGATATTAAAAGCGAAATATCCAAAAACAAAATACTTTCATGAAAGAATCTAAGAAAATGGTAAGCCAATGGAAAAATGGGTAAAGACTTGAAGAGCTAAGTCACAAAGGAGAAAACAGAAAAGGTCAATAAACATATGAAAAGATGCTCAATGTCATTAATGAAAGCAAATTAAAATAGGAATTAGAGGTCAGAGGGAGGTGGGGCCATGGAGGAAAGGCAGAGACATGCAATGTTTTTGGTTTTGAAGATGGAGGAAAGGGGACGGAGCCAAAGAATGTAGATGGAGAAGCTGAAGAAGACAGGGAAATGGATTCTGCCCTAGAGCCTCCAGAGAGGAGCATATGGCCCCACGGGTACCCTGGTTCTAGTCCACTGAGACCTACCTGCCTTGGACTTCCGACCAGCGGAACTGTGACATAGTGAATTCGTGTTTCAGATCTTGCAGTTTGTAATAATTTATCACAGTATCAGCAAGAAATCAATAAAGTATTCAATACTGTTGCTTTTCTTTTGCAAATGACAAACACATTTCTGTCTAACTTAAGAAAAAAGTAATTTATTATCCCATATCAAGCTTAGAAAAGTACCTGAGGAATAACTAGGACCGTGGACTCCATTGGCTTAGGCTCACTCCCCATCTCTGGCTTTGTTGTTTCTCTTAAGTGTCAGCTTCCTTTTCTTTCCCCACGGAACTCGAGGTGGATATCCACCTCTCTAACCATCAACCATCGTCTTGGATTGGCCATTTTGTAACTTACTTACCCTAGAACGAACAACAAGGCCAAAGGGGCTAGGATGTACCGACATCCTGCCTCCCTGGGAAACCATAGGGATGAACCAGAGAAAAGTTTTTATAATATGAAGCTTGGAAGATCATCAAGTGTCTGTATCCTACTCAACCTGTTTTGGCCTTAATTGAGCTTCCATCCATCAGTCAGAGATAAACACAACCAGAAAAGATTAACTAAAAAGAACATTGATCCAGTTATTTAAAAGCATTTGGACCAGGATGCCTGGGTGGCTCAGTCGGTTAAGGATCCAACTTCCGCTCTGGTCATGATCTTACAGTTCGTGGATTCGAGCCCAGCATCGGGCTCTGGGCTGACAGCTCAGAGCCTGGAACCTGCTTCTGATTCCGTGTCTCCTTCTCTCTCTGCCCCTCCCCTGCTTACTCTCTGTCTCTGTCTCTCTCAAAATAAATAAACATTAAAAAATTAGAAAAAAAATTAAAGCATTTGGACCAACAACATTATCACGAGCAAAGTTCACCTACCGTATTGGTTTTCTGTTGCTGCCTTGACAGATGACCCCAGATTCAGAGGCTCACGCAATGTGGATTTGTTATTTCGCAGTTTGGTAGGTCAGTAGACTTGACTTGCCTGCCCCAGTCTTACCAGGTTAAAGTCAGAGTGCCGGCAGGACTACCCACCTCCTTTCTGGGGCTCCAAAGTAGAATACACTTCAGGGACATTCAGGTTACTGAGCACAACACTGAGCTCTTTGTGGAACCAAGTTCGTGTTTCCTTGTTAGCGGTCAGTGGGACATTTCCCAGCTTCTTGGCCTCCTCCTTCTTCCATTTTCCAAGCCAGCAATGGCAGTCCAGTCCATCTTATGCTTTTGTAGGGGAGGAAATCTTTACCTCTACCCATCTTGGGTTTTCACCGAGACCCTTTAACATGAAGACAAATTAGCAAGAGGAAAACAGTTTACTACTGCATGCATCTGTATAGACTATGATCAGATATCCCACTCCTAGTTCACCACTAGAGCAGCTGTATGTTTGAGAGACATGTAAAATAATGCTCATAGCAATATTGTTCCTCATGGCAAGAAAAAATGTTGAAAAAAAACCTGTAGGAAAAATGCTGACTTATTAAAATGAATAAATTCTGTTGTAGGCATTTAGCAGAATCAGGGTCATAACCTTGCTGAGCTCTGGGGCACTATTCACATTGTTAGCACCTTTCATATAGATCATCATGGAGTGATATCTTCTGGAAGTTGTACAAATTTGTATGGAATACCACATATTGGGGAAAGTGAATTAATCCTAGCTATCAGCATAAAACATAATGTAGAACAAAAATAGCAAGAGTCAATTACATTTGCACCAAGTTAAACAGTAAGCAAACTGATCATTATGCTGTGAAGGATGTATACGTGTAGTAAAGCTATAAGAAAAATACAGGAATTATTAATGCAAAATACAAGCTACTATTAAATCCAGGGCAGGAAAAGAATGTGATCAGCTAGGCCAACAGGAAGCTTCAGAGTTATTCATGATAGTTTCTTAAGCTGGGTAGTGGATATTTGATGTTTATTAAATTTACTATTAATCTTTAAAAATATACATTTAAATATACCCATTGGTATATCCATTGTGTTATATGCCTGATACATTTCACAATAAAAAGAAATTTGACACAAGAATGGAGAAATCATGGTATAGTATGGTGTGATAAGAACTACAATAAGCTGAGAAAAATAAGACCAAATACTGTTAAATTTAATAATCGCAATAAATGTAACTTCCCTATTAAAAGACAAAAATATTTTCAATGTGCCCCTTTCACTACTGGACAAATAACATGGAAAAAACAGTAAAAACTCAGTGAAAAAGCTCAATATTACACCATACTTCACACTAAGACCCATTTTTGTACATCTTTATGTTGACTATAGTTGCCATTAATTTTTGAAGATCATATTATCATTTGGCGCTAAAAAATTATTGTGAATGCCAAAAATTATTAAGCTAGAATAATGATGTGAAATTTGATCTTAGAGAAGCAAATCCTTAGGTTTAGAGGAAGGGGTAAAATTCCCTATTCTGTTGCAAAGCACCAGCCATGATTTATAGAACCTGAGAAGAAGCTATGCTATAGGATTACCCATCACTCACCAGCATCAAAGCTTGCAGAAAGGGTGCCAGCAGTTTGCAAAAAAAATTCCTAGAGACACTAGTGCTCTGTCTGCTCACATGTTTGGTAATGCCCACATACCACATTTCCTGATGGCACAATAAATAATACTTGGACAAAAAAACCCCCACAAAAAACATGAACATCTATGCTTTTCAGCCCCATAACTATTGAGACAGTTTCTGAACTGGTTTCAAGGTTATTTTGAAATTTATTTTGCAAATATTTAATTTTACATATGAAAAAGAATAAAATATAATAAAACATACATCTAAGTACAGCTAAAAGAACTCTTTACATATTTATAAAATAAAAATTCAAGTGAAATAAAGTATTGTCTCATAATGCGATTGGCACAGCCTTTATTTCCTTGGCGATATGTGAAATAATAATGTTTTAGAGCTGAGATCATTTTAGAATTGACAAAATGTGGTACAATTGATTTGATTATTTCTTCCTTTCCTATCTTACTGGCTAGAGCGTATGAGCATCTACAGCTGAGCCCTCTGAATTGATCACGGACAGCTCAACTTTTCCATTCTTAAATCCAGAGAGATTTCCTGAATATTTTCTCTTAGTCCTTCTCTTAATTTTTTTTGGGGGGGGGGAATTATGTCTTAAATTTCATAAGCATACTTTCTTGCCTTTTGATGATTTCTTTTTTGTATCAGTCTGTGTGTGGGTGTGTGTGTTTGTGAGCGTGTATGATGAGTTCTTGAGTTAGCTACGAATACTAATTGGAATTTTTAAATGTTCTTGCTTAAATTGTTTCCTCCAGGTCAACTCTTCTGAGTATCAGTATTGTTCTTTGGAGAGTAAACCAATGATATTCTTCAAAGCTCCTTGTAAGGCTTGCCCATTCCTGTCTAGTAATGAAAAGTTTCGATTCTTGGTGTAGGCAACTCACTTACATCATTTCTACTATTGTGTATAGGTATAGGTAACTCTATCTCCTCAATAGGCCTCCCTTCCAAAAGCATGCTTAATTGAGATGCCTCATGTTTTCTGGAAAAGCAAGTCAACCTGCATCTGTGCCAGAGGGCATACAGGCAGAGAAGCTTGGCATGGTTGCTCCGTTAACCACCAACTCTACCCTCCTGCCTCCTACCTTAATTCTCTCTCAAATCTCAGACGAAGATGAATTCTGCTCTTGGACTCCAGTATCCATACTAAAATCCTCTTCTCTCTCAGGCCAGATTTTAAACATTTCTTTACAAAAAAGCTCACACTATTAGTGATTCTCCAGAGGACAGTTCTAGATTGCCGATCACCCTGTAGCGGGAAGGTGGGAGAGAGGGAGCCAGCGGGAACCACCTCTCTCCTTCAGTATCTGCTGCCTCAGAATACTGGGTCTGTCTGGGCAAGTCTGTGCTCAAGGAGCACGGTACAGCGTGGATCAAAGACAGTGAGACCAATACTAAGCCCCGGCGTCTGGTGACCTTGACCTTCAGCCCAGATCAGGGACGCCTCAATAACTGGGCAAAGATGGATTGGATTTGCAGCCAGAAGACTTCAGAGATTGGCTGTGTGCTTGGAGAGGAAGCAGTTGCTAGCAATTCGGACGCCACTAACTAGTTGCACGACCTTGAGCAAGTTATTTAGAGGCCTTTGGGTTCAGAGTCTCCTCCTTGGTAAGGAGAAAGGGTTTGCCCAGAAGATCCCTAAGTATCTCCCAGCTCTCACGCTGTCTAATAAACGCGCAGCACGAGACTATTTGGGGCCGTAAGCTTTACTTTCTTCATTGAGATTTTTCATTACTTTGTAAGCTTTTGTTATTTCGAAGATGACTTTTCGTGGTTAGAAATCTAAGTTGGCTCTGGTGTGCTTGTTATTTCGACACCTTTTTCATTTCAGTTAAAGACTTTGATGACAGTTTCCAGTGAGAGCATGGCAAAATAAAATCATGTTTTCTGTTCTAACATTTGTTTCATCTTTATCTTTTGTCAGCGGAAATATTGCTATTTGTCATTTCGACATTTTCCAGTGACACGTCTCTCCTCATTTGGGGCCTTTGAAGTTTCTCCCGACAGAATGAAGGCCTTTGCTAACAGTCCTCCGGGGCTGCTGCTCCTGACAGAGAAGGAGGTTCTGGCAAGCCTGCTCACGTGCTAATCAAGGTCTCTGGGCAGTCTCCTCTTCCCCATAAATAGAGCAGCTTTCAATTAGAGGACCAGGATTTGGAGGAGAAAACCCGCCTGGGGCTCGGGGGCTGCTGTTGCTTTAGTGCTGCTGTTTGGAAGTAAGCTTATTTATATTCAACAGATCCGCCGTGTATCTTCCCCGATAGAGGCCTGGGGGTCCCGGGCCTGGAGGCAGAAGGGACAGCTGACCCGGTTATCCCTTCCCGAGCGCACAGCTGGCCAGTGGAGTGTGGTGGGGGGGAGAGGCCTTGCCAACTCCGTGGGTCACAGAGCCTTCCCGGAGGTGCATAAGGAAAGCATTCTAACTGCCTCCACTTAGGTCATTGCCCCCAGATCCTGAATCGGGGCAAGCGTGTTGTCTGAGAAATAGGTTTGAAATCAGGATTGTTCTAGAAAACCCAGAACCTCTGATACTTCTGCTCTGAAGGGGAGATTGAAGGAAGGATCATGTTCTTACCTGTAGGTAGATAGCAGAGAGAAATACTATGGGTGATGAGTGCAAGAAATAAACAAATTTTGTCATTGATAAGGGTGACAAGTATTTAAGAAGGGATTTATTGGGCAATCACAGAGATTCAGTATTTGAATGGGGAGCGATTTTAGGAATACTCAAAACACCACCCCCGCTCTATGGAATCTGAGACCAGAGAGTTTGTATGCCTTGCCTAGCACCCAGCATATTGCCTTACACATTAGAGCAGTTTATTAAACAGTTTTGGGTTAAGTGGGGACAGCCCCTCAATTCTGGGTGCGGGAGAATGGGAAGGCAGAGAGCTACAGGAGAGTCTCTGGCGCTGGCAGCCCCTCCTTTCCCATGGCCCGTTCTGAGTCTTGCTCTAGGACTTGAGACTTTGGCCTTTAGAAAAAGCAAGAGAGAGCTGTTTCGGCGCCTCCTTCCCCAGGTATAGAATATCGTCTGCCAACGCACACCAGGAGAAAGCTGGGCACCGTCCCTGGTTTCCACCTCTCTGGTACCCCCATAGTCAATCAATTAAACGCCTCACCCATGTACGCCTGCCACGCCCCCAACCCTTCCCTGGTTCCTCTGCTCCAGGCTTATTATCCACCCTCTCCTGAGTCTAGTCCTTACACTATTAGGGTCATGATTTATGCAAGCAAATACATTCATACCGTTCCCCACTTTTCAGTGCCTTCGTGATAAAATCCTACCTTGTTCAAGTGATGTGACCTTTTATGGTCTGTCCCCTCACTATTCTTGATGCTCTTTGCTTCCCATTCCCTTTCACTTGCACATAACAGTTCGACTATAGTGGAGCCCGTCGTTTGTGTTTGCATTGTGGCTATTGGTCAAACCCGCCCAGGTGTTTCTGCTCGGCTTCTTGCCATCACCTACCCTCCCAGGGAGCACCTTGCAACCTGGAGGAGTTTGCAAGGGGTCCCCTGGTAAAGGTACTGAGAGGAGCTCGTCTATCTAATAGTGATAACATATCCTTCTGTAACCAGTCTCCCCTCATACCAATAAGTTTAGTTATCCCCATTTTAGAGATGAGAAAAAAACCTCGCTGAGAGATTTTAAATAATGGGCTGCAAATCATATGCCTAATAGGCAGCAAAGAAGGATTTGACATTACTCAATTAACCTTCCCATCAGTATCTCTCATCATTAGGGGCAGCAGCTACCTCTGCAGAATGCACAACACCTGTCTCGTCCTTATTTCCAAAACGACAAACAGAACTAATTATGCTCATTTAATCATGGTTGTCCCTATGGAATTTTTTTATTTGACTCTGAGTCTGGGCTGGAGACAAATTTTCAATATAGAAGCAATGGTTGTAATTATAGTTGAAAAACTCCATCCATTTCAGAGCCAAATTACAGACTAAGTTGGTCACTGACAACCATTTTCTCAGGTAATTTCAGATGTTTAAAAAGCAGTCTAAAAACATTTCCCAAATGGCACCACTTGGTGTCGCTATTTGTATGTAGTTGACTGAACTGCCGTTTCTTTCTGAATTGTAGACAAACGACAGCTTGTTTACTTTAAAGAAGTACTTTAGGGCTAAACTGGAAGAGATCTATCAGAATTCAGCTTAAATTCTTCATTTTTAATTTTACTTTTCAAAACTTAATATCAAGCGACTTTGGGTGCATTTCAGTAGACAAATTCCAACGAACAAGTCTTGTATTAAAAATAAAAAGCCTCATCTTGGTGCACTAAACAGAAATAACGGCACCAGAAGGAAACCCTTAAAATACTGTCAAGGGCAAATCAATGCAAAGCGAATGGAATTTTTAGAATTGATTTCCTACAACTAGTAATTTGATTATTAGTGCCAGTTTAGTTTTGTTGTGCTGGAGATGCCGTTAAGTACTTGGGTCCATTGAAATGGGTTAAGACAAATAATATCGATTGGATATTTGTGGCGTGAAGACATTGTGTTAAATGATTTATAAAGTCTATAAAGTATATAAAATCTCATCATCTTCATCATTACAACCATTCAAATTTTTTACTTTCGTGTAACGCTCTGCAGCTTACAAGTCACTTTATCTTAACGATTCCCATGAGGCAGAGGGCAAATGTCAAAAATACTCAGGGAAACCATTAGAAATAGAGGAAAGACCGGGAAGCATCTACAAGTTACACATAAAAAATATATCAGAGTTTATTAGGCACATGTTGATATTTGACTGTGTATTTTCCACAGTACTTGCTAAGATCATTCGATTTCTTCATGGCTTAAAAAAAAAATTAAAAACAAAGTCAAAGAGCGAATGAATGACCATGTTCAGTTTTTCAGTTCTAAAGATGATAACCTTCACTGAGGATCATGTCCTGGCTGGGTGAAGAATCAAGGTCAGCCACGGTACGTGAGTGCCCACTCCCGCATGACTATCAAATCTTTATGTTACACAGATTGAGCCTTGGGGTTTAGACCTGTATATCAAACTGCCTATTGGAAATTATTTCTTAGACATCCGCAGTTATCCAAACTGCACGTATTTCAATGTAAAGCCGTTTCCATCCCTGTATCTACTGCACCCCACCCAGCACTCACCTGATTTCCCTCGTGTGATTCCAATCTCACCAAATGGCACCAACCTTCCAACCATGTTCTCCAAGCTGGAAAACCCAGAAGTCACCCTAGACCTCCTCTTTCTTTTGCCTCCCACATCCTGTCACTCAGGCCTCCCTGCCTCGTTGTCCTGTGAACACTGATGTCTCTCATAATCTGTCTTCATCTCTCCAAGTTCAAGTTCTCACCATCTCTCTCTCTCTCTCTCTCTCAGAAAAGGGCTACTCACCCAGCTTCTCCTCTCCTCTCTGCTTTAGATTGTTGCCAGAACCAGTCAAGAAAATCTAATCAAGTGAAACCCCTGTTCCGATTTTCTAGTAGCTAACCCTTAACTAGAGAATGAAATCCTTTTTTCCATGTCATGTAAGCACAGGACTCCCTTAAGGTTTGCGCTATAGCAACACTGAGCTACCCAGCAGGTGTTCGATCAATTTTGGTCGAATTAATAAAGAATAACTGACAGCGCGATTTGATGGCCAATGGACTCGCACCCCAACCTGCCAATTGGCACATCACTATTAAAACTTTCTTCTTTGGGTCGTGGAGTTTTTCTTGGGTTCAAAAATCCTCAAAAATGATTGATTAAATCAATGTGTGAGTGCATGTGAAAAGATTTGGGAGTGTCAGGATGTGATTTCTTTCTTTTTTTTTTTTTTTTTAGTTTATACGTACATTTTTTGGTGAGCCAGTGGTGTTTTGCGGTGCAGAGATGAGTCCTGTGGCTCGAGTATGGGGCGTTGCTGGAGGATGCTGCGGGTCCCCTTGACTTTCTTCACCGGCCATTGCTGGGAAGAAACCTGCTCAAGGAATTCTGACTGCCACAGCCGGCTAACCTTGGGCAAGTTATTCTACTTGGGTTTCTCCTAAGCAAAGTTAAAAGAGCAACATTAACCTACCCCCCACAGGCATGTTAATAAGTACATTTCCCCCCAAAGTGCAATGTACGAGTTTTCATTAGTCATAGGGCTACAATAATAGTTAATTGTCCCTAGTTCTCCTTGTTATTTACTGCTCGTTCAAGCAAAAGACGTTCGTGAAGGGATCAAGGGGGGAAAAGTTGTAAAATATGCTGATGTACCAAATAAGTTGCCAAGATCATAAAAAAATGTAATCAAGACTACAGAAGACCTTCTGATTTCCATCCCAACGAATCATTAGAGATTCTGTTGCAAACTCATTTTCTTATCTCTTATCTCCAAGTCAGCTCCTCTGCCAAGGACTTAAGGACTCAATTTATCATCTCCTTTAACAGGTACCTTGGCTGCCAGTGTCTTGGCTCTGGATCTACCCAACTGATTCACAGAAAAATTGATCCTGACTCAGAATATTTGTGCTCTTGGTTTTAAATGCAAATGCCTAAGTGCTGAAGTAATAGACAATATAACCCTTATACTACCTACGTATATGCAACTTTCACTTCAATCTCCTCTTCTGAAAGACAAACACTGCCTTTGGAATCAACCGTGTGTATCATACCACAACATATCCTTCCCTTCTCTCTCCACCCATCAGGACTTGCAAAGGAAAAAGTAAGACAGAGAAAACTTTCAGAAGTGTCTCTAGAACATCAAAAAGCAAAGTGGCTTACCAAGGTTTATATCGTAGTGGACTGACTCAATCTTTCCAATATACCCCCTCAGTCAGTTGACAAAACAACTACAATGACTGATTCTACACCATAAAGACAGAGAAACAAATCAGTAGTTATACTGAGTTTCTCAATAGAGATGAATCATCATGGCATTAGAAATACTAGAAAGTCCGGAAATAGGCCACTAAAAAGGCCTCCATATTCTTCCTTTTAAAAGTATAAACCAGGGGCGCCTGGGTGGCGCAGTCAGTTAAGCGTCCGACTTCAGCCAGGTCACGATCTCGCGGTCCGTGAGTTCGAGCCCCGCGTCAGGCTCTGGGCCGACGGCTCGGAGCCTGGAGCCTGTTTCCGATTCTGTGTCTCCCTCTCTCTCTGCCCCTCCCCCGTTCATGCTCTGTCTCTCTCTGTCCCAAAAATAAATTAAAAACGTTAAAAAAAAAAAAAAAGTATAAACCAGCTAACCATTGCCTGTATCCAGTCCAGGGGAAGACTAGACCGGACACATGCCTCCCAAGCATCTAGTCTGGAACTTTCCCTTTTTAGCTCAGTAATCTCTCCCTTAAAATATGGCTCCCTCTCTCAATGTTTTATTTCTCAGATTTACGGCCACCTCAACCATCTTTCGGCTCTTTTCCTCTGTTGCAAATTAATTGAAAACATCATGATACAGAATCATTAATGTGTGAACCTTTAGATGTTGGGGTGATAGAAGTAGTGATTTTCCAAACGAGAACACTGAGACTTGAAAGGATTTGCCCAAGATGCATAGTTAGTGCCACAAATAGCTATGAGACTCAATCAAGAAAAACAAAATCAGGTTTGAAAGCACAAGTTCATCTATATTTGGAAAATAATATTCATTCCAACTTTGATTCAAAATAAAATACTGGTCTATTACATTTATGTGTTGAACCATATGAATGAACATTTTTGTAGGTTGAAGATTCTATAGTATGTGTATTCTACCCTGATGTGTGATTATCAGAGAGCATGATTCCTTCCTCACAGTTGAACATTTATAAATATGTTATTATATATAGCTTATTTAATTTATTTCTTTATTTTACATTGATTTATTTTTGAGAGACAGAGAGAGACAGAGCACGAGTGGGGGAGGGGCAGAGAGAAGGAGACACAGAATCCAAAGCAGGCTTCAGGCTCCGAGCTGTCAGAACGGAGCCCGATGCGGGGCTCGAACCCACAAACCGTGAGATCATGATCTGAGCCGAAGTCGGACGCCCAACCAACTGAGCCACCCAGGCGCCCCTATAGCTTATTTATCACCTATTCACTCAACCCACATTAGACATCTTTGACTTTTCTTCCTGCTCCATGTTTAATCAGTCACAACCTATCAATTTTAGCTCTTTGTTATTTCTGCAATGCCTTCTCCTTCTCTCCATTCCTAACATTTTTTTCCTTAGATCAAAGGGTGGCAAAGATGTTTGGTCAGTACCTGATGGTAAATATTTTCAGTTTTGGGGGACGAACAGTCTCTGTCATGATATCCAGCCCTGACATTGTTGTGCTGAAGCAGACATAAGCAATATGTAAGTGAATGTGGTTGTGTTCCAGTAGAACTTTATGAACATTTTGCTCTGATATTTCATCTGGGTTACTGCAACAATTCTAATTTAAATCCTTAGTCCAGTCCTTAATACTGCTAATCTGATCATGCCATAGCCTGCTTAAAACCCTCAACACCTGCTTTCACCCACTGGGAAAAGTCCAGAATCTCTAAAGTCCATGCTATATAAGACCATTCAAGATTTGGTTTCTATAAACTTTCCCAGTCTCATCTCTCCTTACATTCAGGGCTACACTATTCAGTTTATCTCAACTGGACTGTGTGCAGCTTCAGAAATCTTCAGTGAATGTCTCCTCCAGGTCTTTGATGTGTTGTTTATTCTGGGTGGTTATGCTCCTTCCTCAAAACCTCTCTTCTCTAAATTTCATGTATACATGAATTCTTATCTTTGATATCACTTCCTCCAGGAAGTCTTCCTTGACCCAAAACTGGAATAAGTGTGCCTCCCACGGACACCCATTAAAAAAATTCAGGGCACCTGTGTGGCTCTGTCGGTTAAGCATCCGACTTCTCTCTCTGCTATCATCACAGAGCCCGCTTCGGATCCTCTGTCCCCCTCTCTCTCTGCCCCTCCCCTGCTCACTCTCTCTCTCTCTCTCTCTCTCTCTCAAAAATCAATTAATTATTTTTTTAAAAATTAGATCCATTGTGTTGCAATATCACTCTCCCCCTTGGGAAGTTAGAGGGCAGAGAACTGTTTATCACGCTCTCCTTGAACCTGTTATAGTAGCACAGTATTGAGAGGCACAATAAATGTTTGTTAAATGGGTCCATGTACATGTTCATACTCTGGGGACAGGTACAAATATGATCTAGCCAGAATGTGGGGATCGTAACAGATGTATATGGCACATAAAATTTATGAATAACTTTAGCACATGTTATCTTATGTAACTGATCTTCTCACCGTGTTAAGTAGGTCTTGCAAAAAATCATCTCTATTTTGCAACTGGGGTTTGTTTCATTTTGTTTTGTGGAGAGAGTCTACTTTGCATTGTTTGGAGATGGGAAGAAAGTTACTATTAGTCTTGAACCTCACAAGGATGTGATTTAAAACTGTGTTTATCAGTCCGGACCATCTGTGTCTAATGTTCTGGTTAAGTATGTGGACATAGGCTACTGTCTACGTCAACGACATGAAGGTCATCCCCCCAAACCTGCCACAGTCTGACTCCCCTGAAGGCTGGGCCCCGCTTGGAGGCAGTCAGGTCTCGGTGCAGCCATTGCCTTTGCTGGTAACCGCATAGTGAGGAGAGGACAGCTCCCAGCAGGCCCTCGCCTGGTTCCAGTGAATAATTCATTAGGATTGCCACTGGCTGGGGAACATCCTTCTTTCACTGATTACTTGCTTTTATCCACCCATTTATCTTCATTAAAGACTTTGTTTCCTCTCAAATACTTGTCTCCAATTTTCTCATTTAAAGCTGTTTTTTTCCCCTGGCTTTGAGGTTTTTAGATTCACTCTCTTTCCACCCATACCAGCGCTAACCACAAATTCCCAATGCAATGAACGTTTAAATCGGAAAATTGCTCTCAGTGTTGAGACATAACCAAATTTCACAATGTTCAGTCTTGACATCTTGAGTATAGGGCATAGACTGGTCAACTACTGCGACCCCTCCCTAGAGACTTCTTTTATGTGAAGATTAATGATCAGTTTCCCTCACCAATGACATTTCATTTTACATAGCTGAACTTCTGAATAAGTCAATTAAAAGTCATTTGGCAGGTGAATGTTTGATTTCTCACATTCCAAAATTATTTTAAAGAATACATATTCAATAGTCACTGTCAATTTCATTTCCCCCCCCCTCTGTATTTCAGTGGTATTGAGGGGAAAAGATTAAAGTTTGTTTTGTTTTGTGTTTTCTTTTTCAGGATTTCATGATTGTTATGATTCTGGTGCCAACATCTTTTTGTCATGAGCTATATTCTATGATTTTACTGGTGATTAATATGATTAGTGGAAAAATTACCACCCGTTAATTTCTGAGCTCATTCTTTTTCATCTTTTTCTGAAGATGGGTGCCATGTTGCCAGTATCCAATCCGTTATAAGAGTTTTGAAAAATCATTGTAAGTTAATTAAGTTTCTTGACTAATTTCCTTAATAGCCTAGGGCATTTGTCATTCAGACCTATTGCTTAAAATATGTCCATGTTTTCCAACCATTTTTTCACTTACTCTTTGAAAATAGCAATTTTTACAAAGTCTGCATTAGTTCCTAATTGTTCAAATTTATCTTCTTCATTATACCTGCTAAAGACCTATTTTAAAATGAGTTCATTTTCCCTGCTATTTTAGAGTTGTTTTTGTATCTTATATCCTTTGTTTATTGCAGGAATTAAGTTATTCCAGTATATTTTGCCTTTCGTTTTGGGAACAGCTAAAAAAATACTTTATGTGTATTTGGCATAACATATAATAACTAAAAGTAACTCACCTAGCTTTTGTTTTAAATATATCTTACTACCAGTCAAACCAAGACGATTTACTCTAGCTTCCATACTAGAGGATTTTCTTACCACCCATCTAGAAAATGTGGTCCTGAGTAATGATGTTTTAATGCTTTGAAAGTACTTAGGCAAACAGAAAGAACAAACAAACAAATGCAAAGTACTCACAATTTTTTTTTTGTCTTCATGGAAAGTTTTTGGTCTTCGGTGTTTTAAAATTTTTTCATCTGCATCTTTGTCTCTATTTTATTTTTTTTATTTTAAACGTTTATTTACTTAAAAATTTAAAAAAATATTTATTTATTTTTGGGAGATGGAGTCATATGGGGGAAGGGCAAAGAGACAGAGACACAGAATCCGAAGCAGGCTCCAGTCTCTGAGCTGTCAGCACAGAGCCCGACGTGGGGCTCGAATCCACAAGCCATGGGATCATGACCTGAGCTGAAGTCAGACGCTTTACCTACAGAGCCACCCAGGAGGTTTCTTTACTTACTTTTGAGAGAGAAAGTGCTTGCAAGTGGGGGAAGTGCAGAGAGAGATGGGGAGAGAGAATCCTAAGTGGGCTCTACTGTTTTCTGTGCAGAGCCCCACAGCAGGGCCCCAACCCACAAACCACCCAGGCACCCCTGTCTCTATTTTAATATTTGCATCCAGAATGTATTCTAATATGAAAAAAAGAATACTTTGAATTTGATAGATACCTTGCAAAATACCTTCTCTTATAGTTTGTACATTGTAGGGGGGCAAGGTCTGAATACCTAAATCCATCAAATAATTGTCTCCAGAAAACCCGATTAAGTCTTGGTGTGTAGTCAATGAGGTTTATAATAGTGCTAAATATGATAATTTTTTTCCTTTGTTATTTTTACGTTGCATCGACCGTGAATGAGGAGGCTGGGGCCAGTCTCCATCCTGCAATTTCAAGCCTGGGTGGAAGGCTCTGAATTCCTGCACAAGACTCCTTCCATCTTGGGGTCCCAGATTCACTTTCCTTGTTGCTACAAGTCAAAGGTAGGTCTTACTCAGTGCTTTTGACAGAACACCCAGGACCCCTTGATTTCTATTTGTACTGGCTATTTCCAGCACAGACCTGTCCTCTTTGCCCATCCGGCCTCCCCCACCCTCCAACTTGCACCTTGTTCCTCTCTTCTCACTCCCACACATCTCCCAGTGCGGCTCCTGCCTTTCCATCTGGAGGACCAGATTCTGCTTCCCTCACAGCTTCTCTGAGAATTGTCAGTTTCACTAAAAACAAACAAACAAACAAACAAAGCCCCAAACTAAAAACAAAACAAATGAACACACACGAAATACATCTCCTCATAGAGCACCACGCAGGACATACCCGAGCCTCTCCTGCATGTTGGACCCGTTGTGTTTTCTCCTGCAGGCTGTGCGCTCATTGCCCCTAGCAGGGGATGAGAACACTTGAAGCCTTCATTGTCTTCTCATTCACTTGACAGCCGCTCAACTTTTTGCTGTGATTTAAACACATACCCTTCCCCCCTTTTCCATGGTCCCAGAATCACCTTTGACCCATTTCTCCAATCCAATTCTTTAGGATGGCACAGTCTCAAGGACACCTTTAGTCGTAGAATCCTGAGGGCACACGGGATGTCCAGAGTGAGGCCATCTGAATGGAGCGTATGTTTCTGTGCCCCTGGGTGTCTCTTGTTTGCTCTTGTATTTCTGTCACTTCTACAGGGAAACAGAAGTTACTGGGTAGGGAGCGATGGCCAGCTCCCCTCACCGATTTCCTTGACAACTCTCAGTTCTCTGTCACTGGTTTCCTGGGTCTGTGGCCAGCCCTATGCTGTTTTCTCTCCCTTCTCCTCATACTTTCGAGAGGTCTGCAGTTCCTCAGGGTCAGCCAATCTGTGATGGTCCTGCTGCTGCTGAGGGCTGGTTATTGCCTGGTTGTCAGATCCATGTTCTCCATTTACTTCCCAAACGTGGAATGAGGAATCCTGGGTGAAACTTTATAGTCATTTATGCTATATCAGAAGCATTTCATCTGGGAGCTCAGAAAACCTTGGTGTGGAGGCAGTGACTCCCACTGCCCCCATTCTAGGGCACGTAGGTTTTACTATTCTGATCCAAGTTGGTTGTTAGTGGGGTTTGACCCTTTGGGTGTCTGTTTATCATACAGAATCAGAGCAATGCATGGCAAGCCCAGTCCTTTCCTGACAGTGGGGAAGGACTGTGTGGTCTGGGAAAGTTTGAATACTTATTTTATTGTAAATAGCATGCCTAGGGTGGCATGCAGGGATATGTTTTTTTTATTGCTATTAATATCTTAGAGTGGTTGGCAGATGTGTTATTTCCATAGATACCACAGGGTGGAAAGTGGGTTAGGTACTTTCATGCGCATACTGGATGTCAATGCTGTTCTAAAATAGGAATGCACTATTGGTGATGAAGCACAAAGTACCACCAGATGCAGAGGCTAATGTTAGTGGAAACCAGTGTATAGTGTGGTAGAGAGCTGACTCCTTATAGAAAATAATATCCTGCTCTGGAGGTTATTAGAAGAACTTGAATTAGTTCTAAGACAGTTGCCTTGGAAAAATATATATGTCAGGCTAGAATGAGAATGTGTGGTAGTGTATAGGGGGGGGGGCATTGGAAAAGGCATTGTTTTTGCTGCCCAGAACCTCTCAGCCTCCCTCCATTCACAGTCACCCCACCATGTGCCTAGAGAATTCCAGTCTTTTCAGTGATCAGTGAGAGGAACCAGAACCTACCTTTTGAACCAAGTAAAGTCCCTTTCTTCCCCACTCCCTAGGTCTCTCTCTCTCTCTCTGTGTGTCTCTTGGTGTGTGTGTGTGTGTGTGTGTGTGTGTGTATCTTAAAAGAGAGTTATCTCTAGACACAATATGAGTCTCGTGGTCAAATTCTATCTAATCCAGGCGTCCTGGCAACTTGGGTGTGCCTCAAACAATGACTATGTGTACACCAAGGGGATCAAGATTCCGGCATGTTTTGTCATGGGAAGCTCATGCCGATGTTGGCACGCAGTGACAATATTTGAGCATCAATGTGAGGAAGAAAGACCATTCTCTCCTTCTGACATCTAGAGAAACTGTTCCCAAGCCAGAGGTTGCAGGGTGGTTTTCTGTCCCTATAGGGCTTGAAACTGCCAGCCCCATGTGTCAGTGACAGCTGTAATGGGGGAACACATGATCCTCTGGCACTGGGCATGTGTTCATTTTCTCTGCTTGGAGGACCGTCAGTCAGATCGACTCACTGGATTTGAGGGAACCCAAAGAAGGTGCTAACTGTGTAGGAAAGAAAGAAAGACATGTTATAAGGTGGGAGTTGGAGTTCAGAAAAATTTAATCAGAGTAGTAAATGGGTGGGCACTGTATTGTACTGCTCAAGACATATCAGTGACTAAATCATTAAAACAAACTTTTCCCTGGATATTTTTCTTCTTGTTTTGTGCTTGCCAGAGAAATCAGATTATGCTAGGAAGTAACCCATGAGGTTTTTATTTCAACATCTTGTGCTAACAAGTTCACCTATCTTCACACTGCACCTGTCTTACCAAAATCTTTATTAATGTAGATTATCAAATTAAGGAGTATCAGTCAGGTTTTCTTTTACTCACTAATGACAGGATGCAGAAACTGGCAAAAAGGAAAATCATAGTTTCAATCGTTGTTTGATCTAGGCTTTCAACTGACTTCATCAGAATAGACTTTTTCTCCATTTCTGGGCTCTGACTTCTCTTGAGGAGCCTTCATTCTCTGATTTCTTGTGGTGGCTCCCAACATTTCTAGGCTTATACATTTTCAGATTAAAATTTGTAGATGTGAGAACAGAATTCTTTTCCAATGGTCTCAGAACAAGCCTGGTGTAGCCAATGGATCGTGACTGGGTCACATTGCTGTGCCCACATTGTCTGTTCTGATGGGCTGGATATGAGTCACATGTCCACCATAGCATTAAAAATGGGTTGAAATGGGGGAGATGTGGTTTCCCACAGAAAATTCAGAATAGTAGAGGAATGATTTCCACCCATCACTCTGCTGTTTAGATTGGGCAGAGTAAATGGTGGTATAATGAAAAGTGGGAGCTACTAAGAAACAGGATTCAGCTCTTTCCAGCCCTTCCCTGCCAATCTTATGTGTTCTTCACTCAGTCATGATGAGACTGGAGCCTACCTTCTTGATTCTATGTCATGGCCGCACATAGGTTTGATGGGGAGGATCCAAGAAAAATAATTTTACACATGTATTAAAATGAAAAACAGAAAAACATAAACAAAATGAACTGCAGCAGGGGAAGTCAGAAGGTGAAGTTAAAATCCAGGATCTGGGGCATCTGCCCTGGAGGCTAGTAGCTCTGGTAATGTTGCTCCCCAGCCTTGTTTGCTCTGCCCCAGACTAGGAGCAAGGAATTCATTTGAAAACTTTTCAGACTCAGCACATCTGTCTGCCTGAGGGCCCCATGTCCTGGGGAAGCAGCTTTGACAGGCTCTTTTTACCCTTCTCACTAACAGGAGCAGGGCTGCGGCATGAGGGAGAGCCATCAGCTTGGTGCCTCGGGAGGGGCTCCGTCATTGTGACTTGTAACCCCCTGTGACGCAGCCTTGATGGTAGCATTTTATTCGACTGTTCATTTAAAATTGAGATGCATTCATGAGCTGGCATCTGGACCCCATAGAAATGAAGATGTATTTTTCTTGTGACTGTCTCTAGTGATTACACATGAAAGGAACACCGGGAAGAGTGTGAGGAAGGGAGGAGGCCGGGCTTCTCTTTCTCCTGCACCCCTCACGAGGGTTAGAGCACAAGCTGAGTGCCAGGGGCTGCCTTGCAGACTGGTTTCTGTCCTAACTTAGTGAGGAGATGCTAAGCCTGGGGGACTCTGTGGACTACAGGGAGGAGCAGAGATCTGGGGAACAGGCAACCCATACTGACTTGCTCAATGACGTTGAATGGAGCCTGCATTTTATATATATATATATATATATATATATATATATATATATATATATCTCCAAGTGAAACCTTGGTTTGTGAGCATAATTAATTCTAGAAACATGCTTGTAATCTAAAGCACTCATATGTCAAAGCACATTTCAAGAACCATTGGCTCACTTTGATCATGAGCCATTCCGTGTCAAGACGTTGCTTGTTTATCAAGTTAAAATTTATTAGAAATGTATAGAAACATACGTATGTATGTATGTTTGTGTGTATATATATATATATATAGAGAGAGAGAGACAGAGACAGAGACAGAGAGAGACAGAGAGAAAGAGTTTGACTAAGTGATTGCTAAAGTGCTACCTGGCTCTGAAAACTTATGGGTTCTTCTTCAGCTAGATCTTGACATTATCTTCATCATAATCTTCATTGCTACGTCCTGGGCATCGTATTCAACATTTACACACATGGTGCCAGTGTATCCTGACTCCAACCTTTCCAGGTTGATATTATTAGCATCATTTCACAGATGAGGATACTACATCCCAGAGAAGTTACACATCTTTCTCCGGATTACTTAGCTATGAAGAGGCAGAGCCAGGAAACGGAGCCAAGATCCCTTTGATTCTGAAATCCATGGTGCCTACTCAGAGGAAGGCAATTTCTCTGCCAATGATGGATTCATGTTTTTAAATTAATGCATTAATTTATGATAATTTTCCAGTCAGATCTATCTAAAATCAAATACAGATCATTATATTTTTGAACCTGAGACAATTGGCTCCCTTAACAATATCTATTAGCATGTCTGTAAGAGGAGAATAATGATACTATTTGTACCATAATTGGTGAGGCAAGTTGAGTTGAAGTAAGAAGAATGTGGAAACTCGCTGAGCATTGTTGATACTAACTGGTTTATAGGCCTTTTCTCCCTTCTTTATTAAACAAGGGTAAGATCCTAAGAAAGAAGACATCACTTTGCTATTGTTGCACTGAGCACATTTCAGTTGGGTTTCGATTAATCCTTTGTTGGGATTTGTGAACGAAAATACTTAAGACTAATAACAAGTTCAGTCTGAAATCATATATGACCTAGACATGGCTCTCAAATCAATGGTAAAGAATCTTCTGAGAGATTATATGTCCTAAGGCACGACTAGAATGTGTGGGAGGAAGCCAGAGATATCAGCTCAATAAAAGAAACAACTCACCAACAATTTAAGCTGTTTAAAGAATGAACAACAGTCTCAGAAGGTAGTGAATCTTCTATCATCCTAGGTTTTCAGGTGCACGGGGAAGAAAGAAGTTCTTTGTTGCACAGGGTTACACTTGAAGACTTTTAATAACTCTCTTGGTGCTAAGACACTATGCTTCAGAGATCCTATGAATCTGCTAAGACTTAATGGTGCCATGGAGGAGCCAAAAACCTCAGGATGCATTTTTTACATACTACTCATTCATTTAGTGTGTGTGTGTGTGTGTGTGTGTGCGTGCGTATGTGTGTGTGTGTGTGTGTGTGTGTGTGTGTCTACTAGGCCCTAGCCTAAGCAGTAATAGGGATATAAGTAAGATATATTCCTTCCTCACGATGAGCTAATAGTCTGACAAGGGGGGACACATGTAAAATAGAAAAGGCAATAAAATTTGACCGATGTTATGTTGGAAGACTCTATATGCACACATGGAGGTAATTCGTGCTTTCTGTTTTGGTTTAATAGCTTGATTTCTTTGTTATTTGGCCTACTCTTTGGTTTTGAATATTCTAATTCAGGCACTAGCTTTTTCTGGGCCAGTTCTGGATATCAGGTCTGTAAATAGCAATCAAGGGGAAAGGACACTCCTCACTGCCACCCAACAGGAAACTGACTTCCCCTAGTAAGACTACCTGTAGATACTATTTGAGATTTAGTAGTGTAGGTGGGGTTGGAATAATGAGAAAGGGTGGGCTTTTTCTGGGATAGGAGATAAAATGGAGAAAAGAGAACCAAACAATAGTCAACAATAGTAGGGACTCACTGGTCCATGTGTACTTTTAGGTTGTTTTATTTCCAAGGGTAGAAAAGTATCTACTGACTGTAGAATGATACAGATTTGGGGATGCAAACCACAATTCTTAAGTCACTACTTTCAGTGTAACACACAAAAGAATCTAGAATGAGCTACCATTATATAACCTGAGAAGGTTGCTGTCATGACCTTCCAATGTGATTGGTAGAAGAGGCTTTAGATAAGCTTTATTCCTTTATTCCTTCAACTTTTTTGGAAACAGTTTTGTTTTTCTATTTTGAGAAAGTCAAGAGAGGGGATTTATTCTTGTTTTTCCAGCACCCACTGCCCATAGGGCAAGATCAAAGCCCATGGCTTCGTTACAGAAAGCTGCAAAGTCTACCCCAACTTCTTGTCATTCTTACCCTTATACACCAGTCAGGTCCTCACTGACAGGCTCACTGTCCCTTGGACATGCTACTTGTTTTCATAAATCCAAGCCTTGTCCATGCTTTTCCTTCCACCTAGAACACCCTTCCCAATCTTGTCATTGGCTCATTGGTAAAGGTTTCAGAAGAAATTACATTTTTTAATCTTTCCTCATGCTTCCAGGCACAAGTATCCATTGTTGTATTTTCTGTGCTCCCATAATTCTATCCCTTTTTGTGTTTTGGACTTTACCATGCTGTATTGAAATATATTTTACGTTATTTCTGGCTTTCTTTTTTGATTATGATCTTCTGGAGAACTGGGACTGTAACATCGATTTCTAAATATCCATAATCTATTATAATGCTTTAGAATGGATATTCAACAGATGTATGAAAAATGAACAAGGTAAATCAGATATACCTGGGAACTAAGTGAAATCTCCTCTGTACTCTCAAAATTCCTATTTATTTCCTGTCACAGAAGGCACCCTAGAGTGGATTTATTACTCTGTTGTGGAAAGAATGTTAGTCTAAGAACCAAGATACTTGAACATACTGCCATCCTTGTCAGCTACTTGTTGAGCAAACTTGAAAAAAAACTCTTGGTTTCATCAATCCGTAGAATCAGTGTCAAAAGAGACAGTCTTAAAAGTCCCTACCAACTAAATGATATAATTCTGTAAAGCAACCAATGGCCCAATGATAATGTTTTTAAAAAAAATTTGTTTAACGTTTATTTATTTTTGAGACAGAGAGAGACAGAGGATGAACGGGGGAGGGGCAGAGAGAGAGGGAGACACAGAATCGGAAGCAGGCTCCAGGCTCCGAGCCGTCGGCCCAGAGCCCGACGCGGGGCTCGAACTCACGGACCGCGAGATGGTGACCTGAGCCGAAGTCGGACGCTCAAACGACTGAGCCACCCAGGCGCCCCTGATAATGTTAAATCAATACTGTTAGGTGTTGTCATAGAGCCACAGGTATAGTAGTCATGGAGCCATAAAGCCTAGATCTGAATTCTGAATCTTGAGCCAAATGCTTGTGTGACACTGGATACATCACATACTGTCTAAGTTTTAGGTTGGTCATCTGAAAACTGGGAATGAGATGAGAGGTTTGCTTTGGGACTGGGATGAGCAGGCAATAATGTAATTCATTTGAAAATGAATTTTAAATTTGACTATTAATTATTTACCGTACTTAGTTGTTAATTATGTCATGGCAGCTAAGATCAAGCCACCCTCATCTCTTGACTGACCTACCTCAGTAAACTCCTGACCATCCTCCCTGCTTCCAGGATAGAAACGTTAAAAATTATATCTGATCACATGATTCCCTTGCTTCGAACCCTCCAATGGCTTCCATTTTAAACTTAGAATGAGATCCTAACTCTTTGTGTGGTCTACAGAAACTCTTCTGTTCTGACTCCTGCCTACTTCTTCAATGTCTTCCCTGACCATTCTTATTCCTGTGCTCTAGGCCACTGACCTAGTGGCCCCCTAATAACACATCCTGCCTTGGGCCTTTCTCCTTTCTCTCCCCTTGGTTAGGTTCTGTCATCATTCTGGTCTCTGTACAAATATTAAATACTAGGAAGGTAGTTCCTGCCCAAAACATACCTCTTTTTACCTGGAAGAACTCTGTATCTCTTTACCCCTAAGACTTACAGATGTTTAGTGACTTGTCCAAAATTACTGAAACAGTAGAAATTAGAATGCCCTCAAAATAAAAAGAAAATTGATATGAGAAAAATCTCTCTCCTTCCAATAAAAAATTTAAAACCTAGAGGTTCTGTGTGTGTGTGTGTGTGTGTGTGTTTTAAGATTAGATTCAGATAGATTAACACTATTCTATTTCTTTAATGTATGAAGGGCCCACTTCCAGGTTTGCTGAGTGAAAATTTACTAATGCAGCTTCCACTGGGGTCACCAATTGTCATTACATATGGGTGGTGGAGCTTTGCATTTCACACTATGTTTCATATTCTGCAAACCATGGGACACAGACTCGATTAATACCTCAAACGTAAACTCAATATGAAAATTGGGACTGCGTTTTCTAACTGGCATGCCCAAACAAACAAACAAACAAAATGTATTTTGTAGTCACCAGATTTTACCAGCTGGCACAATTTTAATGTTAGAATGTTTCAAAGATGAATGGGAGGGAAAATGCTTGACAAACACATTTCACTAATGGCAATCTATCTGTGGATAGGTAAATAGACATGAATTAACTGCTTTAAAATGATTATGGGAGATGCTTAAATGGGCCACACCAGGCATAAATCAATATCCACTGTTACAATCTTTTGCATGGTGATTAGAGTTAAAAGACAGTAAAAATACTTTTAGTGGGTGGCTGGAGGTTAAGTAAGGAGCAAATGACAGTATGTTGCCAGGTCATCTGTCCCAGTTTCATGTGTACAGTTGAAGGTCTTACTTGGTATTCAGACTGACTTTAAAAATGTTTTTGTGTTTGTAATTGCAAAAATAATTAGTATAAAATATAGAAAAGACAAGCAAAAAAATAGTAAAATAAAATCACCACCAGAGGTCACCATTACAAATATATACAGTACAACCTTGGATTGCGAGGAACTTGTTCTGCGAGTGTTCCGCAAGATGAGCAAATATTTCCAGTAGATTTCAACTTGATAAGTGAGTGATGTCTTACAATTCAAGTAGTACGTGATGTGGAACGTCACATGATCACAACTAGCCAATGGTTCTTCTCTCTCTGTCTCTCTCTCTGGATTGTGGGTGATCATCTCCCATTCTCGAATGCTTGGTCTCAGGCTGTGGTATTTGGCAGAAATCAGTGATTTTTTGGAACGTTGGGAGGTGCCCACAACTGGCACTAGTATATTTTTTGTCACTTCAAAGCACCTATGGACTGTCCTTTGTATTTCCGTACAAGAGGAAGCTTAGGAATGCTTTGCTTCATTCTAGGTCCGGCCGCCTGCAGATCTAGACCCTTTCCTCTGCTGCCTTGTTGCCAGTTACATTCAATACAGTATATGACAATAGTTTGTTAATACTGTACTGTAGTCAACATTCATGTGAATGTAGACAATGGCCCCCATGCAGAAAAAGGTTGAAAAAAAAGAGATAAGACGAAGGAGATGATTACAGTGGAAGTTATGGAAATCGAGAAATACAAATGAGTTTTACGAGTGGCTGAAATTGCAAGATTTTATAAGAAGTCTACGTCTGTATCTTGTCTGTAGAGAAGAAGGAGGAAAAAAAGGCAGAGGAATCCCTCACTTCAAATGAGATTAGGGAGATGTGTAAAACGTGGGAAACAGTGCAAACTTTTGTAAAAAATCACCAGCCGAATAAGACTGTAGCAGTGCAAGCGACAAATCTGTTTAACGACAATGCAATGTCACATGTCTGCAAAATTCTCAAAAGGAGGCAAAAGCAAGTGTCATTGGATAGGTTCCTTGTTAAAGGTGCACAAAAAGAAGAAGATTCCGTTGAGCCAATAGATAACAATAATTCCATTAGTGATAGTGAACGGCGTCCTACACAATAACCCTCCTCTCTCTTTGCCTCCCTTACACCAGCCACAAAGGTTGCAAAGGTACATGCAGGTTAATTTGTTCGTTTTTCTTCATATTTTGTATTTTCCTTAGTATTTTATTATGTTACAGTATTGTAATCATTTTTATATGAATATTTTTTGGTTATGGAACTAATCATCTGAGTTTCCACCATTTCTTTTTTTTTAATTTTTTTAATGTTTATTTTTGAGAGAGAGAAAGAGAGAGAGAGAGAGAGAGAGAGACAGTACGAGTGGGGGAGGGGCAGAGAGAGAGGGAGACACAGAGTCTGAAGCAGGCCCCAGTCTCCTAGCGGTCAGCACAGACCCTGACACAGGGCTCAAACTCAAGAACTGTGAGATCATGACCTGAGCTGAAGTTGGACGCTCAACCGACTGAGTCACCCAGGCGCCCCTCCATTATTTCTAATAGGAAAAATTGCTTTGGTATGTTTCTGGAATGAATTATTTTTGCAAACCAAAGTTTGACTGTATATATGTTCCCCATGGTTTAAATTCAGGGACTCCAGTGCACATGGGATCTGAGCTCCAGCTATAGGATGAGATTAATCTTCTGACAATAGCAATCTTTTGCCTTATTTCTAAAGCACTGAAAGCCTGTCAAGGTTTATTTACTCAATATGCCTTTGAAATTAGGAAACTCTGAGTGCCATCCATTGTGTAGCTGAAGGGGATGAGAATATAGTTGGTGTGATACGAAAATGGACAATGGTGCGATGAATGGCAGAGTGAATAGTCTGGGTTGTTTCCCCTTCAGAGGACACGTGTTACCTCCACATGCAAAGGTTTCTCTTTTCAGAGTCCTTTGGGTTCTATTACAACGATGAATATGTCAGAAAGCCATAAAGATAAAGGGTATTTTCTTTATATGTTGCAAAATAAAGAAAGTATCTGTACCTTCAAAGTAATAGCTATATCCTTAATACAATTTTCTGATAGTCACATTCCCCTAGTTGTTGACTATTTCTGGTGAAATAGTATCAGTTAACTTTGAGTTTTCTAACTCTTGCTCATTACTGTGATGATGCCCTGGGGGTCAGAAGGATATAAAACTTTTAAAAGTTGCCCTTAAAAGGAATGGATTTCAGGGGCATCTGGATGGCTCAGTTGGTTAAGTGTCTGGTTCTTGAGTTTGGCTCAAGGTCATGATCTCATGGTTCAGGAGATCAAGCCCCGCATTGGGCTCTGGGCTCACAGCATGGAACCTGCTTGGGATTCTCTCACTCAGTCTCTCTGCTCCTCCCCCACTCTCATTCACTCTTTCTCTCTCTCTAAAAATAAATAAACATTTTTTTAAAAAGTGGCTTTTATACAAACCAGAGAAAAAAGAGTGGGTTTTGAAATTATTGGCCTCAACAGTTTCCAGGCATTAAAGTCTGTGGTGGTTTTGTTCGAGTGAGTAGAGGTCTTTTGGCATTGTTTGGCTGACTTTGCTTGGAAACTATGATCAAAAGTGGGTACTCATGAGGCATTTAGAAAAGAGCATTTTTGGGGGCGCCTGGGTGGCTCAGTCGGTTAAGCGGCCGACTTCGGCTCAGGTCATGATCTTGCGGTCCGTGAGTTCAAGCCCCGCATCGGGCTCTGTGCTGACCGCTCAGAGCCTGGAGCCTGTTTCAGATTCTGTGTCTCCCTCTCTCTGACCCTCCCCCGTTCATGCTCTGTCTCTGTCTGTCTCAAAAATAAATAAACGTTAAAAAAAAAACTAAAAAAAAAAAAGAAAAGAGCATTTTTCAGAATGTCTGACAATTTGATGTATGAGTCTGCTGATAATCATCCAAGAGATCATCATCATTATCATGTACAGGAGCTATAGCAAGTACCAGCACAGCACTGGTTAATCAGCATGGTGGGAGATGCCGTAAGAACCACAGGAGGATGTTGATCTGTTCTCTCAAATAACCTAGAGGGCATTATGGTTACTTCACTACATCTACAAAACACAAAGCAATATTAGCACACTTAGGGCTTCTTATAATCTTTTTCTTAATTAACTAAATTTGCAAATATGCCACGTACTTTTTATCAATAAATCTAGAATGTTTTATAATCCAGGAGAGTTCAAGAATGAAACACCGGGGCTTTAATCTTAGCCTCTACATACTATATGATATTTTCAGCTTGTTTCTCGAGAGCTTTAAAAAGTGATCGTGAGGTGTGAGTATATTAAACTCGGCTTATTTTCAAAAGTTCAAGCTTTAATTTCTTCTTGAAAGTCTCTTAAATAGCAAGGAAATTTTAGTTGAATCCAAACATAGACTCTTTATCAACTTATCACTGTCTACAAAATTGTGAAAGCCAGTGGTGAAGAAATTGAATAAAGACAAATAAATAAAACTAAAAAGGAAGAGATATAATTATTCTTTCTCTTCCCACAGAAGTAACGGGCCCCTGAGAAATTCAGTCAATAAACATTTAATGAATAACTACTTGAAAAAAATCACTTTAGAAGTTGTTAGAGGAACAACAATAAATAACATAAAGCCATTGTCAACAAGACAGCCATTTAAAGTCCTCATACATGTATACACGTCACAGCTATTAATTATTTACTTGTAATCCTCTTACTGAGTATCCTCTTTTCTAAAGTGAGAAGAGCACTGGGGAACCAGCAATCACAATAACGAAAGAGTTCCAAAACAGAGTAGTCATTGCTGTGATCACGTGTATCTATAATAAAATAGGCATTAGGGAGAAGGGAGCTTCTGTCTCTTGTGGCCCATTCACAGAAGAGATGATAGTGTCATTTTGAGTCGGGGTGTGAGTAAGAGTTCACCGCACAAAGATAAGAAGGTATGCAAGTAAAGAGAATAAAAAAAAAGCAAAGTGTCATTGCCATGAGTGGAAGTCCGCATGATTTAGTGAGTCTTTTCATGGAATGAGTTTGCACAATTGACCTGAATTGTAGCCGAGAGCATAAGGAGGATCACATATGCATGCTAAGGAGTTTGCACTGTATTCTGTATGCAGTAGGGAGAAATTAAAGCTGAATTTTGACCCAATTATGTTTGTCTTATTAAAACAATCACCTTAGATGCTATGTAGACAATGGATAAGAACAGGGAGAGCAGTTGTGATATTCCGGGCAATAAACGATGATAGACTCAACTACGACAGTCATGTGCAGTAGAAATGGGACAGGATGGAAGGATGGTCAGTAGGCTGAATCCAAAGAGACCTACTGAAAATATGTGTATGGGGGCATGTGTGTGTCCCATGGTTCTGGCCTGAGCGAGTGAGAAGAGTATGGCACCACTATGTTTGGAAACATTGGTAATGGAGGAAACTTAGGGGTATGTAGGTATTGTAAGGTAAATTTTAAACGTGCTGGATTTGGGGTGCTGTGGTACTTGCGGATTCGTAAGTCCAGTAATGATCAGAAATCCATGGAGACCTGCAGATGAGAAAAAAAATTACGGCATCAGAAGCAATAGAGGTAGTAACTCAGTCTCTGGCAGCAGAGTGAGTGAATACTAGGAGGAGTAAATGTCATGAGTAGACCCCAACTTTTAAGAGTCATGTAAAGTTGGGGTGCCTGGGTGGCTCAGTCGGTTAAGTGTCCGACTTCAGCTCAGGTCGTGATCTCATGGTCTGTGAGTTTGAGCCTCGTGTCGGGCTCTGTGCTGACAGCTCGGAGTCTGGAGCCTGCTTCGGATTCTGTGTCTCTGTCTCTCTCTGTCCCTCTCCCATTCGTGTTCTCTCTCTTTCTCTCTCTGTCTTAAAAATAATACATAAACATTAAAAATAGTCATAATAAAAGATGGAGCTAAAAGAAGTTTATGTAAAATAAATTGGCAAGAGGTGAGAAAGCTGAATGTACCATTGCCTCTAAAAATGTTTCACTCTACATTTTAGTTGACATCATCAAAATTTCAACTATTCAACTTTAAAAATTACAAAATTTGGGGGTGCCTGGGTAGCTCAGTTGCTTAAGCCTCCATCTAGCTTTGGCTCAGGTCATGATCTCCTGGTTTGTGAGTTCGAGCCCCACATCAAGCTCTGTGCTGACAGCTCAGAGCCTGGAGCCTGCTTCAGATTCTGTCTCCATCTCTCTGCCCCTCCCCTGCTAGCGCTCTGTCTCTCAAATATAAAATAAAACATAAAAAAAAAGACAGAGGCCTTGCAGTTAGGTTGGGTGCAGGGTGTAGATAGCTGTTCACAGTTTGGAGGCAGGTTGATTTGCAGGGAGGTATGAAGGCTTAGAAGGCTCTGAAGATTTGAAATAGCCATGTGGGGAAGGGGCAAGCAGCTGATAGGTGACAGGAGAGGCTTCCTGTGTGGGGCACCTGGGTGGCTCCGTCGGTTAAGTGTCCAGCTTCAGCTCAGGTCATGATCTCATAGTCTGTGATTTCGAGCCCCGCGTCGGGCTCTGTGCTGACAGCTCGGAGCCTGGAGCCTCCTTCGGACTCTGTGTCTCCTTCTCTCTCTGACTCTCCACAACGTGTGCTCTGTTGCTCTCTGTCTCTCAAAAATAAATAAATGTAAACAAAAATTTTTGAAGAAAAGTCTTCCTGTGGGGTTTTGAGGACCCAGCTAAATCTGAGATAACTAACTTGAAATGTTAGCAATCTGTACCCTCGTGACGTTCCTCCCTCCGACACTGCTCAAGGAATTCAATGAAAGAGTGAAACTGCACCTTGCGAGACAACAGGTGTGGACTGTTGGCAAGGTGTGTGCGGTAGTTCAGGCGCAGAGGGAGCTGAGGATGTTGTCCGGAAAAGTCTTGCTAGCTAAACCACGGGGTCTAAGCTGGACGTGGAAGTATGTTGGGAGAGGACTCTCCATGATGTGGCGTTTCTGGAGCTCTTCTGAGCAAAAGATGTTGAGAACTCTGCTCCAGGGTTTTGCATATTAAGATAGCTTTGGGGAAGATACAGGCAGTGATTCCCCACAGAGACACGGAGAACTTTCTCTCTGGGGATGCCTCTGTCCCCTCACTAGTGGTGTTACAGGGAATAAAGCTAAGGTCTCTCATAGGGAGGGGAAGAGTGGCAGGTTTGCCCGTGGGCCCCGTATGAGATCAAGGTGTTCTTATCTGGAGTTCCTCGAGTGTGACACCAGTCTATCATGTGCACAGGCTCACCTGGGCTGCCTCTGCATTGCCCCCGTGGGTCTTGGGGTGCCAGGGGGACCAGTGTAAACATGAAGCCCAGGTCTTCTGTGCCATGGCTAATACACTGTCTAAATTCATTTGGACCCCATGTATGGCTCCCGGCCTCATTCACGGATGTGTGACAGGTCACCCTACCATCTCCAACAGTCGCTAATGCCACAGGATTGCTGATCGATTGACAAAGTGAAGCCAGGAGAAGAGAGGCCACTTACAGGGTAGATCTGAACAGAAAAGGGGACCTTGGTGGGCGGGAGGCTCACGTTTGAGTGCAAGGCAGGGAACAGTAAGCTCCCGGAAGTTATTAAAAAATAAAAAGGTAGTAGGGTGCCTGCATGGCTCAGCTGGTTGAGCATCTGACTCTTGATTTCCTTTCAGGCCGTGATCCCAGCATCATGGGATGGAGCCCCGCACTGGGCTCTGTGATGAGCATGGACCCTGCTTGGGATTCTCTCTCTCTCTGTCTCTCTCAGTCTCTGTCTCTCTTTCTCTCTCCCCCCTGCCCCTCTCCCCCACTCATGCTCTCTCTTTCTCTAAAATAGAAATAAAAAAAATTTTTAATAAAAAGGTAGTATCATATGGAAGGATTTGGAGAGGAGGCGACAGCTAGACTGTCTTACGTGATTTCAATGATTTTTCTAAGTGCTTGATGATTAAAACGATGGGTGTTAGGGGTTCCTCGGTGGTTCAGTCAGTTATGCATCTGACTCTTGGTTTTGACTCAGGTCACGATCTCCCGATTTTGTGAGTTCCAACCCTGCATTGGGCTCTGTGCTGACAGTGCAGAGCCTGCTTGGGATTCTCTCTCTCCCCTCTATCTGCCCCTCCCCTATTCATGCTGTCTATAGCGCTCTCAAAAATAAATAAGTAAATTTTTTTAAAAAAGTTATAAAATGATGGGTGCAAATAGGGTGGGTGAGCAAAGAGTAGAAGTGAATGAAGCCGGGCACCAGCTTGGTGAAGAAGAGCACTGGGCGTGAATTATGGGTTCAGTGAAGCTCCAGGATTTACTTATTTGGAGAAGGAAGAACATAATTTAGTGTTCATCCCATACCCTCACCTTTCTCTGCAAAGAATAGCAGAGCAGGTGACTGTGCTTTGTTTCAACATCCTTTTCATGATTGTCTTCTGCCCAGATGTTGACTCTGTCCAGCTGGACTCTTCACTCCATGTGGGTGTGAGTCCTCTGACATCAGGAGTCCACCCATATGGTGTAAGACCACGAAAGGTGAGTTCTAGGATGGGCTTTGATTTTTCACCTTTGTGTGCTGTCCTCTGCGCCCAGGGTTCCCCCCTTGGAAAGATAACCATCATCTGCTGTAATCACGTAGACTCCTTGGCTTCTCTGCTTTCTCTGCTACCAGAAAGTGACGGTAGACATCCTGCCCCCCGTGAAAACAAAAGGGGGAAGCAAAACAATATGGCTCTAATGTTTTTGTGAAATTTCGGGTTGTATTAAATATGCTTTTTGAGATCCACTAACTACGTCAGTTTCTGGCATGCAAACACTTAAGGAAGTTAAAGGGATTTACTGTAAAGACTGATCTGTAGGGTAGAGAGCACTGCATCTGAGTTGGGCCTCATTAAGAAACATAAACCCTGACTGAAACAGCTATTTAGGAATTGGGATCTTTGTAGGGACAGAGACATAGCCCTAGGGGGAACGTTTACAAAGAAGCCTGGAAGCCAAAGAATGTTCAATGATTTCAAGAGTTGCTTTAATAAGACAAAAAGTTTTCAGTGCATTTTTTCAGTGTAGCATGTGTGTAACATAGAATTTTTTCTTTTTTCTTTCTTTTTTCAAATATGTTTTTGAGAGAGAGAATGTGAGCAGGGGAAGGCCAGAGAGAAAGGGAGAGAGAAAATCCCAAGCAGCCTCTGCTGCACTGTCAGTGCAGAGACCGATGTAGGGCTCAGTCTCACAAACAGTGAGATCATGACCTGAGCCGATATCAAGGGTTGGATACTTAACCAACTGAGCCAACCAGGCGCCCCTAGAATTTTTTTCTTTTTATTTATCTGTCAAGAATACTGTCCTTTCTTCAAAATCGTGGTGTTTTGTCTACTTTTCTAATTAGAGAAGCCAACTAGGTGGTTTGAGAATTCTTACTGCTCATTGATTTCTTATTGTTTATATGAATGTTAAATATAACATTCCAATTTTATTTTTTAATTAAAAAAATTTTTTTTATGTTTATTTATTTCTGAGAGAGAGACAGACAGAGTGTGTGCAGGGGAGGGGCAGAGAGAGAGAGGGAGACACAGAATCTGAAGCAGGCTCCAGGCTCTGAGCTGTCAGCACAGAACCTGATGCAGGGCTTGAACTCACAAACTGAGATCATGACCTGAGCCGAAGTCAGACGGTCAACCGACTGAGCCACTCAGGCGCCCCTAACATTTCAATTTTAACTAGGATACATATTTTCCTGAAATACGTGCTTTTTAAAAGAATTGACTTTGCGTTTATTACATTTACTGTAGTGTAATTCTTCTTTTCATTTTATTCATCTTCTGGAAATGTCATTAGTGGTAAAAACTAAAAAGGCAAATGAAGATATCTGAGGAAGCAGGGATGCCCTTGCTTTTCCTCTGGATAAATTATACAACAAGGTTGCTCTCCCAATTAGATAATGTCTTGGGAGATAACCAGTCACTTTCTAAATACAAGTGCATTTGAATTTTAAAATGTAAACTTTATAAAAGGTGATGCATTTTCAATCACCAGGCTAAGTATAAAGTGTAGGAGGATGATGTGGGTGTGGGGAATATGATAATACAGGTCAAGAGACTTTCCTTTCAATTTCCTTTCAATTAACTACGAACATATACAAACATACATACATGCATATGGACATATGTAAAGATTTGCATAACCCTTTTAAAATATTTTCATTTGGTTTCATTGTTGAGTCCTTGTTTGAATTTATTTCCTTCAGGGTTCTCCTGCTAACTTTTGACTACAATGACTCCATTAATATTAACATTTTGGAGGGAGGGATGGGATTCAGAGGGAGAATCTTACGAGTTTTGTCATGCCTAGGTTAGATGAAAAGGTCTAGGATTGGAAATATCTAAATATTTTAACCTCTGATTTCTCCTGAAAGATACATACTTTTCATGGGCATCTAATGAAGTGAACACAAATTTGAAAACTCCAGTGACTAATATAGAAACATAATGTTAATATATATTTGTGTATTTAATCTAAATGCAAATTGTAAACAAGGTCCTTAACTTTTCAATTCAAAAACCTTTCTCCAGCTGCTTTTGTAACTTTAATGAAGATATTAAACTACTTTGTACACTTGCAAAACTAGTTTGTTTGTTTTTTTAATGTCATTTCCGGGAGTATTTACATTTTTCAGCAATATAAATCATAGTCTCCATTTAGCCTGACACTGTTGGTTCAGGAATATGGAATACAGTATTAGTTTCTGTAAGAATGAATTGACTTCACTCTGAAGTAAGGCTTTCTCAGTATCAGCCCTACAGAAATATATTGGTTACAGCTAAAATGTATGGTTATGCTTACCCTAAAACATACAGACATTATAAAGCTGTATATTGGTTTCGGTAACAACGTATTCTTTCCAACGGATTCATGTGGCTTTCAGCAAGAATGTATTGATTTCATTAAAATGTGCTCCTTGAGATAAACAAAAATTCAGTTAAAAATGCATTGGTTTCTGTTAAAGTTCATTGACTGAAGTGAAGAACGTTACACTGTTATTGGGTAGCCTCAGGGTTTGGTAAGTATTGAATAGAGAAGCATACATAAGTAATAATAAAGGCTGGGGAAAACAAAGATATTATAAACTGTATAAAGATGTAAATATTCAACATGCGCTATTAGATTGAATTTTCTCACAGGCAACAAGAATTGGCTCAGGTACTTTTCACAAAGTCCCTTCAACCTCAGTATATTCTGAATTCATAGGAACTCAAGTAAATTAATGCACAGAAACTCTGGTTTTCCCTCTGTTTACCTTACTCCCCAGGAGGATATTAGGCCCATTGGATGCTCTTCAAGTCACATATTGTCGGAAAATTTCCATTTAAAAAGCAGGATAGTCTTTCAATGAGTTAATGCATTTTTTCCCCCAACAAGACTGAAAATATTTGCAGAGAATAGATCACTGTCTGGGAAAATCCAGTTGATTTTGCTTAATCCCACATTTCATCTCCAGACTTCTGGAAAAGGAAGAGAGGGGACAAGGTAGATACAGTTAACCACATTCCTTATTTTGGTTTCTGAACAAAGGAGAACCTAAGATTCCTTGGGGTGAATTATATTTCAACAGTGTTAATTACAAATCTGTCTAGCTTTCATATGAGTAGAATGTAGGTAGGTGCATTTTATTTGGGGAAATATGTTTTTCTTTATTATCGTTTTATACTACCTGAACCTTATGAGGCTAGAGTAGAAAACCTAAAAACATAAGCAAAAATAAAAATTAATTTAAGTCACTTAATATTTTATCATTTGTTAAAAAAAATCACTGTTTATCTTTGGTATCTGTTTTTAATAGGACTTTTATGCTGCATAATTATTCAATATATTTATCTCTTTTAAAACCAGATATTATATCTTATGACTTTGTCCTAAACTGCTTTTCAACGTATATATAGGAAGCTGCATAAAACGTAAATGTATCTCTAAACAAACTATTATACAGCTAGCATCTGACCGAGAGAACCTTAATGATCCCCACAGCTGGACTAAACCTAAGGCAAGTTTCTTCCTGACCTCCCTTTTCTTAGAGCATTTCCTTTCCAAAACTTGTAAGTTCTTTCTCTGCTCCTTTGAGATGGAAATCATCTACAACCCAAGAATTTCAATTCAGGAAGAACCCAAGAACCATCCTCTGAAATGTAATTCTCAGGAAAGACAGGGCCCCTTTCTCCCAGTCTCAGAGATAGGAGCCTAATTTCCGTAAATCTCAGCAAACACAGATGGCCTAGTCACATTGACCAACCTTCCACTAATATCCTCCAGTACTTTTTCAGGCAAGCTCCTCCTGCCTTTTGTTTCAGGGGAATGGAAGTCAATTTCTGCGCCACATTGCATTAGTCTTGAATAAAGTCTTCTTTGCCTGTGGTAACTCCAGTGAAATTTTCCTTTGACACACCCATGCATGCACCATTCACATTAGGAACTATAACATTGACTACCTCGAGCCTCTGTGTGCCCTTTCCTATCCAAATCCCCACCCCCTTCTCATCAAAGATAGCCACTATCTAGACTTTCCTACTAATCAATCCTCGCTTTCCTTGTAACCTTTTCTTTATGTCTTTACCACCTAAGTGTGCATTCCTAAGTACTACTTCAATCTGATCCAGCCTTGAAATGCATTTAAATGGAAACAAAAGACAAATAGTATTTGAGATGTCTTCTCTTGCCCACTGCCGTGTTTGAGATCAATCCACACTGCTGCATGTAGCCGTGATGTCTTAATTTTAGTTATTGTGAAGTGTTCCATTGGATGAATATGCCACCATTTATTTAGCCGCAAGACTGATAGACATTTGGGCTGTTTCCTCTTGTGGTCATTACAAATAATGTTGCTATGGACACACCTGTATATGAATACTGTAGCACGTGTGCACTCATTTCTTTATGGTACCTACCTAGGAGTGGAATTGGAAGTCACAAGGACTTTGTATCTTCAATACAAAAGAAATGTGTGTGTTATATACACACACACACACACACACACACACACACACACATGCACACACACACACACACACACACACATATATATATACACACATATATATACTCTCTTTTCTTTTCTCCCTCCCTCCCTCCTTTCCTTCTTTCTTTCTTTCCTTCCTTCCTCCCTCCCTCCCTCCTTCCCTTCCTTCTTTCCTTCCTCCCTCCTTCCCTCCTTCCTTCCTTCCTTCCTTCCTTCCTTCCTCCCTCCCTCCCTTCTTTCCTTCCTTCCTCCCTCCCTCCCTCCTTTCCTTCCTTCCTTCCTCCCTCCCTCCCTTCTTTCCTTACTTCTTTCCTCCCTCCCCCCTTCTTTCCTTCCTTCCTTCCTTCCTTCCTTCCTTCCTTCCTTCCTTCCTTCTTTTTCTTTCTTTTCAAACTTGTATTATAGTCATTTATAATTGTAGTATGTGCAGTTTTTTTCTTTGTTCCCGTGATCCATTGAGCTTAGTGAATCTGCATAGTGGCCATCCATCAGGTTTGAAAAATTTTGTTCATTTTCCGTTCAAATATTCTTTCTGAAATTCTTTTTTTTTTTTTGTAATTCTAACTACATTACTCTTAGTACTTTTCATGGTCTCTTAAATTAATGCTTCTTTATTTCTCAAAATTTTGTTTCTTTGGGCTTTATTCTAGATTTTTTTCCTGGTGTTTATTCCATTTGCTAACTTCTTTTTCTTTAACTGTTCCTAAGAGGTACACTCTCAAACACACCCATTGAGTTCTTAGTATCATTTCTTTTTTTACTTTTAGAATTTCTATTTGTTGTTTCCAAATCAGTTTTGCTCTTTTAGAAGCCCTGTTCCAGTTCTCTGCCAAAATATTTAAACTTGTTTTTTATCTCCTTGAACATAGTAAGCATAGTTATATAAAGCTAGTGCTTAATTATCAGGGAGGCTTGCTTGTTTGGTACTTTCTGGTTCCCCTTCTCCCGCTTAGCCTACTTGTGTTTGATTATGAGCTACACATTTTATTTGCAAATTTGCTTGTAGAAATAACTGGAGACCTAAGAGAGCAGACACACATCTTGACCAAGAGACTTCATTTCTGTTCTTCTTGGCTTTCCACATGGCTTCTCCTCATGGTCTACAGTGGGCCTTTTCTCTGCATGCAGATGATATTACCCCAGTGCAAACAACTGAAGGTGAGGGCCATTGAGCCAGACCAAAGATGTGTCACTGTCTACAATCTAGTTTCCGAAGTCCTATGGCATCACTGAGGTTATACTCCAATGGGGCAGATTTAAAGGGAGGAACATAGTCCTATGCTATCGCTGGAAAGAACAAGTAGCATGAGATAAATATATTGGTGCTGCCTGTTTAGAAAATACATTGTGCCACGAAAGTAAGCCCTGTTATATACCTTATAGTTTACATTTTGTAAATAAAATTTTAATTTTAAGTTAGGTTAAGTTTATTTATTTATTTTGAGAGAGAGAGCATGCGAGTGAGAGCAGAAAAGGGGCAGAAAGAGAGAGAGAGAGATTGGGAGAGAGAGAATCCCAAGCAGGCTCCACACTGTCAGCCCCCGATGGGGCTCGAAATCACGAACTGTGAGATCACGACATTAGCCGAAAATTAAGCATTGGTCGCTTAACTGACTGAGGCACCCAGGCACCCTATATTCATTATGTTGATGGTAGTCACCCTTTTGTGGTGTATACGTATGTCCAAATTTGTCACATTAGATACTCTACTTGTCTGCGATTTATTGTCAATTATTCTCCAACAAAGGTGGTAAGATGTTTTTAAAAAGAAAGTCACAATATTGAAATGATAAATACCAAATTAACAGCACCTTCTGCAGTTTAACCATAGGCTCGTAGATGCAGTGGAAGGATTAGTTGCCTTTCTTATTATTTTAAATACACACTAGATATACACTAGATGCAGTGAGTGCATATGTGTTTTATGAAGATTTTCTTTAACATTATATTAATATACTTCAACTTTTGCCCACTTTTACTGAACTCCCCTTTCCACAAGTCACTGGTTTAGTTTTTGTATTTTTCGTTGACTTGTGGTCACCACTATAGCTTCTGGAAATTAACTCTTTTTTAAGAAAGTAATTTATTGTACAAAGGCATAATTCCCTTGTTTAATACAGAACACTTAATTGCATTTTATTCCTACTATGTACGAGGGACTTGAAAATCTTCTGGTAAGAGAGAAAAGCTGGCAGATACAATATGGTAGTAATGAAATAGTAAAATTCGATCATTAACCAATGGAATTAAGCATTTATGGGAGCCACCAAGGAGCAAAATTTTGCCTTAGCTAATACTTTTGGAGGTGAATACTTTGTGCTCTAAGACTTTATGGTTTTTTTTTAATTCTTAAAAAAAGTTTTTTAATGATTATTTATTTTGGAGAGAGAGAGACAGAGACAGAGACAGAGCACAAGCAGGGGAGGGGCAGAGAGAGAGACACACATACAGAATCTGAAGCAGGTTCCAGGTTCTGAACTGTCAGCACAGAGCCTGACATAGGGCTCGAACTCAAGAACTGTGTGAGATCATGACCTGAGCCAAAGTCAGACACTCAACCGACAGCCACACAGGCGACCCTGTTCTCTAAGCCTTTAAAATTTAATTGGAAACAAATTTATTTTTCACCAATGAGTTTTTTGGTCACGCCAATAATTCATATTTATATCCAATTTTATTTATCACTAGCTTGCAAAAGGAAGTGTGAAAAAATCCGAACGTTCCTTGCCCTTTACGCACAATTTGGTAAATTTCAGTGATATTCCGGTTCTAGGCAGACCAGTTGCACGCCTACTGTTCTCTGCTCTGTGGTTACAAATGTCAAGAGATCAGAGATTTGGCTCCTGGTCATTGCAGAGCTGAAAAGCTTTCTGTTGTTATGGAAATATTTTCACTTCTGAGTCACAGGACAAGTACTTCTGTTTTGCTGAGATTATGACAATACCCTACGTGAAACCGATCCCTCTGTTCGCTCACTCTGCCTGTGAACACTTCGTGAGCTATGTAGTCTGGGATGCGGTTCAGTAACTCATCCGCGTATGTGTGAAAAGAAGGGCATTCTGTCACTTAGGTGGTGAGTCAGGGAGATTCCGTTACTCAACGTACAATAGCAGCTGAAGAGTTCTTTGCAAGCCCCTCAACCTTCACATCCCCAAAGGCATCCTCTTGGTGCCCAGGAGCTGCAGGGGGAAGGTGTCTCTGGTAAAAGAGCGACAGTGATCACCAGAAAGGGCAGTTGGAACTTATTGGGAGTTCAAGCCGCCTGTTTGATAACCACCTACACTTGCTGTTGCTTAGACGGTGAACTACTGGCTGGGATGAATGTTTCCATGAAAGGCCATTCTAATAAAATTTCGTCAGAATTTAAACCCTTCTGAGGCTGACCCAGTGCATTTCACTGCTTTGTCTTGGGCTCTTGACAGTTAATTACAGGACGCCTGACTGTTGAACCATGTGCCTCACCGACCCGTTCAAATCCTCCAACAAAATAAATTTAGCCTCACTTCATCTAAATTAAAAGGTGGAAGCTTACATCAAGAAGCTGGACCTTGCCCTCTGCTTTGAAAAGTGAATCACACTTTGAGACATTATTTTTTCCCTCCAGTACTCAGTTGCTGAAATAGTGAGAGAGAAAGAGAAAACACTCAAATGGAAAGGAAATCATGCACTAATTATTGGATGCACTGTTCTGAAGTTCCAGTTGCAAGAAAACTGCACCGCCAGTATTTCTGATGGGAGATGGACTGACTTTGAGATTGGTCAGGTGTTCGCATCTGTAATTTGCCCTGGGTGTTTTTGATATCACAGGGCTAGAGAGATGAGAGGCAGCCAAAACAATAAGCAGGCACCGCTGTGCTTTTCAGGTGTTCAACTCTCCCCGGCATCCTAATTACAGGGTCTGCAGGAAGGATTCCTTTTGAAGGTAATGTGAGTGCTGTATCCAGAAGATGTTAATGAAAGGGATTTGAGAAGTCTGTTTCAAGGATGTCTTACTTATGAGGTCTTGTCTTTCGGGGGAAAGAGAACAAACATTTATTATTGAGGACCTACTATCTGCCAGCCTTTGGGTTGGTGTTTTCCATTTGAGACCCTGGTTCCTCCAGTCCTCTGTGAGTGAGTAGATGAGATCACCTTGTTGTAGAAGGGGAAGTTGGACAGCCTTTTGAATTTCATGTACTTACACACAGGCCATCCTCAAGGTTTCTTCCCCTCTATAATCCATGTAGGGCTGTTCCCTGAGCTCTCAGAGATAAGAACTGCACTAAGCTCATCTAAGGAAACGATTTTGGTCTTTTCTCACCATACCATTTACCATCAGCCAAATGTTCGTGTCCTCCCCAAAGTCATGCAAAACATAACAAAGAAATCATTCTGCAAATGTTAGAGAGAGGGACAGAGACAGAGAGAGAGACAGAGACAAAGACAGAGGGAATGTCTCATTGTATAATCAGGCAACACATATTTGGTAAACCTTTCAAAATTTGCATTCTAATATTTTATACATTTTTTGATACTTCATCGAGAAACAATCGTTTCGTTATCAATTTGATTAAGCATCCCCCTCCTCCACCACGATAGTCAGACTCGTTGAGGACAGATCCTGAACTGTAGCTTGGCAGAAAAGTATATATTTTTTTCTTCTTGCTGATTAGTTTGTTAGCCGTTATATATGTAACTGCGAGAATTTGTCATTCTCATAGTATCTATACTTTTAGATGTTTTTCTCCCAGAGGATTCTGCCAAGATATTCGTAGAAGAAAACAGACCTATAAAGATTTGAAAACTCATTGACAAATGTTTTCCCTTATGGTCTAAGGCCTAAATCTCAGTACTAACAATAATCATGTTTAAAGGATAAAGTGATCTTCTCTTGTAAAACCAATATCCCTCATTTAATGGACATGACTTCCCTCTGTCCTTGATGTATGTAATTCCTTTTCATTTTGGGGAGCCTCTAATGGCGATTCATCTTCCCTAAGAATGACTGAAAATAACTGGAACAAAAAAAATCATGTTAAACACTGGTGAAAAATAAATACCCCCAAATTACTCAAAAATAATATTTTAAGTAAAATATTTTTATTATTTCTGAAAAAAAGTAGGGTGTTCCAAGAAGCCTTATTTGAAACAGATCATTTATCATGACTAAAATCCATTCGATTTAATTCAGCATATATTGCTTGAACAGTCACAATATGGAAGACACAAATGAATTTATATAAAAGCAAGATAGAACAAATTGCTCAAACTTCTGAAGAAATATCTGAGCTTAAGGATGACTTCTTATTTATCTCTGCATTGGGAGAAAATTCTGTAGTCTCCTGTAGCAATTAGTATCATAGAAGGTAAGCGTTCAAAAGACAAATCTACTTTAGGAATGAAAACTGGATTAGGAGTTAATTTTGGCACAAGCGCTTAATTAAGGTCTTGCTTTTCGTTTCTTTGCCTCTGTAGACCAACTTGGGATGGATATGAAGACATTATTGTTTTTGCTAAAATGTGATGTTATATTTAAGGAACCACTTAAGAACCACATAATTCGAAGTTATGAATTAAAAATTAAAGCACTGCAAGAATACTCCTCACTCATTCCTCACCCATGCTTCAAACCACATGGCCCGAATTTAGAAGTTAGAGACCACTCAATCCCTTGTTTTCCATTCAAATTTCCTGTTCCTATTTTTTCTGGCCAAATGCAGAAGGTGAGTTCATGGCACATTATCACTATTTACCCAGGAAAATCCCCTCAATTATCGATTGAGGAGCAATACCTTGTTCATTCCATTTTCTCACCACTACCCATTTTCATTCTCCTTTTCCAACATACGCAACTATTCTAATGTCTTTGGGTTCACACGCGCTTTTGAAAAAGTATATTATTTTTTGAGTTCATGCATTTTGAACATATATAAAAGCTATTGGGTCACATAACAAATTCCGGTGTTGTTGTTGTTTTTTAATATCATTCCCCTGCATTATGTTTATAAGATCCATCTGTGTTGCTAACTGAGCACCTGGGTGTTGTCCCTTTCTTCTCTCTAGTACTCCTGACAGGTAAACCATCAATCTTTATCCACTTTCTAGCAACAAACAAACCCAGGCTTGCTTCCAACTCTACACTTCCTCAAATAATGCAATAAATATCCTTATCCATGTCATGTTAGGAGTCTGTGTGAAAAATTCACTGGGATATAAACCCAGGAGTGACTGGCTGGATCACACGGCAGGCTGATATAAAATTTACCCGAATGTACCAGATGCTCTCCATAGGGGCCACTGCAGTTTACAATCCCACCAGTAGTGCTCATAGGTCCCTATCTCCACAATCTCATCATTTATCTGGCTTTCCAGTTTTTGCTAATCTAATAGATGCTAATCCCTCTCTCTCTCTCTCTTTAATTTGCACATTTCTGATTTCTAATAAGTTTGGGCATCTTTTCGTATATTCATCTCTTTAACTTTTGGGTTTCCTATTCATATACCCTTTGCCTACTTTTCTATTGTGGTTGCTCCCCGTTTTCCTGTCAATTAAGAATGGTTACATGGTGTTTTCTAAATATTATTTCCTTGTTTGTTTAAGGCATGCAAGTTCCTTCTTCCATTCTTTTTTTCATCTGTTAGGTCTGTCCATGTTATATGTCTTTGAATAAAAATCTTTAATTCTGATACTACTAAACATTATGTATATAGCTTACAACTTTTGTTTTGAAATTTTAAGATGTCTTCCTTTATAAATATATTTCTGATTACTTTATTTGCACCCTATATTTCTATTAACTTTAAAGGTTTTTTTTTTGGTTTTTTTTTTTTGGTCTCTTGAATTGATTGTTAATCCATCTTGAATTTGTTGTGGTTTGTTGTAAGATAGGGATCCAGTTTTTTTTTTCTTTTAAGATAGGTTCGTTTTCAAATATGTTCTTTTGAGGCATCTGGGTGGTTCAGTTGGTTAATCATCTGACTTTGGCTCAGGTCATGATCTCATGGCTCGTGAGTTTGAGCCCCATGTAAGGCTCTGTGCTGAGAGATCAGAGCCTGGAGCCTGCTTTGGATTCTGTGTCTTTGTCTCTCTCTGCCCCTCCCCTGCTCATGCTCTCTCTAAAAAATAAATATTAAAAAAATCAAATGTGTTCTTTAAAAAACATTTTTTTTAATGTTTATTTATTTTTGAAGGGGAGAGAGAGGGAGAGAGACAGAGCTGTCAGCACAGAGTCCCACGTGGGGCTCAAACTCACCAACCGTGAGATCACGACCTGAGCCGAAGTTGGACGCTGAACCAACTGAGCCACCCAGGTGCCCCTCAAATGTGTTCTTTTAAGTAACTCATACATTCCCCAGTGATTTGTGGAAAGTTTCGTCAGAATTGTGTGCCAGGACATATAATGAGTGTGTTTCTGAGCTCTTTAGTCTGTTTTGGTTTCTATCCCATACAGTTTTCACCATGATGGCTTTGTCCTATGTCAGTCCTGGGCAATATATAACTCCACTTTCACTCTTCCTTTCCCACGTGGAAACTTTTGAGGACATTATAGATTTTACACTAAGTTTGCAAATTCCTCAAAAGACACAAAAACCCCAACTACAAATTTGACTGGCATCCGTAGCAGTTTCCTATGGCTGACGTAACAAACTACCTCAAATTTGTAGCTTAAAACAACACAAATTTATCCTATTACAGCTCTGTAGGTTAGAAATCAGAGATGATCTTACTTGACTGAAGTCAAAGCATCAGTAAGGTTGCATTTTCTCCTGGAGAGTTTAGAGGAGAATCTGTTTCCTTGCCTTTCCTAGCTTTTATTTTTTTTATTTATTTTTATTTTTATTTTTTTGCCTTTCCTAGCTTTTAGAGGACACCCATACTCCTTAGCTCTGGGCCCTTTTTCTCCATCTTTAGAGCCAGCAGCATATCATGTCTCGGACCCTGCTTCCTTTGTCACATTTCCCTCTGACTACAGCTGGGAGAGATCCTCCCTGTTTGAGGACTCATGTGATTCCATCAGCCTACTTGGCTAATCTGGGGTAATCTTCCCATCTCAGAGATAATAACCTTCATCATATTTGCAAATCCTTTTGCCTCATAGGGTGACATATCGGCAGAGTCTGGGGATCAGGATGCAGACATCTTTGGGGGGTCATTCTTCTACCTACCACAGAATTGCATTGCATTTACAGATAACTTTGGGGAAAAGTTAAGGAAGTCTACATTTCTCCTTTTTACAGAGATCAGCCGCTATGTCCTGTGTTAGAGTTCCCCCCAAGGAAGTGCTGCATGCTCTTGGTTAATTCCTGGGTTTTCTATAATGTTTGTCACTCTAGTATATGGTGTCTTATTTTTAATCTCATCCTCTAATTGGTTATTGCTAGTGTAAAAAAGTGCTATTATTCTTGTAATTGATTCAGTCTCTGACAGGCTTGTTCAAGTCTCTTATTAATTCTAGTAGTTTTCTTATGGGTTCCCTCAAACTTTTCTATCTTCCCCAATGTTCTGAGATCAGACGAAATCAGGCGCATTCAGGGTGGTATGGCCGTAGACTATCTTCCCCAATGTTCTAAACCAGGGGCCAGTCAACTGTGGCTTTAGTGTCAAAGTCAGGCAGCCACTTTTTTGTAAATAAAGCTTTATTGGAACACAACCACATCCATTTGTTTCCATATCATCTATAGCTGCTTTCTCTCTACAATGACAGGGTTGAGTGGTTGTGACAAAGACTGTAACCGGTCCACAAAGTCTAAAGTATTTATCTTTTTCCCCTTTCCAGAAAAAGTTTGCCAAGCCTGCTGTAAGTCTCTTTCTTGTTCCTTCTCGTAGGAGGGGTTTGTATCTTTTATGGAGTGTTCAAAAGTAGCCAGAGACCCAAAATATTTACCTCTGCCTAAAATCCATTCATTCTCATAGTGCATCCTGCAATCTTATACATTCCAGGCCATAAGGTTAATGCGTCTCTTGTTAAATTTGTGACTGCTTCCAGGTTGTAAAATGTAATTTTGAAGCATAGGGCCACCGTTAGCAATGTGGGGAGACTTGAAAGAGTTCCTTGGTAAGATGAGACCACCAGATATTTAGGTGTTGGGGGAGCCTACAGGTTGGATCCCACCAAAATGGAAAATTGAACACTCCAAACTTAATAACTTTGCCATGTCAAATAGGGCTGCCGGGCCCTCTGATTTAGAGCAACTCAATTTGCATCATGGAGCTGTCCTGTGTAGAAAGAGGGATAATAATGGGAAGACAGGTACAAGAGAGGCACTGCTCAGAAGAGCTTGAAGCATGCTTTATATGCTTCCTGAAGTGATCTCAAATTGAAGGACACTCTTCCTGCGCTGTTAAACGTGGCATACTTGGAAATCATAAATGAATTTTTAATAAAGAACTCTGTTAGTTGTTAAAAAAAAAAAAAGAAAACAGAGACCTTAGAAGAAAGGACCTATGGGACAAGCACTTAGAAAAAATTGTTCATTCACTTTAGCTTGGCATTTAAAGTCCTCTATAATGTGCCCATACATTAGTCGTTCCTGAGTGGGGCTGCGCATCAGAATCACCCAGGGTGCTTTAAAAACTACAGATTCCTTGAGCTCTGATTCTAAACCTACCGAATCAGGATCTCTGGGGGTATTATCCTAGAGTCTTTATTTTTAAACAGCTTGCCAATAGATTCTTATGTGTCTAGCCCAGCACTGTTCTAAAATACCTCTTCACATTTGCTGTCTTGCTACCCATTACGATTCCCCATATATCTTTTTTTTTAGAAAAATTGATTTGCCCTTCCCTTCGCAGGCTTTCTTCCCCCCGTCACCACGCGTCCCCTTAAAATTCGCTCAGCCGTGTCCGTCTACCCAAATACTCTCAGCCTTTCCAGCCCAGCTGATGGATCACAAATCTTCCGGGATTGTCCAGGTAGAAGTGACCTTTCCCTTCTTGGAGTTCCAGGGACGACTTGTTCTGCGATTTTCAGGGAGTTACACAAACTCTCGGTCTCCCCTCTTTGAAGGCGGATGGCCCCATGATGAAACAACTTCGTATCTGTCATAGTTCGCAGCAGTGACTTGATGCAGGGGTAGATCTTCAAAAGGTGTTTGTTCAACGAATGATAATTCATTAAAGAACTGTGGCCATCCCGAAGACTACTCCGTTACTAAGAACAATAAAGACGAAAAGGGCTCAGATATATCAGAAACCGCAGTCTTTGCTTCTTCTCTCTGAGATTTTTGTTTTAGGGGATAATTTATGGGAGAAGACGTCTACGTTCATTAATAAATTTCCACTTGTTAAGTCACTTCCTCTTTCTCTGTAAAGAGCTACTTGTACGAGATTTTACTAAATGAGTGAAAAGTATGGACTCATAGCAGGTCAGGTAGAGGGGCTGACCTTGAATCTCTGCTTGGGACCGTGTGCCCTGCCAGCGGCATTCCTTATAAATATGTCTCAGCCACACGGGTCCTCAGACTCAGTGTCAGAGGTATATGAAGGCTGTGAAAAGTTCTGTATTACAGAAGTGGTATTAAATGCAGAAATTTAGGTGAAAAGAACTGGTAGGCGCAAAAAAGAAACACATGATGAAAAACACCTAAACACACACTTTATGTTGCTGCGTTTGGAATACTCACAAACTGGGTGCTTGTCCTCTCTTACCTAGCAAGGCTGTGAAGTGTGGTGGCAGGAGGAAGTTTTGATCCGTGAGGAGACACAATACTTAATTACACGGAAGTCCTAAAGGACTGCTCATCCACAAATGGTCGAATCCAAATGTGAGCCGTGTGCTGATGGAGCTGACATTCGCTATTGACTTTTTCCCTCTTTTTAGAAGTGTGAGGAATTTGGACCAACCGCAAGGTTAGAGGGAACAGTCCCTACAAGACTGTTCTCGCTTCTGACACTAATTGTAGGTGTGACAGGGTTCCCAGGCCACCCTCTGTGTTGATAATTCTCTAGAAGGACTCACAAAACTCACTGAAAGCTGTTATACTCATGGTTATAGGTTTTGTTTGTTTTTACTTTTTTTTTTTTTTACACAAAATGATGTCGATTAAAGTCAGCCAAGGGAAGAGGCATGGAGGGCAGAGTCCAGGAGGGGTACGAATGTGGAGTTCTGGTCGTTCTACCCGAGGGGTCCTGCATGGCATAACCTCCTCCTGGCAGTGATGTGTGACAATACAGGCTGAGTATTGCCAACCAGGAAAGATCATCTGTGCCTTTCGTTAGCAGGGTTTTATTTGGGGTCAATCGCATACTGCCTGGATGGTCACATTTTAGTCTCCAGCTGTCCTGGAGGTCCAGCTAATGACTTTAGCCATCAGCTCCTCTGGAGGTTGGAACTGATACGGCGTGGCCAGAGCCCCATCCTAAATCACAATCTTAGACACTCCCATCGGGAAGGACATCCCCAGGGCTGGGAGATTGCTCCCAGCAGTCAAGAGTAGAGCCCAGACCTCTCTTCCGGTCAGGTTAATTCTTCACTCCACACGAGGCATCAGGCTGATCCTCTCTATCATGCCTTTCGCTCCTCCAAGGGCTTCATCATTTCTTGATAGAACTTGATTCCTTGGAAAGAGACCTATTTTCAAAGTAACATTTGGCAGAGGTTAGGAAGCAATGGTCCCTGTCCGGCAGGAAGAGAAAGGGTATGGACACATAAGTCGAGCTCAGTATGCTTCTGGCATGTGTATGTTCTTTAATCTTTGCAACAGTTTTAAAGGAAGATGTTATTTGCTTTATTTATAGGATAAAAGAACAAAGCTTCAAAGTGATCCTAAAGACAGTAAAGGAGCCAGAATTTGAAGCTGGGGTTTGCTGACTCCCAAAGGCATGTTTTTTCTCACTCTGCCTGACCTGGACTGGGACCGTTGTTTCTGTCCTTCACTGGGGGCAGAAATTTCTCTTTCTGAGGGTGACATGCGGGGATAAGGGGCTGGGTCAGCCTGAAGGTGAATGTGAAAAACTGCATTTTCCTCTCTGACTTCCCAGCCTATCTTCAATGAAGAACCGGCCTTGTGGGACCCCACGGGGAAAACCTGTCTGTGATTTTGTGCTCATAATTTTCATTTCCTGGAGAAAAATTTAAAAAAAAAGAATTATTAAAACGTACCAACCTCCTGCATATTTTTATCCTTTGCAACAGTGCAATAGTCCTTTACAAGGAGCTATTTCCGATTTTATAGATAAGCAAGATGAGGCTCACAGGAGCAGAGAGCTGAGGTGGGGGTGACGGGGGAAGGTTCTGGAATCCGGCTCCCCCTGCTTTGCCATGTCCCAGCTACTTCGTGGAATAAGGGTTATATAGTCACCAGAAGTAAACTCTCACACCTCTATGGAGAGGCACAGATACTGTTCCAGTGTTGTGTATTCCCAATATTTTCCAGAAACCGACCCTGCATGAGGTGAATGCCCCACCCACTGTGTTTCAGTCTCCACCAGGAGATACCCTTTTCTGCAGCCTTGGAATTGGTTAAACATGTGGTGGGAGGACCGAGGCAGGGCCGATGTATTCTTGGGTTCAAACCGTTCTTTCACTTAGCCTTCCATGGGGCCAGCACCTCTGCGACCTTCATGAATTTGCAATTAACTTTGGGATTTAATGCCTTCTTAGAACACAGTTTTAAGTTCAGGGAAAATGAAGGGAAAACATTACTTTGAGCCTCCTAAGAGTTGTACATAAAGCCGTCAATCCTCCCAGGTTTCAGGGCTCAGAGCCCAGAGAGGGTCTATTGCATCAGTCTGAAGGCTGGCTACCTGTGAGTCAGCCAGCTCAAGTCAGTGTCATCCTGTAAATCACCTATAACCCCTAGAAGAGGTAAAAGCAGCCAAACGCTATATTTAGTAGATCTAGACTTGTAATTAAATGACAAGAGAATCAGGAGACAAGGTGACTAGGGAGAATATGACTCAGCAGGGCACATGCTTTCTACTTTGGGACTGTCACACATTGTTATTTGGGGAGGAAAAAATTGATTTGAATTAATATAAGGTCCCCAACATTGGTTTCCTTAGGGATCAAGATATATTTATTTTCGGTAATGGGCATAAGATCAATGATGTAACGTATTTTGTCAGAAAACAAACTTAGAGAGAAGCTCCTTGAAGGAGGCAAAAAAGAATTTTCTGAAAAGATGGCTTTCTTTCTTGCATGAATTTGAAAATAGTATCTACTGAATGATTTCATTGACCTTGAGACATTTTAGTGAAGCCACCATTTTGATCTTTGAGAGCTTCTCATGGGGGTGGAAACTTTATTTTACAGATGCCTCAAACTTTTATATGCTGTAACTTATGTTACTATTTTATACTGAATTCCATTAGGTGAGATGTACTTTGGATTAATATAGTTCATATCATACTTTCTCATACACTAAGATACAAATATGTGGTTTTTATTAACTCTGGTCTTTACTAACTAAAGTCATTTAAAATATTTTGTATACTACAAATATGTAATAACCCTTAATAAAGCTTCTCATATTAGTGATATCTTCATAATAAATACCCTCTTGGAAACCAAGTGTGGGCAAGAGAGTTTAGATTTAGATTTCCCTTGCAGGGAAAATTTTGTGCTTCAATGGAACACCATGCATGTTTGGAGCACATTCTGGGTCATCTGACTCTGATTCGGGGTGGGTGGGGGCTCTGGGTCTTTATTTCTCCTCGAGTGTGTTTTACAACTGTGGAGGTTGTAACTGATCGCAATGCAAAATAAATTTTGCCTATAGACATGAAAAAATATTCCATCTGGTGGTTCAAGTGACTTCCCTCCCCCACTACATGGAAAAAGTCCATGTTTACTCCCAATTCATAAATTCGTTTTAACCGTCCTTTACTACATATAAATTTGTGCTTCCTTTGTTGCTCTTCTGAACTGGTTGTAACATCTTACTGGTGTCCTCATTAACGATGAGCTAAATACAGTCGTTAACATGTGTTCATTTTAAATCTATATGAGAATTGTGATTTCACCCTATTTTTGAAAAATTATCCTTTTTAATTTCACCCAAATGTGACGCTCAAATTCATCTCTTTAAAAAAATTTTTTTTTAAATATTTATTTATTTTTGAGACAGAGAGAGACAGAGCATGAATGGGGGAGGGGCAGAGAGAGAGGGAGACACAGCATCTGAAGCAGGCTCCAGGCTCCGAGCTGTCAGCACAGAGCCCAACGTGGGGCTTGAACTCATAGACTGTGAGATCATGACCTGAGCCGAAGTCAGATGCTTAACCAACTGAGCCACCCAGGCGCCCCTCAAATTCATCTCTTGAAGAAGTCAGACTGGTCTCTTCTTGTCCTCACTGAATATTGAGTCATATTCATTGTTGTTTCTGTTGTAATATCCTTTGGTATGGTTGCTGTTTAATCTGTCATTTTACTACCTAAATGTTCACAGGTGTATGTTTTGTTTTCTCACTCCAAATGTCAGCTCTTTGATGGTTAACGCTTCTCTATATCCCCTGCAGTGCTTAACATAATATGTTGCAAAGAGTATGTGATCAGCTTGGTAACTACTAGTTGAATAAATAATAATGCTGAGTTTCCTGTTTCGTCTGTTCTCTGTACTTTCTCTGTGGTCCTTGGCAACGTTACAAGACTTGTAGCTCCATATCACAAATTGCAAATACCTTAGGAGTCCCATGCTCCAAGTATGAAAACAGCAACTGGGTTATTTCCCAATGGCTTTTAATTTTAGTTTGTCATTATTTTTTCATGTTATTTTTATATGACAGCAGAACTCAGTGAAAAAAAAAATAACCGAAATCTATCCCAGGTTATGAATAGACTTCAGTCTTTTCTGATGACTGCCTTATAATCTTAAATTATCTGGAGGAATCTTAGCTCTGAAGCAACCGGCACCCAAGGTTTGAATGTCTGGAAGTCTCCATCCCAAGGATGAATGTGGAGAATGAACACTCTCCTGAGAAGTGAAGCAGTGGTATATGCCTTCTAGAAACCTAAATGGAATGATGGTTTGTGTATATTTAGCATTTAATAGAATATTTTAATATGCATTTGCATATTTGGTTTTTAAAGCAACTGAATTAAAGACAAGTACACCGTTTCTCTATTTTATAGCTGACTAAACTGAGGCTTTATCAAATTCAGTGACCAGACATTTGAAACTAGGCCACTGGCACCCTAACTCATTCTCATTCCACTAAACCAAGCTACTTTCCTTATCTTGGGAGGGTCTAGCCTTAAGAGCTTCATTTCATGACATAGCCTTTCCACGATGCTATAGATTCATCTACATTATATCTAAATTTTAATTTTACCCAGAGTGTTTCCTGGAAAATTGTAAAGATACAAAGATAACTGTTAGGTGAAACATGTTTGTTTTTCTTTTTTTTTAATGTGTATTTATTTTAAGAGAGAAAGAGAGAGACAAAAGAGACAGAGACACACGCACACACACACACACACACAGAGAGAGAGAGAGAGAGAGACAGAGAGAGAAAGAATCCCAATCAGGCTCCATGCTATCAGAGTGGAGCCCAGCGTGGGGCTTGTCCTGAGATCTTGACCTGGGCCGAAATCAAGAGTCAGATGCTCAAATGACTGAGCCACCAGGTACCTCTGTTTGTTTTTCTTTTTCAACGTGAATGGGACCCAGGTTAACCTCAGATATTGAGTTCCCCTCCATTTCGCTTTTCTCAGACTCAAGAACGCAGCCATATGATGACACTTTCACGTTAGGCAACTCCCTCAGGTGACTTGCTTTCCAAGGTCTGTCCTGGTCACTGCTGGTGCAAAGATGGGAAATCCTGGATGTGCAGGAATGTGGCAGGTCTAAGATTGGTCTTGGGTAGTCCTTCCCCACTTTGTCGCATATTAGAATCCAGACCTTCGGGATCAGAATCACCAGGGATGGGGTTGGGGAAGTGATTTTTAGGTTTCCAAGGTGATTTTGCTGCCCACTTTTTGGAAAACACTAATCTAGGAAATTTAATTCAGGAAAGATCTAAGGGCTTGGGAAGAAAATTGCACAGAAGCCAGAGAAGTGTAAGAGGTTGATGGGTGGAGGCACAGTTGTCCCAGAAGTCACTGCTCTGACATTAATGTCTTTGACTCTATTCTTGTATCTCCTCTGAGGTGACTGTGGGGAGCAGGAGTAGAAAGTGGCCCGAGACCATTCTCCATAACTCCCTAGAAGCATTTGTTCTTGTATGGATCCACAGAGAATTTTGAATCACCTGTATAGCACCAAGTTCATGGAACCCTAGAATTAAGTATTGAAGGGGCCTGTAAGATTTTGTTTGTGTAGCTAAAATACTAATTATAAAAATAATGAAAATAAATTCTTACTTAGAAGTGTATTAAAACAAATATTTAATAAAACATTCAGCAAGAATGTACTGAAACTATCATGTTGTCCTGCGAGACAAGTAACGAGATCAGACCTTCGTTCAGGAAGAAAGTGGAGTGCACGAAATTCTTTGATGGATTCTGATGACAGAGTAAACCCCAAAGTCCCTGCCACTCACCCAAAGGTGCTTCATGGTGGGGCTCTGACCCCTCTCTGATCTTGCCCTTCTCATCTCCCTTCCTTGAGGACACTCTCCTCCTCCTCCTCTGTCTCCTTGCTTCTTCCCTCTGATAACCATGTGGCTTCCTTCCTTGCATCTTTCAGGTCTGGATCAATACCGATTTCAGAAACCTTCCAATCATCTTAAGTACAGTATCACCCCCTATCATCTTTACTTTGCTTTATTTTTTCTTCAGAGCATTTAACCTCTACCACTGTCCACACTCTGACTTCATGTTATGTATCTGTTTGTTTATTGGTTCTGACTCTTTTATGCAAATGCACCATAGGGAAGGCTCTTTGCTTTTTCCACTGCTGTGCTAGTATCTGGCCCATCCTAGCAGTTCAATTTGTATGTGTTACATGAATGAATGAATGGATTCTCATTAACCTATTCTACAAATTCAATGAGATCCCAATAAAAAACCCAAGGGATTTTAAAATCTTGATCAAATGATTAAAAATTCATACATATTAAAATTTAGAATATCCATACTTTTTGTAATAGAAATTCTACTTGCAAGAAATTATTCTAAACAATAATTGAATGAATATTCAGAGATATCTATACGAGGATTATCATCACAAAATTATTCATAGAGCAGAAAGCAGACAATAGTTTTAGGTCCATTGATTAAAGCCAGTTTGTACAATTTGTGGTTCATCAAATTAAAGGATTATCTCAACAGAGACATTGCAATAGGTGGAAGATGGTATCAAACAGAATATGTGATAGATTATTTAAAGTGTATGCTATGTGTATTTATATACATATATACACATAACATACCTATAAGGATACATATGAGGATATTAACAGTAATTATTTATTATTGCTGGAAGGACAATCTTGACTTATTTTAACCCTTTTCCTTTCCTCCAATAACACCTAATTATTTTTATTTTTTATTTATTTATTTTTTAAAATAAAAAAAAAATTTTTTTTAACGTTTATTTATTTTTGGGACAGAGAGAGACAGAGCATGAACGGGGAGGGTCAGAGAGAGAGGGAGACACAGAATCGGAAGCAGGCTCCAGGCTCCGAGCCATCGGCCCAGAGCCCGACGCGGGGCTCGAACTCACGGACCGTGAGATCGTGACCTGAGCCGAAGTCGGGTGCTTAACCGACCGAGCCACCCAGGCGCCCCCCTAATTATTTTTAAAATAAAAAATATTTTATTTTGAAAAAGAAAAACTATCCAGTCCAATTCCTTTACTGTGCAGGTGACAAAATTAGTCTCAAGATGCACATTGTGGGTTTGTATGTGTGTGTGTGTGTCAGTATTGAAGACGGGGATAAAGAAGTTCATCCAGTATAATCCATCTGGAAAAGAGGAGCAGGTTTGGTTTAACTGAAAAGCTGAGAGATGTTTTATTTTTTCCTGAACCAAATAGCTGTTTTATGAACCTCAAGCTTAGATGTCACATTGCCTTGTGGCAAGACACTTGATTCAGATGTAGATATACTCTGCTAACAGAATGTATCTATCTCAGAATACTAATGCAGAGAAATGAACTCACACAAAGAATCTCTTTAGATAGATCGCAGAGAATCTTCTTGCTCATTTCAACCCCAATCAAACCTATATTAAAATATTAATGTAAGGATTAAACTATACAAGTACCAGGTCAGACTGGAAGGACATTAAAGGAAAGAGAACCAGACGACTATTGAGTCCTCAGGCATCAGGTTGCAAGGTCAGGATGTGAGCTCTTAAGAGACAGCTACTTGCATAAACCAACAGTCATAAGGAAAAAAATATTTCTCAAAGAGAACAAGTTACCTAGGTTTATTTGCTGCCAAGAAAATATTCATTTATTGTTTAATTTAAGTGGTCCTTGCTCAACAAACTTGTTTGAATTTCATTGCTGAATATTTTTAAAGTGAATCATATACATGTTAGGTTAAAAGAATTTGACCTAAGTATTACTTGAATACTTGAATACCTTAAGTATTCAAGAAAAAAAAAATTTATTCTTCCAAATATTTATTTAAATTCTAGTTAGTTAACCTATAGTGTAATATTGGTTTCCGGACTAAAGTTTAGTGATTTATCATTTACGTACAACACCCAGTGCTCATCCCAACAAGCACCCTCCTTAATGCCCATCACCCATCTAGCCCATCCCCCACCCACACCCCTCCAGCAACCCTCAGTTTGTTCTCTATAGTTAAGAGTCTTTTACGGTTTGCATCCCTCTCTTTTTTCCCCGCCCCTTCTCCTATGTTCATCTGTTTTGTTTCTTAAATTCCACATGTGAGTGAAATCATATGGTATGTGTCTTTCTTTGTTTCATTTAGCATAAAACACTCTAGTTCATCCATCCAATCTTGCAAATGGCAAGATTTCATTCTTTATGGCTGAATGATATTCCTTTGCACACATATATATACCACATCTTCTTTACCCATTCATCTGTTGATGACACTTGGGCTTTTGCCATAATTTGACTATTGTTGATAATGTTGCTATAAACATCAGAATGCATGTACCCCTTCAAGTTAGTATTTTTGTATCCTTTGAGTAAATACCTAGTAGTGCAATTGCCGGATCATAGGGTAGTTCCATTTTCAACTTTTTGAAGAACCTCCATACTGTTTCCCAGAGTGGCTGCACCAGTTTGCATTCACACCAACAGTTGAAGAGGGTTTCCCTTTCTCCACATCCTCAACAACATCTGTTATTTCCTGTGTTGTTAATTTTAGCCATTCTGATAGGTGTGAGGTGGTATCTCATCGTGGTTTTGATTTGTATTCCCTGATGACGAATGACGTTGAGGATCTTTTCATATGTCTGTTAGGTCTCCAGCCACCTGGAGGTCTTCTTTGGAAAAATATCTATTCGTGTCTTCTGCCCATTTCTTAACTGGATTACTTGTTTTTGGGGTGTTGAGTTTGGTAAGTTCTTTATAGAATTTGGATACTAACCCTTTATCAAATATGTCATTTGCAAATATCTGGGAAGTTAAATTTTGACAAGTCTAAGCTGTGAAAATATTATGTGAGTTTGTGGGGTCAGTTTTAAGAAACATCTGAGGCCACAGCTGGAGAAATGTGCCCTCTGTGGGTGGACATGACCCCATCGGACAGATGGTTTGGGGAGCCTATTCTCTGGGGAAATTAAGGGAAAAGGCAGTATGGACACAGTGAGGGATAAAAGAAAAGGGGGGGAAGGCTACTTTATTTCTCTGTGCTGAGGTCTTGAGGAGGATATGTCTCAGCAAACACAGAACACGGATTCCATGAAGTATAAGTAGGGATCCTCACCACTGGTAGCTCATGATTGCTACAGTGGGAATCCTAGATTCCCTCCTCCATCCCTGCTTGCATTTCCAGTGATGTCCCCTCTTCCCCACATGGACTGTCTATTCTTGTTTCTTTACAGCTTTATTCTGTTTCATTAGTTTTTCAGCAGTTTTAGAGCTTCCCATTCGCTTTCTTTATGCTGGTTATTTACATTTATTTTCCACTTCTACTTTAGTTAACCCCATCTGTTCATTTTTTTTTTTTTAGGCTTTTTGCTTCTTCTTTTAAAATTCTTCTTCTTTTTAAGTTCTTGGTTTTAACACATTTGCGCAAAAATGCATCTATTTTAATTCCATATAAAAATTTACAACTTCCTAAGCCATGTTTGATTCAATTCTTAAAGTTGAACTTGCTAATATCATTGGAGTTTTCATTGTTTGCATGTTCTTTTCACTCCATTTCATTTTACCTTGTCCTTACATTTTGCCTTTAATCTTTTAGCCATCTACACGCCCCTGGTCACCATAACTTAATTTTTTTCCTCACTCTCTTTATGGGGTTTGGAGAGAGTCTGGTCAGAGTAGCTGTTTTGTTTTCTTTTTGGTTTTGGTTTTTCTTTCTTTCTTTCTTTCTTTCTTTCTTTCTTTCAGGATAGTTATAAGCTTGCTTGATGGCAATCTTAACTTGTTAGGCCTCTGGAACTGCCGGGAGTGTCCACTTAAGAGGAAGACAGGCCCATTTTCTTAGATGTGGACCTTATTTCTGGGCAAGTTCCAATAGGGAGGAGGCCTGGGCTGGGTTTTCTCTCATCTCCAAGGACAAGCACGTCTAGGGCTGGTCAGAGCCCCTGAAGCTCCAGGATCGACATTCAGGTTGTTACTGGAAATACCCAAATGATACACACCTACTCCCTAGATGTCTTGTGTTCCCTAAGAAAGTTTTCTCACCATTAAGCGAATTCCCTATTTTTCCTAATCTATTGAACAACATCTCACATACAGATAATGTTTCAAGAAAGGCAATATCTACATTTGAATAGCTGAGTAATCTTACTTGTCTTTTTTTCTTCTATGTATGGCATAATATATCAACTTCACTGTAACCTTCTTAGAATAAAGGCAATAATGCTTTCTCTCTTTCGTACTCCCATAATATCCATTTCATTAACTGAGACACAGTGGACATGTAGTGTTGTTGACCTCTTTTCTTTAGGGCTCCGTATTTTTGGATATTTTATATATTATTCAAGTAGGAAATTGGCATTATTTGAACAGGGTCTTGCATGATGTATCACTTAACATTTGTTCAATAATACACAACCAGAAACCCTCAGGGATACACTCTAATAAACCTTCCTCTCATGTATCTGCTGGGTTCGTCCCATCCAGGCTGGGTTTGCCTCAGGGGCTGTGCTGCTTTTGGCTAGGCTCACGTGGCCATGTGAGGTTGGCTGTGTCTGGGTGATCTAGGCAGGACCTGGCTGATGAGATCTAGCTTCCTCAAGTGCCAGACGCCAGCCTTCTCATGCTGCTGGTGGGTACACAAGAGAGTAAGCCCCCCCCCCGCCACCCTGCCCCCGCACAAAGCTCTTTTCAAACCTCTACCTACTTCACTTCTGGTAACATCATATGTTGGTCAAGGCAAGTCCATGGCTGAACCCAAAATCAAGAATCATGGCAGGTCACTCTGACCCTGGTGGGGGTGAACTACACAGTTGTAGAAAAAAAAGTGCTGACGTAAGAGGTATGAAGAATTAAGATCCCATGATGCCATCTACCACACATGGTGTTGGTGTTGGCTGCTATCGACTAGTTGCCTGGAGAAAACTGTGGATGTGTATTTCAGGGAGGGATGACACTGGTCATATTGTGCCTTCTAATATTCTGCCACCGACAATGACTTCACTGACCCCTGCTCAGATTGACTTCTGATGCTTCCCCGATTAATAAAGCCTCTGTCTTGTCTTTGTTCACACTACTGACTCATTAATCCAGACACCTAGCTATTGCCCTCCTATTCACATCTTCCTATTTGATTCTCATTTATCCTTATGCATTTTGCAGGGCACAGTTTAAGACCCGTTTTCCCCATGAAGTCTTCCTTCTGCTTCATACTAAAACATTCCTACCAGTTTTCTAAGCTCTCACTGCCCCTTTCTCCCGCCTAACACTTAATTATAATCCAGATGCTATTTGTTCTGATCTTTACGCATGTGTAATTAGTAACTGTCCAGACAGAATGCAGGCTCCTTGAAGAAGTGGGAAAAATTATAGCTTCGATGACTGGAAACTTGAGTCCTGGTGTTGACTCTGTCATTAACTAGTTAGGGAAGCTGTTTTAGTCTTTGTGCATTACCATTTTTAAGCTGTGGGGGCTAGAGCAGAGGGTACCTACTAGAAGGCACTCCACTCTATAACTTAGGTTTCTTTTCAGTTTACCATAGCATCTCATTTAGTACTCTGTCAAGTACAGGGTAAGTTTTTAACATATGATTTTTATTGATTGATAGATTATTTTATTTTATTTAAAAAAATTTAATGTTTATTTATTATTGAGAGAGACAGAGAGAGAGAGAGAGAGAGACAGAATGTGAGCAGGGGAAGGGCAGAGAGAGAGGGGGACACAGAATCTGAAGCAGGCTCCAGGCTCTGAGCTGTTAGCACAGAGCCTGAGGCAGGACTCACACTCACAAACTGCAAGATTGTGACCTGAGCCAAAGTTGAACGCTTAACCTACTGAACCACCCAGGCGCCCCTGATAAATTGATTATTTTATAAGCATAATGAGGTGTGTGAGGGTCTCCCCAAACAAACCCTAAACTTATACTGTGTGAAAATGTAGAATTGGATCAACCAAGTGTAGTAAAAAAAGTTACAGTGGAAAAAAGAGCTGGCCCAGAAATGTTGGAGTTAGTTCAATGATCTTTTATCAGTAATAATCACTTAAAGTCGTGATAAACTTAGTCATCCTTCTTAAGGCCAAATTTTCATCCACTAAATTATTGTCTTTAAATATAATCAATGGATTCGGTATCTTAAGTTGGTGAAAAATAGATATTCTAGATCAATATATAGGTCAGATCCCACCCGACTGTGGCGGAGGGCATTACAAAATCATGGAGAAAAGAGAGCAGATGATGGGATAATATCGATGGGGAAACTGTCACAATTTTCAGAAAGGAAAAAAAAAAGAGAGATTCTTTTAGTAGTTATAGCTTTGGCAATTTGTAAGGTCACTTGTAGAGGTGACAACGATTTCTCATTTGGCGTTTGATTCAATAAAGCTACCCATCAAGGTAGAGAAAGTTTACATTCTACTGCCTGTCCGCTATTGAGAGTGTAGATCTTTCTCCCAACCATACACTTTGCAAGCTAAATGGTATCATTCATGTCAGGTAAGATTGGTGGGGCTGGTTTCAGCATGGGAGAGTCTTATCCCAAACTGTGCTTGCTTGGAATTTCTCCTTGCTCTCTTAGCAGGCTACACACTATTTTTGATTATTTAGGTCCCTGTGATGTGTGCAGCACACAAGAGGTGACTTCTTATCTAAGTGCAGAAGCTGCCTGATAAACAGCAGGGATGAATAATTTATAAGGAAGCAGTATGGAAAGTGGCATTTCACACTTCTTTCCATGTAAAATGTTGCATGAATTCCAAATAGGTTAAACGGTTTGGTAGGAAGCAGAAATCTAAAATTGCTGGTGAGGGAAAGGAAAGAGAGGGCTCTATAATGTAGTAATTATGGGATTACTCAAGAAGGATTCTGATTCAATGGATATTGCTCTCCATTGATTCATTATGAAAACAAATTACAGCTTCTCAAATCGATATTAAGAAATAATTATTATATACATGGAAATAGCATCAATACGGCAAATAGGCTTAGATTTCCTTCCACTCAATTTCGGTCAATTTACAGTAAATGAATCCTGAAAAACTGCATTTTTCATTTTCTAATCATGCAGTAAGCCCTCCGTTAAAGGAGAGCCCCAAAATGGGGTTTGATATATTATTATGCATCATATTGCATAGTTAACATTAGTCCACTTAATCAGAAAATCTAATCAAATTGGGTCTCTGATTTCAGATCATCAAGCCATTACTAACTCTTTATTACTGAAGTTGGTTGGTAAGATTAAGCTGAAACTGTAGAAGCTCAAACTCTTAAAAGTAAGATTGCCTTTTCTATTCCATTTGATAATTAATGTTTAGGAAGTTGTTAGTTTTGGAAAGCAAGAAAGTTAGATTTTTTATTAAATTCTTGAATTATTACTTAATCTGGGTTGTGGTAATGTATCCTTTTTTGAAGAACTAGAGTCCTCAAAGAAATCTGTTAAACATCCTTATATATGAAATATTATAAGGAACACGGGGGGATAGAAAAAATAAAGCTGTTGCTTTTATCTTTAAGAACCCATCGTTCAGTCTGGAGGAGAGGAGGGCAAGAACGAACGTTTCCGAGAATGGGAGATAATGAAATGGGTTACGGCTCGGGTGGGAGATTTGGAGAGAAAAGATCCACCTGGCCTGGAACCGTCGTCGAAGTTTTCGTAAATGACCAGAAGGTTTGTCGCTTATTTTTCAACCCTTCCCTCTCCTTTCTGGACAAATAACTTTCCTGCCCCCGTCTCCTCATCTGCACTGCCAGCAGCCTACACTAGGGAGGTGTCTTTCTACAAGATAGCCTTGCATTCAGCCAGTGTTGAAGGTGAAAGACGCCGTCAGGAAAACAGAGCCTATACCGGGTGCATCAAGAGAGGCTCCTTAAGAGGGAGAACTAGCTGAAAGAGTCTTGGGAAGGCTCAACAGGTATAAAGGGGTGTTAGTGTTTATTGGGTACAGCATTTTGGCGTTCCAAGATGAAGAGCGTTCTGGAGATGGATGGTGGGGATGGTTGTACAACATGACTGTACTTAATATCACTGAACTGTTCACTTCAAAAGAGTTAAGGTAGTAAATTTTAGGCTCTGTGTATCTTACCACAATAAGAAAAAAAAAACTGGAGGAAAAAGGGCGACGAGAACTCAACCCAGAAGTTGGCATCGACAGAGAGTGGACCGGCCATAGGGCTAGAGGGACAAAGGAGAAGACAGCATTGCCAGGGCTAAGGGGACAGGCTGTCGGTGGTGAGTGAGGGCCACGGGGGAAGCCGGTTGTCCAAGCAGACTGAGGAAGGTCACTTGATCCAGTCAGGAGGAAGGGAAGGGCAGGGAACGGTCTTCCAGAGCAAACAGGAACAAACCCCACGCAGGGAAGGGTCCTTCAGAGAGCAATTAGCAGGGGATAAAGCACGGTAGAAATAAGCAGGGCACGTGGGGGGCAAAATGAAGCTGTCCATGTTGGAAGGGACACGGAAACGTGTGTATTTGGGAGAACAGAGACAAATGTTTCAATCGATAAGGGGAGGCCAAGTTGAGGGGATCTCTTAACGCTTAGATGGAAGCGTCTTTGCAGAACCTCACTAAATGTCTGCAAGCAGAAAGCACTGAGTGCGCTCTTTGGTAGCACAGACCAACAGCATGACTCCAGACGCATTAGAGGTCCGTTGGGAGGTCGGTTGGAACAGTTTCCAAGCCACAGACTCAGACGCTACGGATCAAACAATAGGAGGCTGTGATGTCACCTCTCCCGAACTCATTCCTCTGCTGAGGCATTGACCGCCCCACGTGACAACCTTGGAGGGAGGTGTTACTGTCCTCCATCAGGAAACCGAGGTTTAGAGAGGTCAGGTCACTTTCAAGGTGGCCCGCGTGGAAGGTGACGGAGCCAGGAGTTGACTGAGGCCGTGAGACACCGGAGTCCACGTGCTGACCCGGGCTCTCGTGCTGGGCTCCGGATTCCGCACACTCAGCCCTCCGGTGGCTATATTTGGAGATCTCTGACGACAGATGGCACAGTCATCAGTAGCGTGGTCCGATGATTAGTCACTCCACAATCAATACGTGATTTTTAATTTTAATTTCCGAATGACTTTTTCTCCCTGTGCTTTATTTCTTTGTCCAAGTAGCGAACATCTGCTCTGGGACTGGCATTTATCTAAATTCAATCGCTTTCCTTTCCACACAAAACCACTTCCTATGCACTGACGTCTGAAAGAGAAAACGATTTCGTTCACGAGGAGCGATCTCTGCCCTCAGGAAACTTGAATATGTTTGAAAAGCAAAAATTGCCTTAGGAAATTGCCATCAATTTCAGCTCCTTTGTCGTGTCTTCACAGGTTTTGTTTTTCTCAAGAGCTTTTTCTAGTTTCTAGGGTTTTTTTGGCCCTCATCAATTGCATGGTGGCTCTGTGATTTTTTTCCTCTGCCGCATGGTTGTGGTTTGGAAAACGTTGATGGGTTATTCGATTCTTCAAATTAAGCACGGTAGGTTTTTTCCCCTTTTCCTGGCCTTGGAGGCCTCTTAGAATCCTATAAGACATGAGACGTGGTCAGTGCTTGGGTGGATCTCACCAAGGACCCAAGTGGGTTCTCTCAGTTGTTATGCTGCAAGCAAGACTTGTTCTCTCTACTTAAAAAGAGAAAGTCACTTAGAAATATTGTAAGAAATGAGAAACTGTTCAGAATCTTATTTTTATTAGGGCCGTACTTGGGGTGATTTTTGAGTCGGCCATAGGGAAAAAGTAAACAGCTACAGCTCTCAACCATTCCTTCTAAACAAAATCTTCTTTAGGACAGAGAAGATGTCTCCAAGCACAGTTGGTATATTATTACCCATACAGTAGGTAATTAATGGTAGTATTTTAAATGCCTGTGGAGGGCAGCCTGAGAGGCGTAGGTGCTTCTAGAAACAGATTTTGCATATCTACTGAATGGCATAATAGCTAGTTTCTGAAAATATTAGTCTTAGAGGAATCATTCTATCCATACTTTACTCTTTGTAATTACGCCTGAAACTTCTCCAGTGACGAGGTTTCTTTTAATTTGTAAGTATCTAGAGATCATGAACCAGGCTGTGTTATTTATTATGAAAAGTTCTCAACTTCACCACACGAATAGACTTGATGTGCTCGTTCATTTACTTAGCTTGTCTGGTTGGCAGGCATCAGCTTTGTCCTTGACTCTATGAACGTGCTTGGAGTGTAGGGGCAGGGAGAAATGACTCATCAGTATATGTTTCATGAACTTCTGCTTTGGGCATGACAGTTTTAGATAATGGGTGTGGGGGAGGGGCTTAAAGATAAAGCCTACATTGACCTTGCTCAGGGCAACCACCTGGTCTAGGTCTGAGGCCATTCCTGGGCCTTCTGGTTTCAAATCTGGAGAGGTCCTGGGGAAACCAGGAGGAGCTGATCACCCTACTCACCCTCAAAGAACTTGCAATCCGGTTGTCGAGAGCAGCGCCCATAAAAAGTGAGAAATGAAGGTAAAGTGCTCTCGGGAGGAGGGAGAAGTGATTTCCAGCCGAAAGGGGTTGGGGCCAGGTGAGTGCAAATCCCTTGATGTACCTGGAGCTGGGGGAGAAAAACATGAAATGAATGGCATTTTGGTAAAGATGGCCAAAATGATACAAAACAAAGGGAGGCAATGTGGCTTGTTGTTCCTGAAAACTAGGGAAGACAGCCCATCACTTGGGAGAACTTGCTGGATACAGAGCAACCAGAGCCAGATTGAGGGAACACTGAAGGCTGGCTCAGGGTCCCCTTCTGGGAAGATGGTGCCAACCTGGGAATTAAGGAGAGCAAATCCTATAGAACTCGAGGGATATTCCTTAATTTGGAGGCGTGACGGTAGGCTGGGGGCAGACCGAGAACGCACTGCCCTCAGAGTCACTTCTGCTGCTGGGAATTAAGGAGCCATCCAAGGCAGTCCAGGGCTTCCTTCCGGTCTGGCTCCACCAATAGCATGGGGTAAGGCTCTCCTCCAGAAGGCGGGCCTCCGCCTCAGAAAGCGGAACTACCTGGACGGGAGCAGCCTCCTAATGAGAAGCCTGGATCCCCGGGCCCGTGGTGGAGACGAGGAGGAGAATAGCATCAGATACAGATGGCTGAGTCCGGACCTCACCGAGCTGGCCTCGTTTGCCCACGGTTCTGGTTTTCTCCTCATTTCTTTTAGGCTGCTGGTAAGGCAAACGTAAGTAAAAACAAACAAACAAAATCTTTTGAGCTTAAAATTTGAGAGAAGATTAGACCTGTAAGCAGATGGACAGTGAGGAGACACAGGAGGATCCTCCCGTCTATTTAGGTGCAAACAGGAGGCTAGGAGAGATCTCTCCTCTCTCAAGGATGCACAGATAGAAAACAGCCAACAGGAGGAGGCCTGTGAAAAGATTTTACAGCTCAAAATAAGGAGAGGGACAAGGTACTCAATATCCCGGGAAAGAGCTGGTTTTGAAAAGATTTACTACAGGAAATAAATTATATTTGGGCAATACCTGTTTTATGATGTCCGTAAACTATAAGACAAGAGGGGCTTTTATATAAGGAGTGAAAGATGACAGAAATCACACAGGCTGAAGTAAGACAAGCTATCTGAAAGTCAAAGAAAAGGAAAGGAAAATAATTCGAGAAAGTCAAAGATGCGACGGTGGAATTTAAAACTGTTTTAGAACCCATAAAAGAACAGAGCCAACACTGCACAACTTCTGATTAGTAGATGGGAAACACACATGAGGAGCCGAATTAAATAAACTGAAATAGAGAAAGAAAAATGACGAGACAGACATGGCGGAGAGGAGTCTGGAGTTCCAGAACCCACGTATTTGATGTTTCTGAGCCCGAGACTAACACAAATACAGTTCCTTCAAACACACAAAATCATTTTCTGAGCTGAAGAAAGGCCCAAACCTTCCTATAAGGTTCTCACTCCAGCTCAGCGAGAACTTGGGGGAAGTTATGAAACATGCAAAAATGTTATTGAAGAGATCACCATCTAAATTTTTTCTCCATAAACATTTGGAATTTCAACAATTCCAGTCTCTCATTCCAAAACGAGAAGAACACTAAAATACTGACAGAGTTCTTCTTCTTCTTCTTCTTTTTTTAATGTTTGTTTATTTAGTTTGAGAGAGAGCCGCAACGTGAGTAGCTGAGGGGCAGAGAGAGAGAGAGGGAGACAGAGAATCCCAAGCAGGCTGTCAGTGCAGAGCCAGACGTGGGGCTCCAACTCACAAACTGTGAGATCACGACCTGAGTCGAAATCAAGAGATAGGCACTTAACCTACTGAGCCACCCAGGTGCTCCTAGAAATCCTTTTTAGTTGTTTTTTTAATTAGTAATTGGGAATATCTATTTAAAATAAGTAACTTCAACATCACTTATAATGGTGGAAGCGGGGAATAATCTATGTACCTTTATGCTATTATATAAAGAAATTATGGCCTATACTTACCATAGAATACTATGCAGTCATGAAAGATACATTTTCAAAGACTCTAATACCTAAATTAACGTGTTGTGAGTTAAACTCATCTTGTACACTTTAAAATTTTTCTATGAGTCATTTTATTTGTGTAACATAAAATTATATTATCTTTATAAAAACCAAAGAGTTTGCCCCACGAATGGTGATTGAGGAACACAATATTTGCAGCTTAGACTGACTAGTTAAGACAACAAATGCTGATTTTTTTTTTTTTTTCCAGAAATACCACTTGTAATTTTGGAGAAAAAAAATCTTAAAACTTACAGTTCCAGGTCAAAGTTAAGCACAAGCTGTATTTTATATGACATCAGATTTGTTCGTTCTTAGGACGAGCTGCAAGAGCTTTAAAATGTAAAGAGAATATATGAAGAATTATGTCGCATGGTCAGAAGAGGGAGCTTTTAGATTGCAAAAAAAAGTGCACCAAATCCAAGCACTCTATTATCAGAAGTGTAATATTATTTCAAGTTCACATGTTGGATACTAATGAAAAAGTATGTCACCACAGAAATATTTCTTTATGATAACTTTATTTTTTTTTTAACGTTTATTCATTTTTGAGACAGAGAGAGACAGAGCATGACGGGGGAGGGGCAGAGAGAGAAGGAGACACAGAATCGGAAGCAGGCTCCAGGCTCTCAGCCGTCAGCCCAGAGCCCGACGCGGGGCTCGAACTCATGGACCGCGAGATCGTGATCTGAGGTGAAGTCGGACGCTTAACCGATTGAGCCACCCAGGCGCCCCTCTTTATGATAACTTTAAATTTTCTTTTTTTCAACGTTTTTTATTTATTTTTGGGACAGAGAGAGACAGAGCATGAACGGGGGAGGGGCAGAGAGAGAGGGAGACACAGAATCGGAAACAGGCCCCAGGCTCCGAGCCATCAGCCCAGAGCCTGATGCGGGGCTCGAACTCACGGACCGCGAGATCGTGACCTGGCTGAAGTCGGACGCTTAACCGACTGCGCCACCCAGGCGCCCCTATGATAACTTTAAAAAAATCTGTCTTATTTGATGATTTAGCGAAACATTAAACTTAACTTTATTCTTAATCCAGAGAATTTCATTTCACTCTAATGTCTGTCTGTCCTCCGACTTGGCACATTTGACCTTTGTAAGTGTTGCTGAGAAACAAAAACCTGGCTGATTGAAGCGTGTACCTGTCTGCTTTATCTTTTTCTCTTTTGCATGTAGTGGGGTTGGTAAGTGAGCCAGGGAACAAGATGGTGGAAAGCAAGAAGTCATGAACACCTAACTACTGAATAATTCACCATCTTTTATCTGCAACTTAATGAAGACGCACGAGCAACGTTCTCTTTCAAAATAGTTCCTTAAATATAAAAGTTGAAGGTAAATCAGTCTAATTGAAGGCTTTTTCTATGCCAACAATCAGAGTTCAAAACTAGTGTTCCTGTTCCCAGCACCTGTGTGCGTTCTTTATGAATTCAACCATGCTTGGAGTTTCTATGGTAAACTACCACACAGTGAGAACTAGGAGTGAGTTCTGTTTTATCATAAAAACCATGATAATGTGAGGTATTAACTGGAGTGCTGGATGCGGCAACAATGAGGATAATTCTTTTTTTTTTTTTATGAGTGTCAGTTGAGCTCAAGTTCTGCATTCAATTGTTGGTTCTACATCTGGAGAGAGAAGGAGAAAATGTGAAGTGAGTTCACACATATCGTCAGTAGTGTTCAAATTCGGGGGGAAAATATGACAAAATACAACAAACAGGATTATTGTTTCTTAGGTTAGTTATCTTACAGGGGGAATTTGAAATGGTTATTCAACACTGTTCATGTATATGAAGGTTGATCATACCCAGAGGGGAAGACCAGATGCTTTCCATCCTACGAGTGAAAAAAGACAGTAAAATGTGAATTTCAGTGAATTCTGCAAAAACAATGAAAACGAGTAACGGGAGTTTAAGTATCTCCTGCTCTGCAGTGTGGATCAGTGCTCAGCTGGCATGAAGCCTGGACCTGAACAACATTAACCATGTCTTCTTATTTGCATACAACTGGTTTAGATTAGCCTGAGAGTTTTTTCTGAATTTATGCATGCCACTGATTTAATTTGACACAATTGTTTGGTAGGGTCTAGGCACTAAGTCCAGTGACAAGGACAGTTGAAGCTTCCTGCACCATAAAGAAGGAGGAAAAGACTACGGAGAAAGAAGGTATCTTGGCATCCAATGTGTAGAGGGAAAGTTGGGTGTGTGGGCAGAGGAGGGCTGTGATTCAAATCGGTGAGAAGAAAAGATATTCTGTCTCTCTCTTTTTTTTTTTTTTATTAATGTCTGTTTATTTTTAAGAGAGAGACAGAGCATGAGCGGAGGAGGGGCAGAGGGAGGGAGACACAGAATCCGGAGCAGGCTCCAGGCTCCGAGCTGTCACCATAGAGCCCAACGCGGGGCTCGAACCCACAAACCGTGAGATCATGACCTGAGCAGAAATCTGAGCTTAACCGACTGAACCACCCAGGTGCCCCAAGATATTATTTCTTTAGTGCACTCTTTACCTTCTTCTTCTTACCACTAAGCAGTCATGTACTTTTTCCAAAAGATGAAAACTTCCTAAGAAGAGGAGTGAAGAATTCTATTTTATATCCAATATGCCTGGGGACATTGTTTTTTTTTTTTTACCTTTTTGCTTGTACATTTTCACGGCTATGTGTTCCCTGAGCATGGCCACATTTCACATATGTGTGGTCTCTAATTGTGTGACATTAAAAGTTTATTTAAAAGCACCATTTAGGGGTGCCTGGGTGGCGCAGTCGGTTAAGCGTCCGACTTCAGCCAGGTCACGATCTCGCGGTCCGTGAGTTCGAGCCCCGCGTCAGGCTCTGGGCTGATGGCTCGGAGCCTGGAGCCTGTTTCCGATTCTGTGTCTCCCTCTCTCTCTGCCCCTCCCCCGTTCATGCTCTGTCTCTCTCTGTCCCAAAAATAAATAAAAAACGTTTAAAAAAAAAAATAAAAAATAAAAGCACCATTTATGAAGCCCTGACCTCATGCCAAACTTTGGGTGAAGTGTGATGGATGCAAAGATATATGAGACACAGCCTGAGAGGTGCACAGCCTGGCAGGCGAGCCAAACACGTCAACATGTTTACATACTTTGATGGTAAGATGCGGAGAGCCCGGGAGGTGGGATTAAGCACCGGTAGAGAAGAGAGAGAAGAGTGGCCTGTGGTTACAGAGTTGACCTCTCCAGAAAACACGTCTTTCTGTGTTTTCTCTCCAGAAAACACGTCTTTGGCTAGCTCATCACCTGAAGTCATTTGATTTACCTTTCCTTTTTCTTGTCATAGGATTTCAGAGAGGATTTAACTTGTAAGCGGAAGAACTCTGTGCCCAAAGTCAAAAGCAGCAATCTTTGGTTTCATTAGATCCCGGGATCCTCCTTTGCAGTCGCAATTGATTGATTTTGTAGTCCCCGTCCTTCCAGGTTGTTAGTGGGACTCTTGAATGCTTTCTTGACACGTTCTTGACAAAGCCTGTCAAATAGCGTAAAACATGTGCTCTGTGGCTCCTTGTTAACTTACATGCCACATTTCCCAACACAAGTAAGTTCAAAGTTATGCAAAGTTGCAGGACGTTCTATGTTGCTCTGGGTGCTGCCAATTAGCTGCAGTTTGACACTCGGAATTAGTCACGGTGTCTATTTATCATGCGACCCTGCTTTGACATAGAACATATAGTTTTAAAGGAAGACTTGGGGTGCCAGGGTGGCTCAGTTGATTGAGAGCCTGGCTTTGATCTCAGCTCAGGTCTTGGGTTGTGAGTTCAAGCCCCACATTGGGCTCCGTGCTAGGTGTGAGGCTTACCTAAAAAAAATAAGTAAATAAAGCTGGGGTGCCGGGTGGCTCAGTCGCTTAAGCATCTGACTTCGGCTCAGGTCATGATCTCACAGTTTGTGGTTTCGAGCCCCACATTGGGCTCTGTGCTGAGAGCTCGGAGCTTGGAGCCTGCTTCAGATTCTGTCTCTCTCTTTCTCTCTCTCTGCCCCTCCCCTACTCTCACTCTGTCTCTTTCTCTCTCACAAATAAACATTTAAAATAAATAAATAAATAAAGGAAGGAAGGAAGGAAGACTTAATATCTAATTATTCTTATGAGGTAACTGGCTTGCTAACTCTAAGTTTTAGTTTTTAAGGTTTTTCTTTACTTTTTTTTAATGGGGGGGACGGTTATGAGGATTCTCTGGCTTTATGAAGGTAAAGCAATGAGCTTATTCTATGTGATTCTTCAACAGACACAAAGCTACTCAAGTGTGGTGTTTGTTCCATTTAATTAAATACACAGAATAAAGCAGAGCTCTGCTATCTAGGAAACTTCACGGAAGTGTCGACAAATGTCACAGGAGGGCAGATGTTCATCCTGCAAGACTTCAGGACTGACTCCCGGGGCCAGGCGTTGCTCTTCCTCAGGGAACTTTCCAGAGCGACTTGAAGGAGTCAGATCAAGGATTGTAAAATCAGTCCCTCCTCATCACTAGTTATTAGTGGAAGCTCCGTTTAACCTGCCTTTTCCCACATCCTTAAGCAAGCGAGTACAAATACCTGAAATGACTCATCAGGTCTTAGAAGACATTGATTTTCTCTTTTTATCTGAAATCAGAAATAAATGTTCTCTTTTCCCCTGAAAAATGATCTCCTATGTATTTATAGCATGTGCATTTCTCCAGGGACATACTGCAGTTTGGAATCAGCACTTAGAGATCTGTGCACATATGTGCCTGTACGTGGCTGCTTGCTTCATTCCGGCAGCCAACTGGCTCCCTTCAGCTCCAGGGCTGTTTGGGTGGGAGAGCGATGATGTCCCAGGGAAAGCGAAGGTCAGAGTTTCCTGACTGTCTTGTTTGAGATAGAGTGCATTTGTGTCTCCATTCATTTTAAGCAGGGGGCTTGCTTTCCAGTTCTTTCTGGGAGTGCTCTGCAAACATGTCCCATGGAACACCGAAATGGGTAGAATGCTCCTTTGATCAGCAGGGACGTAAAGCTGGACATCTTTGCAGACGCTCTGGGTAACCTGATCTCTGCTGTTGAAAGTGATATTTATATCCATTCTTATTTGAATCTCACTGTGGGCTTATATGCAGTAACCCCTTTCTATAGTTGCCTCAACAGAGGAGAAGGGTTTGAGAAGCTGTATCTGTCAGATCAGAAAGAAATGAAGCTGAGCTCTGAGGGCTAACTCAGGGTTGAGGGAAGAGAACGTGATAATGGAAAGGAACCTGAGCCCTTATGAGAGCGACGTCCTGGGTAGCACTTTTCTCAACAACGGAATTGACAGTCTCTGTTCTGGGGGCTACAAGTCTGAAATGGAGGTGTTGGCAGGACGGTACTTTCTCTGAAGGATTTATGGGAAAATCCTTCCTTGCTTTGGCATTCCTTGGTTTGTGGACGCATCTTCCAATCTCTGCTTCCCTTGTTACATGGTACTTTCTTTGCGTCTGTCTCCACACAGTCTTCCTTCTATACACACGTCTGTATCTAAATTGTCCTCTTCTAAGGGCACCAGTCATTGAATCAGGGTCCAGTATGACCTCATCATAACTAATCACATCGACAAAGGCCCTATTTCCAAATCAGGTTACCTCCTGAAGTTCTGAGTGATCATGAGCTTTTGAAGGATACTCTACAAACCTAGTACATCCTTTTACAGTGTCTGTGGTCCCCTGGAGCTCCTTTACAGAAAGTAAAAACAATTTTCCAGGATCATTATCCAAAAGGGCACCTATCTTGAGTATGGTGTAAGTGTAATGCCACACTCTTCCATGGCGTGGGTTATATGCTACAAGAGAACCTGGATTTTTGAATGTGGCTGAATCTTTCAGGCCACTGGGTATGCTTTTGCAAACCATCTTTCTAGAGCACAAAATGATTCCCCTGATATGTTCTAAAGTTCCCCCACGTAACCCCACACTGGAATTTGTGCCTTTTCAAATCTCGCTACCTACGTCACTTTGATAAACTCACAGCACCATCCCAAGCTTAGATGCCCCCAGGGACTGCCATTCATTTCGGAAACATTTGAAACTTACCCTCTCTAGCCACAGAAACATACACAAGCACAAAAACCTCAGTGACGACCAACCAGAATGCTTTCATGAGAGATTGCTGAGGCTCTGTTGACTACCCTTCCCTTGCTATGTTCATTCACTATTATTTCACCTGATCTAGTGATTAGATATACTAGTGCTCAGGGGATGAAAAAAATGAACAAAAATTAGCATTTTTATCGGTCACCTCATCTTAGAGTTCCATAGCAATTTTTTGATTCATTTTAAGTAGACATTCAGGATGTCCATGTTCACGAACCTGCACTCTGAGTTGACAAGTCCTCTGCTCCTTATTGAGAATGTAAATATAAGGGGTAAAATAAAATATAATGGCATTTACAATATTTAATATTAAAAAAAGCAATTATGAAGAAATAAAGGTATACATTCAACTAAGTAGCAGAAAAGACAGAAACACTTAAAGTTAGTCTGGGTGGGTATGCCGGTGATCAATTTATGTCTGGACCCTGACTGACAGTCACAGTCAGGCAAGGCAAGCAGGCTCTGTAGCTGATTTTTTCTCGTAATTCCCAATACCTGAAACAGCTCTTGATTTCGTCCTAATTTCCTTATTTTTCTTCTTGGCGGTATACCCTCTCTGTCACATTCCATTTCCAGTTTCAGGACCACAAGAATGAAAACAAGAATCTTAACATAAAACTGTACCCAGGTTTGACAACACGTATGCCATCGTCCTTGCCGCTCTTACTTCTATTCCACTTTTTCCTTATCGACTTTTGTCTTCCTGAACTACAACTCACTCAGTCTTTCTGTGTAAATTTCTTTATTTCAGTCAACATCACTCTTGAACTGAAAGTTCAACCCAGTATGGGGTGATGATTTTTTTTCCTAAGCAGCTTGAGGATATCAAGCCCTTATTTGTAGTTTTTCTTGTTACTAATAGAAAGCCTGTAATTGTCATCCTTTCATGGGTAGTTTTTCCTCCCTTCCAGGTTGCTTCCTCTGTCTTCAGCATTCTCCAGTTTCTCTTAACTAGGTCTAGACATGTATTTGGTTTTATCTATCCTGCCCAAGATGTGGTTTATTTCATAATTAGAAAATTTATGTCAGTCTTTCATTCTTAGTTTGCTTCTCCTAGAATATTATGTCGTCCTTCCTTTCTCTCTTCTCACTTCCAAGACTAGTACCAAATGTATGTTTCAACTTTTCTTAAGGGTCACTGCATGTTTTAAGACATTTAAGACATTCCATTCTTATAGTGTTGGGTCCTCATCAAGGGTGAGAACCTTCGGGATTAGATGGTACCAGTGTTGGGACTCACTGCCTAATACCATCTAGAGCCAATAACAAAGGTTGGGAACACAGTTTATATCGTGAGTGGTGGGTGATGGGCTCTTCTGAGAAAGAACTTTCTGGATGCATATTGTGAGGAGGCAGTATTGGGGGATGGTGAGTAACCATTTGAAGTCTTCTCCATATTCCTTGAATAGTATCCAGGTTCCTGAGCTCTGCACCCTCCCTGCATTCTCCCTTCTAGTCTGTTCTAAAAGTGCTATCAGGAAATGCTGATGGCCAGCATATTGCTTAGGAACGCATACTCCAGATTCATCTTGAGGAAGAGAAAAAGGAGAGCTCACTTGGGTGTCCAGACTGTAAACATTCACAGTAGACTTTCAGATCTTCTTTAGGAATCCAGCTTCCGGCTTGATCAAAGACTCTCCTTGCCTGTCAACCTGCAGTGCTCCACTTTATTCTAGAGCCTAGAGTCAGAGTCTGATAACGACTGGTATGAGTAAGTGCCTGGAGTGGGAATTTACTGTTGGGGCAGGCTTTTATATTCTTTCTCTGAGAGAGAAGTAGCCAAAGCTCTATAAACCTGTAGGGAACCAAACCTCTTTGGGAGATAAGGGCGAGTTCTGTTCAGATGTCTTCTTCAGGAGTGGCTTCTCTCCCCTGCTTCCAGTGTGTGACTCCTCTGTGAGGCAGCCATGGTCCTATCTGCCTGGACCCTCATCATGCAGCCATTTCTCCCAATCCCTACAGTGCCTCTAAGATTCTCTGTTCGTGGTCTCCCACTTTACCACTTTAGCAACAACAGCCCAACCTCTTAATTTCCTTCGCAAATCCTTTGAATGCCCCAAAACCTTGAAGCCACAAAAGTTCTTTGTGCTTCTATCTTTCTACACAGCTTCCTAGAAGCAACTCTGCCCAGTTCCTTCTGCCTGCTGGTAGGGAAGGAAAAAAGGGACAAGAGTGACAGTTCAATATAAAAAACATGATCTAGTGAAATCTGTTACTAAGAAATTGAGGATAAAGCCCACTAACATTGTGTAAACATAAAGCATATATATAAGTTTTCTAGAAAATACTTCTTGCTTACTGGGACACTGATAGTGATCTCATTCCCCAACGTCTGCAGTAAGAATGGAGTTTCAATCCCTGCCACTGTTTGGTTCACATTTCTCAAAGGGGCTGCCGCCCTTTCTGATGGTATCAGCACTGGGAAGTATTGGGAAGTACCCAAGGGGTACTAAGTGGGAAGTATTTCCCTTAGTACCCAAGGACAACCTGGATTCCTAGGTGAGAGATGCCATCCGAGTTTCAAGAGCTGGAAGTTATTCCTACATGAACCAAATTAGGGGAAAATAGCAATTCTGAGTGACATTGAAGAAATACAGTTAAAAAGGGCATTCTTCACCCCTGCTTTCTCATACTCTTCCATTGGCCATACCTAGGTCTTAGGTTGTAGGAATGCATGTAACATCGTTTCCCATGACATTCTGGCCTCAAGCAAAGAAGGAAATGCTAGCAATTTGTCAGCAGTTAGCCTTTGAGATTTCTACTTTTACAAACTGAAGCTCTGATTGGCACCTGAACTTTAGAAGGTTTATTTAATGCTACAGAACTTCAATGTTTTCAGGTTACCCGTCAATTCAGAATTTTCTGTATGTTTTATCCAGTGACCTGTTACTTACCTCTGTTTAGCTCCCTAATCTCCTTGCCTTTGAGGTTAGCTTCTCGCAGGGAGTTTCTGTAAAGCCGGGCATGTGCATTGCCTGGAAACATGGAGACAGGCTGGCTGGGACAGCACCTCCACTCAGGCTCTCTTGGTTGTGGCGTCTGAGTGCTGCCTGTACAAACTCAGAACCGATTAACCCCTAGAAGCCTGGGGCCCCAATGACGAGTGCTCTTGAGAACCACTTCCTGTGCCATTCAGTTTCTGACATTCATTCCCACATTGCTCCATTGTCATAGTTAATGGGTTGCCTCATTAATCTTAACAATTTGGGTAAAGAAAACTATTAGTAATGCTCTTCAACACATATCTTTATCTTTCTTGCCCCTGGGCACACAGAAGGCGGCCTTTTCCAAGCTCTTCCAAGCTGGGTGTGGCCATACATTGATTCTAGCCTTTGGGCAGGGAAGGGAAGTGATTTGTGCCACTGTCGGGTCAAAGCACTCAACTGCTGGTGGGAAAGCCTCTGCTCCATTCCGTTCTGGAAAGCTTTGCCTTGAGATGGTAGGGTCAAAATAATTAGGTAGTTTGGATCCTGAGATGCCTGCTGGTCCCACAGAGGACTTTGCGTGAATAGGGAATGACGCCTATTGTTTGAAGCCATTGGGTAGAATTGCTTGTTACTGTAGTGTTACCTAGCCTGTCCTTATTCTACAAAGTCTATTTACTTATTGAGTTACATTTTACAGGTGAGAAAACTAAGGCCTGGAGAAATACGAGGCCTTATTTGGTATTGCCTATTAGATTGTTGAGCTGGAGTGTGAACCTGTCTTTGTCTTCAAAACCTGATGACTGTAAATTAGTTTGGATACGTTGACCAGCTAACTAGTGTCTGCTAGACCGAGAGCACTGTAGAGGAATGGTAGCTTAGAGAAGCGACGTGGAAAGTCTTTGGAGGCATAAACGAACACTCTTTGAAGAAGAAACATTTGAGATATTTGTGGTGAAACTTAAAGTTACCGACACAGGGGCGCCTGGGAAAATCAGCCAGTTAAGCCTTTGACTCTCGATTTCAGCTCAGGTCATGATCTCCAGGTTCGTGAGTTGGAGCCCCGCATCAGGCTCTGTGCTGACAGCGTGGAGCCTGCTCGGGATTCTCTCTCTCCCTCTCTTCCCCCTCCCCCCACTGCTTGCTCCCCACCCCCCCCCCACCCCCCCCAAAATAAGTAAATAAACAGCTACAAAAGACCCTGTGCTTTGGCCTGACACAAACACCGGCTCATTTATTCATGCTACACTTGAAGACATTAGGAATAACTACAGCCGTTATTACCTGTGGCAAAACACTTCGCTGTGGATGGACGCACGGCTAATGACCTCCCAGCTTGAAATATGGCTCCAAAAGCGAGTCCCGGTTTCCAACGCCCGGGTGACTGGTGTGTTTTTCTACATCCTGATTAGTGCTTTAGGATCTCCGTGTGGTGCCTTCTGAGAACAGAGCGGGGTTCCGTTTTGTTAAATACCGTGGATACAGATGATTGGCCATCGCAGATCCACTGAGTACACAGTTAACCTGTCAGAGGAGAGACTGTGTGGAGAAAACATTACAAACTACCTTCAATTACATAGCTGCAGTTCTTTAGCGTTTAGTGAGTCAGGATGGTTTCCTTATTATGACATATCATGTTTTCCCATTTCATCTCTTTGAAGAATGACCAACAGAGCTCGTAGCTATCCGTCCTTCAACACCAGCTGTCAGTGTGAGATAGGAATTAAGGCAGGGTGTTTTCACCACAAGATTGCAAATGCCTTGGCAGAAAGGATTCGGCCCTAGCCTGGGACCTGGCTCTCCAGAGGTTCTCGGTCAACCCTGGGTGAGAGAAACAGCAGCAATGTCCTGTCTCAGCCAGGCTCACGTGCAGACTCAGCTCCCAACACCACTTCCTTTCTGCCATTTGAAATGGGAATTCTTGTCCAGAGAAGAAGAAGGAAAGGAAGTAGCTGTGGCATCATAAAACGGACTATGAAAAGACTGAGGTCAGCCGGTAGACTCAGAAGCAAAAGATAAGTGTCCTGCCCTTTCGCGTTTCCCAATGTGATTCCTCCCGGATGGCTGTCTGGTCACCAAACCCGCTCGCAGAAAGTCGTCGCAGCTCCTGTAGGCAAGGGTTGCGGATGAAACGTGTTTCCACGCCAGGCTTCCGAAGGATTATGAAAAGCAGGCTTTAATACTTTTTAATAGTAAAATTTAATTAAACTAAATGTACCTCAGGGAAGAATAATGTATGCAAACATCGCAGAATCAAGCACCATGGTGAGAGAAAGTGAGAGCTTAATGTGGATGAATTCCAAAATATTTGGCTTCAGCGACAAAACCAGCTTAGTCTGTATTTCCCCTTAATATGTTGTGTGGGTCTTTTAACAGTTGGTTGTTTAATAATAGTAATCTTCAAGCTTATTTCTCCGATCAGCCTGCCCGTGACAGTTCTTCATTCCCAGTAAACACTGCGATACGATCAGTCTGCCACAGATGCTCCTTCTTCTATTACTGCGGCATAATCATTTGGGGGAATCTGTGAAGCTAATGCAAAATCTCACAAAGCTATTCAGAAATATGGATTGAAAATGGAAGACTGGAAAAATAGCGTGTCATAGCCCATTAGCAACTACACACTGCTCTTTAAGAAATTATTTTTCAAACGTTTCCCTTTGCACACATTACTTTTATAAATTTTTTTTAATGTTTATTTTTGAGAGAGAGAGAGAGACAGAGTGCGAGCAGGGAAGGGGCAGAGAGAGATGGAGGGAGACACAGAAACCAAAGCGGGCCCCAAGCTCTGAGCCATCAGCACAGAGCCTGACGCAGGGCTCCAACTCACAAACCGTGAGATCATGACCTGAGTCGAAGCTGGACTCTTAACCGACTGAGCCACCCAGGCGCCCCCTGCACACGTTACTTTTAAAAAACCCAAGCTTGTTTGTTCCCGAAGAACAATGTTCAGTCAGATTCACCCTGCAAAGACTAACATTTGCCCTGGAATAAATTATGTGGCTTGACTTAAAGTTAGCCTGTGCATTTTCCTCAGAGAGGAAAAGTATTTCTGGTATTATTTTTATTGAGAATAATTTTATTGAGGGGATGGTAATGTAAGTAGAATTTAATGGTATAATGTCATTTATCTTTGATGAGCAAAAATGCAGTACTTAAGGGTTGGCCAGCAGTTCATCACACTAGCGATTAATTATTTCATTTTTTCCCTTTCTCCATTGTTGAATAAATATTTATTCACAAATCTTCCCTCTCTTCATCCTCTTCTATCATAGGTGTCTTTCTCAGACCATTGATCTCTCTTTCCAGAAAGATCCTTCTATATTTTATTTCCCAGTCAATGGTGTTAGCTTCATATTTGAATATACTGTTCTCTCCTGAGACACCAAAAATTTTACTTCTTTTTCCCAACTTCTGGTTAAGAAAACAACAGTAGTTTTCTGTTTGTTTGTTTTGGCTTGGTTTTCGTTGTTTCATACTCCGGGAAGGAAAAGAAGGCATCTGATACATAGTAGTTACTGTGAGCCTATTAATACATACTCAGCCCTGTGCTGAGAGCTCTCATGACAATTTCCTATAATTTATAGAATGGAAAACTGACACTAGGAGGTATTAAAAACTTTGTCTAAAGTTTATACACCGAGTACACTGCAGATTCGGCGTTTGGAAACCATTCATTCCAACACTCAAGCTCCCAATGTCCACTCTTGCAGATCCTGACACAGCAGAGGGGCAGCGTGAGCGTGGGTTGTGTGGCCAGATGGACCCGGAACCACACCTGTCTCTGCCAGGTACTGCCTTGGCAGTTGACTTAGTTTCCACTTATAATGAGAGTCAGCTTTCCAATTTAAAATAAAGATCGAGGAGATAATGTAGCACAAAGCCCAACTGTGAGAGCCAAAAAACAAGATTGTTGTAATCATTACCCCAAACACGGTGTGCATATCCTGGAAAATCCTGGAAAAAAGCCATAGCTATTTTCCTTCATTTGACTATTTAATGTTCGAAATTTCTACCCTCCCCCGTCACTGCCCCCATGGAAAGCAAAACACTTACAGGTTACTTAGAGGAGTGTTGGACCTCTAGACTGGCCCTGTTGTGTGAGATGCACACCTGCTTCCTCCCCAGGCCCAGGGAGCAGTGGGAGTGCCCAGCAGCATTTGGACCACATGCGTCTGAAGCCCCTGTTCTGCCCTCAGGGACAGGATGGCAGTGTGAGCTTCAGCCGTGCGTGGAGTGTGTGTGGACCCAATATGTATAGAGCAGATGTGTGGGAAAGAGACAGATGATCTTGACCTTGCCCTTTGTTGCTGGAGAACCACCCGGTCATGGTAAAACGCTACAGATTTCCATGATATCTCTTTGGAGATTCCTTAGGTGTATTCGAACATACGGACATTTCTAACTCTCACCAATGTGACTTTTCCATCGATATATTCTTCACAAATAGGTATCAAATCTGAAGTAAAGGTTTGCGCTATTGATAAGAAGCACATAAAAATGGGACAAAGTATAAATTTCAGAGGCTGAAAGTGAAAACTTCCAAAGGGATCCTCCCTGCCATTCTCTTCAGTGACGTCTTATAAATCCACTTCGGGAGAGGAAGGAGGCGGCTCATTTTGTTACTTCAATCGCTTCAGGAGCCAAATGGAACAAAGTGCAAGTTCACTGTATGTTATGAACAGGGGTGATTCTGATTTGATTCCTCACATTTTATTTTTTTTTTTTAATTTTTTTTTTTAATTTTTTTTTTTAATTTTTTAAAAAAAAATTTTTTTTTTCAACGTTTTTTATTTATTTTTGGGACAGAGAGAGACAGAGCATGAACGGGGGAGGGGCAGAGAGAGAGGGAGACACAGAATCGGAAACAGGCTCCAGGCTCCGAGCCATCAGCCCAGAGCCTGACGCGGGGCTCGAACTCACGGACCGCGAGATCGTGACCTGGCTGAAGTCGGACGCTTAACCGACTGCGCCACCCAGGCGCCCCGATTCCTCACATTTTATACCCTAAGTCTATACTGGAAATTTCTGATATCTCCTTTGGTGCTTGTTCTAAGAATGTCTATTTGTCTTGAGTATTTTTTTTTTAATGTTTTATTTTATTTTTGAGAGAGAGAGTGAACGCAGGCGGTGGAGGGGCAGAGGGGTGGGGACAGAGAATCTGAGGCGGGCTCTGTGCTGACAGAAGCAGGCCCAATGTGGGGCTCGAACTCACAAACTGAAGTCGGACACTTAACCCACTGGGTCACCCAGGCGCCCCTTTTAATGAGTTTGTGTGAGAAGCTACTGGGTGATGATAGTAAGAGAAAATATGCGTAAGGAAAAAAGTCTGAAAACCTTCCAAGTATTTCAAAATGCCTTTCCCTACCCCCCACTGCCCCCATGTAGAGCTGGGGTGATGTGCCAGTTTGCAGTCAGTCACTTTAGGTGGTTTTAAAGGAAACCAGGAAAGCCTCCAGGAAAGAAAGCAGTGTGCTATAATGTAGGAGAGGCTGTGAAAACTACATTCACTCCCACCTTACCTCCAACCCAAATCATCTGTCTTACCCACATTTTCCAAGTACCAAGTTTGATCATTTCTTGAGCATCTGTCTAGTGAGAGGATATTGTGTTCCCAGATGTCCACTTTATGTATGCAGGCATCTTTAGAGGGGTGATGCATTAATCTACCACGAACCATCACTTAGGGTATGGATAGAGATTACACTATGGGATATCCTACTGAGAAAGCAGACAGCTGCCTGAGGCAACATGGCCTCATTGAGGAACAAATTAGAAGGTTTTCCAGCTCAGGGACTTTGCAAGGAAGGAAGAAGTACAGGTAGGAGTGTCTTGCACATATGTGTGTGGGGTGCTGTCTGTGGGGATAAGTGAGGAGGAGGGGAAGTGTCAGATGGGATGGTGGAAGGAAGGCCCAAGACCCATTCTATGTGCTGAAATATTGTAGGACATTTTGAAGTGCAGAAGATTCCAGGTTTTTTGTTTGTTTGTTTGTTTTTTAAATCCTCTCATGAGTCTGACCAGGAAAGCCCTAACATTCTCCTCAGTTGGACTAAATGTTTAGACAGGCTTTTCCTGCTTCAGGCTCCTAATCTTCCTCAGAGCATTTGCTTTTGAAAACTTGCAAGTATAAGTTCTTTCTCCACCCTTTTGAGATGTAAAACTTGTTAAAAGCCTCTTGTCCTTCTCACCACACAGGACTATCTGTCATTCTCAAGGACCTGGAGTTATCCCTCTGAAATGCCATCATCAAGGAAGATGGCAACCCCTACTTACGAGTTTCAGTGGGAGGGTAGGAACCTAACTTGTTCCAAGTTCTAAAATTACCTCTTGTCATGAAAAGAGGAGAAAATCTCAACTTTTCCCTTGAGGAAGGCCAACTCACCAACAGAGATGCTCTGAGATCCCCCACCTCAGTTCAGAAACCTTCAGCCCTTAGTTTCAGGGAGGTTGAGGAGTGAGTTCAGTTTTCTCTCCCGTATTGCAATAGCCTTGAATAAAGTGTTCCCTGCCTGGTTAAATGGGTCCGATGCAATTTTTGCTTTGATAGTTGCATGAAATCGCTTGCCCTTCTTTCTTACACACTTTTTTACACAACAAAAAGTGCTAAACTCACAGCTGCCACAGGCCTTTGACAGGGTTGAGTCCAGAGGTGGGGAAGGGGCCTCTGCAGTGATGGCACACCAAGACCCACACACCTGATTCCTTTATTGAAACAAAGCAAAACAAAAAGTTCACATGACTGTGTTTTTAATCTATGTTTGCATGATAGTTTTATTCTTCTCATTTATTCCCTGTAGTAATTTTCTCAGGCTCTCAGGCCTTGCTCACCTCAACAAATTGAGTATTTATAGACAAACCTTAGAACTCTCCTGGGATTACTAACAAAATGCTAACTGTGGTCCTTCTATAGAGCTCCATTTTATGGGGAAATGATGTAACTAGACTCAAAATCTTGAACACTGCTCCCAAGAATCCATGTGACTTAGGTAGAATACCTTCCGTGTCCCCAATGCCCTCTAGGTCAGTGACACTTAGATGCCTACTAAGCATTCCTACTATGATACACCCTGTATTTACTTATTTATTTATTATTTATTTACTTATTTATTATGAAAGAAATCCTTTCTTTTTTTTAAGTTTATTTACTTATTTATTTTGAGAGAAAGAGAGAGAGAGAACAAAAACGTGAGTGGTGGAGGGGCAGAGAGAGAGAGAGAATCCCCAGCAGGCTCTGCACTGACAAAACAGAGCCTGACATAGGGCTTGATCCCACGAACCTCAAGATCATGACCTGAGCCAAAACCAAGAGTTGAGTGCTTAACCAACTGAGCCACCCAGGTGCCCCTATAATAGACCCTGTATAATAATCTTATCTAATGCTTATAATAGTCAGAGGAGTAACACATTGGTAGCTCTGTTCTGCAGATAAGAAAAGGCAGAGAAGTTACCTATGATACTCCAGATTTCACAACAAAGGTGTCAGAACTGTATTTCGAAATTCATTCTGGTTGGCGTCAAAATCAGTGAATTTCCTATGCCTTATGCCACTTCCTCCCCTGTAAAATGGGGACATTTATAACCAATGGAGAAGTTTACATTCCAAGCTTGGAATTCTGTGACCTTGACTTCAGAGTGTACTGCTTTTGGTGAGTGTCTTGGGCCCAGAGAAGTATGTACAATTCAGGCCTTTCAAGGAGGGCAGTCAAAAGAGTTCTCTCTCCCAGATTTAGCAAATTTGACCCCCACTGGGTTACCATTTAGGATAGCTTTTAAAGGGGCTTCTAAGTGGTATGAATCACCACAGGTTTAGCTAGAGGGCAGCCCTGGGTTTCTCCAGTGAGCAGATACAGACTCCATGTTTCCATGCATTTTTTCCCCTCTAAACTCAGAAAAGTGATATTTATAGTTAAACCCTTCTTGAGAGGCTTGTAGGGTGTAGCAAATGAAACTGTCCACGGGTGTCATGTTTATTCCTGGCTTTGCCTACTTCTCTTTTCTTTGCCCTTCGATAAATAAGGAACATCATCTCTCTAAGACTTTGTTTTGCTTCTTAAAGAATGGTGAGAATAATATCCATCTTATGGAGATTTTCTAATAATTAAGTAGAGGAAAAACTCAGAGAGTCTTGGATTCTCCAGCCTGAATGTATTATATAAAAGTAATTCCTGAGTGTGAACAGAGGCATTTTATTCTGATTGGGTCCAGCAGGGGAGGGGGGGGGGCGTGCCTCTGGTATTTAAGTCCATAAAAAGAGCTTAAAGGAACCTCAGCCATCACCTCCTTTAATGCTTTTATTTTACAGATGAAGAAAATGCACAATTCTGTGATGTTAAGAAACTGCAGTCAGGCTACCTGTCCAAATTCCCATACTTCGTCTCATCCAGCGTCTCTCCTTCCACAAACTCTGAAACTTTGCCCATCCTTGAGCCCTGGAACACAGAACAGCCCCTTGGGATAGTTAGGAGACTTCAAGGAGTTACGGTCTCTAATCAGGTCTCAGCACCAACTCAGCTCCCACCCCACTCAGTTCTTTCTAGCTTATTGACTTGTCCCCATTTAAGACAAGTGCACTCCTGCCTGACCTTCAGACACATTCCTTTCAATAAGAATGTTCTTCCTATTATAATGGTCATTGTCCCCTACATGAACCGGTCCCCTTACCTTATTAAGATGACACCCTCCTCCCCTGTTGCAATGGCCTCCCTTCCCTATTGTAATCATCCTTTCAAATAAAGTCTCTCTTTACCTAAGTCCAGATTTGTTTTCATTTGACATTTCCATTCAACACTTCTTGTCTACTGTAATCTAGACTCTGTTAACCCATAATTTGGCACTGCTAAGTTTACACTTACTATCTATGTGTTGTTGCCTGTCTGTCATCAACCTAGGTCTCCTCTCCCTAAACACAAAATAAAACTAGTTGACCCTGCCTTATGTATATATATTAATATCTTCCTTCATACACAGGACCACACTTCGTACAAGATAGGGGCTCAGTGGCTGTGTGTTGTTAGACAATTAGTTTCTATGTTTTTATTTATATAATTAATTTATTAAGTGATATGTGAAGCACATGTTTAATGAATACCTCTTTTGTGCAAGTGTAGAAAAAAGGAACCATAGGTTCTGATCTTTAAGAATGTGTGGTGTAGCTGAGGAGCTTAAGAATCTTTGTCAGGCAATTAACAGTTAAGTGACAAAAAACAAAACAAAACAAAACACCTGTATAATATAATAACTATGGGTAAAAAACTCCTAGGAGAGAAGGGATTTTCAGTAAGCCTTGAGTGAAACCAAAAACGAGAACAGAAGGAATCAGAGACAGACCAAACAGGAGGAATACAGCTAGAGCTGGCCTGGTCAGTGGGAAATCGTTCAGAAAATGATTAAATTGAAATTCTGAGAATTTCATGAAGTTCAGATTGGAAAAGGGCTTGATTTTTCACTTAGCATACTTGTTAACCAATGTATCGATTCATTGCAATTAGTAACAATTATATACAATTAATTACATAGTGAATTTTCCTGGGCCAAGCCTTATAGGGATTAAAAAGGTGAGATGAAATGGATATGTGTACTTTTACTGAACAAGATATGGCTAGAACTTCTAGGAATTCGGTTGTTATAGACTTTCTGCCTTATTGATACAAAATTTATGATACTTTTTTACATTTAGTTTGATGGAAATTCACCCTAACATGGCTCCTCAAAGTGAATGAATGGAAAAGGCACCTCTTCTGGGAGCTCTTCCCAAGGCACTCTCTCTGCGTCTCGTCTTGCAGGGGTGAAATGGGTTTTCTTGAACTTCTTTGACAGTAGGCAAGAAATTGAAAACTTTCTGGGTTGTTCTACCTCAAAGACTGATCTACTACTAAAATTTTCTTTCTCCACTGCTTTTTTTTTAAATATCTTATTACGGTTTGGGGACACAATTTTGCTTTTGCTTTTGGGTACACTTATGCAATCTGTCAGATAGATACAGAAATGGACAGCGGTGCTCCTTTTCCATGCTCATGAAAATAACTAAAAGTATAGAAAGAACCCCCACCATGACAAATAAAAAAAAAAAAAAACGACAAAAAAAAAACTGCATGAACAATAAGCTTTGGATCATCAGTATTTTGCGTGTGTGTGTGTGTGTGTGTGTGTGTGTGCTTCCCCTTCGTTTTTGAGAAGCAGTTATACCTAATTATTCTTCTTTACAAAAAAGATTTATGGGCACTGTGGGGGGCACTTCCCTATAAGGAGAACAGGGGCGTGAGTAATAAGAGCTTGGCTGTCAAAGGTCCCAACATGATGTGGAGCACAATTAGCAAAGAAACCAAGCCAATCATGATGGATGTTCACAGAATAGATGCTCCTCTTCCAATCTCTCTCTAAGATGGCTTTGATTTTTTTGTTGTTGTTAAAAAGATTCTAAAGTCTGAATGATAGTTAAATTTAGAGAAACAGTCTGCTTGACTGACACACCAGATCTTTCTATTAACTGCTAAAGCTGGTTCAGATTAATGATCTAGTACCCCTGTGTAAAGTGCACACAGTGATGAATTAAATGGACGCTTTAACTAGGGTATGCGTTTAGGCTCTGTAGAGTTTGGAGAGAAATTCCTGCTCGACATATTAGGGGTCGAGATGATGGAGAATGATGTTTGTATTAGCACTAACTTCCTTTATGCATGTGTGAGGTGTCTGGGGGGACATTTCAGATGCTCACGGAGAGCCGATGCACTGGTTTGTTTTGTTTTGTTCCGTGTAGGGAAGTGTAGCCTCTTTAATCCTCCATTTTTCAGATTCTAGAGACCAAGGCATGAATGATAGCAATTTAGTTACCACGTTCTATTTCCGGCAGAATTGTTTGTAGTTTAGCTCAAAATATCTATCTTCTTAATTTTAACTGGTTTTGCCAGTTGCCAGTTAAACCAGATTGCAAGTGAAAATGAATATCATCAACACACTTAAATATTTCTGTGCACTATACAAAGCAGACTGTGGATGATTATAGACTACTGGAAAATGTGTTTCCACAGAAACTTTCTTGTAAATTGCTAGGAGTGTGTTCGACTTTAAAATTACTTGTAGATGTGTGCTCAAAATTTCAGTAAATTAAAAAAAAATAATTTACTTTAAAAGTCTATTATACTTCGGGCATCGAAATTACTCTGTATGATACTATACTGGTGGATACATGTCATTAGAGTACATTTGTCAAAACCCAGACAATGTACACGAAGAGGGAACCCTCATATAAACTCTGGACTCTGGGCGATAATGATGTGTCAGTGTAGGTCCATCAATTGTAAGAACTGTACCACTCTGGTGGGGGACGTTGTTAAAGGGGAGAGCTATGCATGTGTGGGGATAGAGGGTATCCAGGAGATCTCTGTACTTTCCTCTCAGTTTTGCTGTGAACCTAAAACGGCTCTAAAAAATAAGGTTTACTAAAATATAAAATAAAACCGAGCGTAACGTTCTCTAAGGCAGTGATGCATACATTCACCTATAGTTTAAATATGGTACAGGTAACATGCATGTTTTACACAAGATAACTCCGAATGGCTGTGTGATCATTTTATTTTATGTTTTCATTTCTTTAATGTGTATTTATTTTTGAGAGAGAGAGAGAGACAGAGTGTAAGTGGGTGAGGGGCAGAGAGAGAGACAGACGAAGACACAGAATCTGAAGCAGGCTCCAGGCTCTGAGCTGTCAGCACAGAGCCCGACGCGGGGCTGGAACTCACCAGCCGTGAGATCATGACCTGAGCCGAAGTCAAACGCTTAACCGACTGAGCCACCCAGGTGCCCTTATGTGTGATCATTTTAAATACTCCAGGTCACTGAGCATTCACCATGACACTGCTGACCACCGCTGCCTGATCTCCCTAAGCACCTGCCCTAGTTTATCCCTTCAACACTTTTCACCTGAATTGCCGCAATGGCCCAACGGACCCCTCCCTCCCCTTCCGTCAGCTCCTCTAGGATGAACTCAAAATTTCTTCTCCAAAATGGTTTTAATTAAAGCACACCCCTTTTAGAGATCTTCAAGAATTACAAATGGCAGAAACGAGTCAGCTCACTCAGCTCCTACATGGATGTCCCTACTGCCAGGCCCCCTGACCATTCTCATTCTTATTATCACACTGTACCCCATTCTCTGCTAACACAGTCACACCCTAACTACACCTTAATATGTATTCCAGATGCTCCCCTCACCCCCAACTCTGTTTTTTGGCTCATCCCGTTCTTTTTTCTAGAATGTTCTTTTCTTTCACATTTCTGTATGTTAATGTCTTATCATTCAATGTCCGTGTAAACACTACCTATTCCAAAAAAACCTCCTCAGACATTCCCCTTGCTCCTCTCCTCCCCCTGTGTGCACACCAGATTATCCCTGAGGTTGTACTTCTCCAGGAATGCCATTCACAATATTTACCCTCTTCACAGCATGGCTACCCACTGATCAGAACCTAACTGGCTGTAAACATCCAGAATGTTCTGGTTGAATGCCCGGCCTGCAGTGTTGAGAAGCTCTCAGCTGGTTTCCCTCAAGTGCTTTAGGAAGAGTCCACAGACCTCTTTCTGACTAATATGCCCCTACTCTGTGTGTCTCTATCACAGCATGAGTTACACTATGCTAGAATCACACTCTGCTATAATTTCCATGCTCTGCCAGGTAGAATGTCTGGCATATGTAGAGATTCAGTAAAAGCTATTGGCAAACTGAGTGAATTTAAAAAAATGCATTGAGGCCAAAGGCTAATTTTAATCATCTTCCCATAATGGTTTATAGTCATCGCATCTGTAAGGTGCTCAAGAAACATTCGTTGAATTAAACTGGAGCCCTTGGTCTGTAGTGAAATATTGCTATTAATCAATTGCCAATTGCAATGATGATGATGGTAGCAAACAATCATGTAGTATTTACTCTGTGCTGGCCCTGTATTGAGAGCTTTATATACTTACTAAATATACATCAACCCTTTGAGGTGGCTCTATTATTTTTACTGGAAGTTCAGGCACCTTGTCACTGGCATGGCCAGGCTTCTATTCTGGGCAGTCTGACTCCAAATCCTATGCTCTCTTGCTCTGAATTCATTTTTGATGAAAGCAGATTTTGACCTAATGAACCTATGATAGGGACACGTTGTTTTTCTTCCTAACCATCCTCCTGTCCACTGACCACGGATACTCTAGCTCTGCCCCTCATTTCTCTGCAGAACATGTTCAATCAGAAGCTTGTAAATAACTGTCTTAAGAGAATCCTCTCCCTAAGACCCACCACTGTTGCCTATACACTTGAGCATCTTTTCCCCACCTTCCTTAAAATAATGTTTTCCTGCCTGAATTTGTGGGTTTGTTCCTTCGTGGTTTCCCAGCTGAGGACAACTCCTAGAAGTCCGCTCTTCCTTCACCCTGCCTGGCCACGCAGATTCTCAGTGGCCGTCTTATACCCCAGGTATCTGCTACCCCTAGCACCCCCAATATCTTTTCCTCTCGTCCTAGTTTCTTACACACATTTCTGTCTCAAGTCTCCAAAACAGAGGTTGGCTTTTTTCTTTCACAATTATGCAGGAAGCACCTAGGGGCGCCTGAGTGGCTCAGTCGATTAAGCATCCAACTCTTGATATTGACTCAGGTCATGATCTCACGGTTCCTGAGATCAAGCCCTGCGTTGGGCTCTGCACTAACAGTGCAGAGCTTGCTTGAGATTCTCTCTTTCCCTCTCTTTCTCTGCTCCTTCCCCACACCTGTGCTCACACTCTCTCTCTTTATCTCTCATACACACGATAAACAAATAAACATTAAGAAAAAAGGAAGCACCTAGAGAGCGTCCCTCCCATCTTAAGTCACATTCTCAAATATTCATCCCTTAATTAGTACCATGACTGTTCAGCCTCTGTAATGGAGAAATCTTAAAAATATCCCAATAATAATTTATTTTGCACTTAAAAAAATACATACATGTGTGTATGTGTGTATATATGTGTGTGTATCTATCTTAAATCTGTATCATCCAGTTCTCATCTATATCTACATCTACACCTGTGCCTCTATTATCTATATTTCTTCTACACGCGTTCACCTGTACCTATTTCTATATCTGTACCTGTATCTGTATCTGTATCTCTTACATTTATCCTCTTGTGCTGCTTTTCCTCAATTCTTTTACTCTGAGTTGGATCCTTATTACCTTGCAATTGGAAGGTGCCAGTTTCCCATACAGCCTCTCCCTTCCTCTGTTCCATCATCATTTGTGTATATATATATATATATATATTTTTTTTTTCCAAAGTAATTACACCAAAATCTTAATAAGGGTCATCTCAGTGGTCGCATTAGAGATGGTTTCAATTCCTTCCTTTTCTGTATTTTCCAAATTTTGTGCAATGAACATACTTTCACGAAACAATTGCAGTCATTACACTTTTCACAAGAAAACATAATACTGGCCATTTTAGAAAAATGCTAAAGAATGATTATTTTTTTCCTATTAAATCCAGTAGGTCTCAGATGTCCCCGTCTCAGCTGCTCATCTGCATATGGCCGTTGACTCAGACTCTGGCCCCACCTCTGTGAGTGAAGAGCTGTTCACTGAGAAGTGAGGTTGCCCTTAATATTTCCTTCCTTTGCCAAGAACTCTGAGAATACACCATCCATTCCACGAATGTTTACTAGATGCATCTTAACTACCAAGGGCTTGGACTGAGTAAACAAATGGTGGTCAGCAAATCCATGTTTTCTTTATAGTTGATTACAGACTTTCCAGCTTTATATCCCCTCTGCCCTTAGCACAGGATAGGCATTCCAGAGATCTCTCCAAATAACTAATTGTGATTTAGGATTTTTAACAAACGATTGTATTAAATGGTCAATAAATTATAACAGAGTTACTTAAACCTCCGTGCCTCTAGTCAGGCAAGAGACATATTTCATAGATTTAAAATTTGTTCAAAAAAAGGAAAAGCATTTTTATCTTAATATCACGCTACATATATCCCTGTTATACATCAGTGCAGTGGCAACCACTTTGAAAGCAGGTAAGATGCTGGGAGTCCAAAATAATATATATATATATATATATATATATATATATATATATATATATAATTTATCCCTTTTTACTCACTCAATATTTAGGGCCCCTCTTCACTGCACTGCCGTGTTACAGGTATTGCAATATAATTTCTATATTTCTGCTTTCTATAATACCTGTTTTATCATAGGTATTGAACACAAGTTGTGTGCCTAGCCCTGTGGTTGGCATTTTGCATTCTATTGTCTCATTAATTTCTCACAGTAATTACAATAAGTAGTTACTTCTTATCATCCCCATCTTGCAGATGAAACCGAGGCTCTCAGAGTCATGAGGTGCCTCGCCAAAGCCACACAGCTGGTAGTGAAACTGGACCCTGGAGTCAGAGAGACCGACAGGCAAATCCCTTCCTGTTCCAGCGTCCCCATTCACATGGCGGTTTCACTGTTGCTTAAGGGATTGCTAGTCTGGTTCTAAACATCCTTGACAGCCTGGTTTATGTCTGTTGTGTTAAGAGACAAGTTAGCAAGACTGTACCTGTTTTCAGCCTAAGGATCAGCCTCCAGCTCATGTTAAATTAACCGAGGAAGCAACACTTTATAAAGTCTCTTGGAAGCCAATGCCATGATCCAGTCTTTTTGCAAACTTCTACCTGTTGTGTGGAATGGTTCTTGTTAGTAACACGTATCTGTGCATGTTTGTTTCTGCATTCTATTCTGCATGCAACCTCAACCTCCTTAAGTAACCGGTGCACCTTTCTTGTGTGTTACTCTCTTTTCTGAATTTGATTCTCGTATAGAGTGACCAGAACATTCTGAAAATGAGGAATTTGGGGTTTTACTAAGTGAGTGAATGTGGGGAGAGTGGAGGCTGAGTTCAGCTTCACACACTGAGCTTTCTAAGGTAGAACTAAGCTACTCCAGTAAGAAATATGCTTTAGGTCTTCTTTTGGGATCGTTCTGTTTTAAAGTTGCTATCAATGACAGCCAATGTCACTGCCTGATACTAATGTGAACTGTCAGATTAAATCAAATAATAGTGTCTGTCTAATTGTTTTGCAAATGAACAACCCAAATCACTTACATTCAATGTAGTTTGGCTTTAGAGAGATTTAAATAGAAAAGTTAATTCTCTGAAAGAGTGATCTTTTCAGGTTTCCTGAGCTTCTTGTGCAGAAAGTCCTAGCTATTCATCAGCCTGGCTCATTTGACCCAAACGAGGAGAATAGAAGACATATATTCTTAGACTGTGACACCAGCACCTGTCACCTGTCACCTCCAGGTCAGGATCTTCAACTGCTGTCTAACATAAACTGAAGAAGACAGTGAACCTTTACCTACTGGAAAATGTTATTTTATTTAAAGCTGCACAAGCACAGGCTTGGATGGAGGGGTTCGACATGACTGTCAGCGGTACTTGATGATTTACCTGGGAGGACAGAGATGAACATCATAGCCAGCTATCGCCTTAAAACTATTGGGGTGCAGGACTTAAGGGGTATCTTTTGATCTATAATTGATTGTCTCTCTGGTGATAGGTCGTGCATCTTATCTCACTCTAGAATTACCCACAGAGCTGTGTGTACAGATATGGACATACCAGGTGCTAATACATTAAAATTCTTCTATACCAGGCAATAAATAATCACTGTCCTGAGCTCCCTGAGTGAACTCTTTCCAATCAAAGCCCTTCCCTCAGGACTCTTGGACTTTCCCCCCAGGCCAGCAAATAAAGGAAATACCCATGACACTGCAGGCAGGGCTCCTCTTGGGCTCTGCACCAATGCCAAGACGTGTGCCACTTTGTTGTGAAATATTTTAAATATTGTCCCTAAAATGAGAAGTGGAGAACATAAGCGGGCTGGCTTTTATATAGCATCAGTTTAAGAAATACCCTTTTTATAGGGTAATTTGGATCTTTTACAAAACTGCAGTGGAAGATAGTATTTGTTGTCTATTGTCTCTCATTCCAGGATTCATGTGATGAATTTCTTAATTTCTTTGGAGGTGCTTTTTTTTTTTTTTCCCTAGGAATACAATGTGCTTCTCTGGAAAACCTCTTGTTTCTTTTACTCAGGCAGAAAGAATACATTACAATATACTTCTCTTTTTGCTTGGCCTTTTAGAAATCCCAGCATTAAAATTAATACTCAGTTAAACAATAAAATTATATCAGTACTCGGTATGTCTCTCTTTCCTCCTAAAAGATTAATTTACTAATTTAAAATTTTATTTATGTGAATGTAATTTAATGTTAGAATCTGCATCAAAAAAATCTGGGGGGAGGGTGAGAGGTGGTTTTTTAAAAAGAACCCTAGGGACGCCCAGGTGGCTCTGTCAGTTAAGGGTCTGATGTCAGCTGAGGTCATGGTCTCTCCGGCAGAGGTTATGATCATACTCTTTGTGGGTTTGAGCCCCGCCTCTGGCTATGTGCGGACAGCTCAGAGATGCTTCGGATTCTATGTCTCCTCTCTCTGCCCCTCCCCCGCTCATGCTCTGTCTCTTTCCCTCTCTCTCAAATTAAACAAACAAACAAACAAAAACATTAAAAATATTTTTAAAAAGAACCCTAATGGATGCTTTGTGCTCTACCACAAGCTGAAGGATGATTTACCGTGTTCTCCCAGACAATATCTACACCTACACTCTTATCCATCTGAACTCAGAACTGAACTCTCTTTTATTATTGAACATGAAATAGGTTGGAAGAAAGACTGAAAACACATGTAACCGATCATGTTCTCCACTCGAGTCCTCCTGTGGGATTTGTGTTCCCCTGCAGTCAACTTGGCCAAAAATGGCAGGGGAAATCTTCAAATTATCTACTCTGTTGTTATTATCATTTTACATTTTGCGTATGTATCGAAGGACTCTACCCATGTGGATCCAGCTCTTGATAGTCACTTAGTTCCTGAACGATGATAATCTTTCCGCTTGTTCCCTTTCCCTACCTCCCTTCTAGCTGTTTCACATGAGCACATCTATTCTGTGGAATCAGCGAAGGCAGAAAGAAGTTAAACTCAAGTAGCCATTTTTGCTAAAGGTGAGTTGTAGCTAGACTAAGAAAGAGTGGTGTGAAATATTACATGTTGAGGAGACCAATTAGACTGAATACAGGTTTTAAATGGTTCGTGTGCACCATTTTCAAGAACATTCTTTTTTATCCTACATGCTACAGATGAGGGGCCAAAATGAAAACCCACCCTATTTTAATACTTCCTATTTATTTTCAGTAGTCTGTGCGTTTCATGAATTTAGAGACAATACACTTTTAGCCTTTGTGATTCCCGTTCTTTGTTCAAGACTTTAAACACGGTATGTGCTCAGTGAATGTTTATCCAGTTTTATTTTATTACAAAGTATGTATTGTGTGCTTAGCTCAATAAAGAACAAGTCCTTCTTCTTTTTATCACAGTTTCTGTGCATACTAAATCTCTTATTTAAAGTTCTGCCCTTCTGCCAATAAAATGAATAATTATTATCATCCATCTGTCCTACCTTTCCAGTTATCCAGTATAATATATTACTTATATTATGTGCCAAATACGTTTCTAAAAGGAGAAATCTAAAAATAGGACACTTTTTCAATGAGTATGCTTACCTTCCACGTGAGAAAGGTATACTACATTATGTACTACATTTCTACATAATGTAGTAAATTGAGATAGAATTTTTAAAAAGTACGATGGGAATACAGAGGATGGAGTGACTCTGTCTTCAGAAAGTTAGGAAAATTTAGGGCACCTGGATGGCTCAGTCAGTTAAGCATCCAACTTCAGCACAGGTCATGATCTCACGGTTGGTGAGTTCGAGCCTCGCATCGGGCTCTGTGCTGACAGCTCAGAGCCTGGAGCCTGCTTTGGATTCTGTGTCTCCCTCTCTCTCTGCCCCTCCCCCCTCACTCTCTCTCTCTCTCTCTCTCCTGAGAGAGAGAGAATATATACATTAATATTATGTATTTATATATAAACATTAAATATAAACATTAAATATATATAAACAAATATAAACATTAAAATATAAACATTATAAAAATATAAACATTAAAAAAATTAAAAAAAAGAAATTTAGGAAAATCTTCATAGAGCTGTTGACGTTTGTGTTATAATTCCCAAGATGAATATAAATTTCCTGGGTAAAAGGAAAGAGAGCAAACAGTGGCATTCCAGATGGAATGCACACTTTGTTCAATAATCTGGCTTATTTAGGAAGCAATGAAATGTTCAAGTGGCATGATGGGGAGAGACAGGGAGTAAACTTGGTGAGGCAGTGAAGGACTATCACGAAGGACCTTCCATGTCGTCTCAGTCAGTTTGGGCTGCAATAACAAAATACCAGACTGCGTACCTTAAACAACAGAAGTGTATTTCTCACAGTTCTGCAGGCTGCAAGTCAGGGACAAGGGTGCCAGCATGGTCCAGTACTTGGTGGGCGCCCTTTTCCTGACTCGCAGATGCTTATCTTCTTGCTGTGAACTCATATGGTGAGGAGAGAGAGAGGAAGGGAGAGAGAAAGAGAGAGCACAAGCAAGATACTGCTCTCCAATCATGAGGTTCCACCTTCATGACCTAATTACCTCCCTGTCCCATTGCCCCCATCTCCAAATACCATCCCATTGTGGGTTAGGGTTTCAACATATGAATTTGGGGAGGACAGAAGACTATAGTCCATAAAATATCTTAAGAAACTTGGGTTTTAGTTGGTAGGTAAAGGACAGCTAACAGAGGTGGTTGGCAAATCACAACTAAGTCACAACTGTTGATGTGCATGGACCAGGGACAAAACGGGTGGCATCTCCCTTAGATTTTTGTTTGTAGCTCATTTAGCCCTACTGTGCTGTGACATCATGGAGAAAGCAGGCTGCAAAAATATGGCAATTTACTATTAAGAAAATAAAAATAGCATGTCTGACTAATAGTATGATTCCTCTTTCAAGAACTCTAAATAATAATATTCATTTCTAAACATTGGGAACTATGTGCTACTATTTACTCAAAACGTGATGGTAATTTCTTTATCATTTTCGATTATAATGGAAACGTTGGCCTTTATATGCCATGCCACAAATTTAACTTGCACCTAAAAAATATTCATGTTAGGCTTATGTGACATCTGCTGAGAAATCTAAATTACCCATTGACAAAGATCATTCAGGTAGGAAAGGCTAACTCTATGTAGAAAAGGGAAATTCAGGTAGAAAAAAGCTAAAGGGATTGAATTGGGCAGCTCTGGGGGAGGGATGATAAATCATGCATTTATGTCAGAGGGAAGTGCCTGCTTCTGTATTGTTGGGATGTCATGTGGTTGAGGTTTGAAATACAAAGCTGGTAATTTTTCTTTACATATGGCATCTGTCCACGAAGGGCTTAAACAGCATTTACGTAATGGTTTCTCACAATCATTTCAGTGGAATAAGAGATAACTTGTGGTTGTAATTTATAAATCAGGCGATTGCTAGAAAAGTACTAGAAAGTATGTGGCATCAGCGTGTCAGCGATTTGGTGCAACAGGCAGATGAGACTAGAGGGGAAGGTTGTAGTGGGTGGTTGGGTTGCACAAGGCAATGTGCTGTGTGAAGACAGTTCCGGAAGTGTCATCAGAAATGGGGATCAACAATGCCAGAATGGCGGCATTCCTGTCCTATTTGAAATAAAGAAGCATAAGAAGTAAATTATCTATCCCAAATTACAAATCACGAATTTTCCTGGCCAAGCACTTTGTCCGGTGGGGGTCCATCGTATTATGTATTACCCATTGTGATATTTTTTGCATTTGCAATAGCAAATATTTTATTTTGTTTTATAATAAGGGGTAATGCCAATTTTATATCAAACGCAAATTTACTTGCTCAATATTAGGATAGTGCTATATTTATTTCAGTAAGAAAATTTAGGAAATTGGGAGGGTGTCTTATGATTTAATTGCTATTCTGTAGGAATTTTATGGCATTCAGACATAAAAAGCATCTTTTTAAATGATCTCCCCAAAAGAAAAATAAGCAGAATTATTCTACAGCATTTGCATGGAGCAAGCAATTAGCAGTAGATCTATTGTTAAATAGATTAACAGATAATCATCAACAGCTTGAGAATTTTTTCCTTCTCCCTGGTTCCTTGTATCTCTATGTGTGTGATGATAGAAAAGGGTGCTTCATTATATCAATTATTTACACATATTCAGTAATGATCTGTTTCTGGCTCTGTGCTGAATTCTTGATATGCATCATCTCTTGTGAATCTCAGATAACTTTTCTTTACAATTGATATTATTGTTCCCATTCTTACACAAGAAAAACAAAACAACACGCAAACCATGGGGCTCAGGAAAGTTAGCTATAGACACTACATACCCACTGAGTAGCCCTGGATTCAGGATTAGAATCCAGCAGAGCCTGGTTCTGAAGGGTGTGATTACGGCCACAGCTCCAGCTTCTTCTGAGTTCTGCCTAACCTCTTTGGGGCTGGGAAAAGCAGAAAAAGGAAGGTCTCACATTCCTGCCACAGAGTGGGAGGTGCCTGCTCTGGGCACCACTGGGGGGTGGGGGAGTAGCTGAGGGATGATGCCCAGAAGGCACTAAGGGGCTCTCTGGGTGATGTCCACTTTGCTCTTCTGTGGATGGCTTTGACCCAGCGAGATACCACTCCTAGGATAAATATGTCAGAGGGGGTGAAGGCTCTGGCTGTGTGGCCAACAGTGCTGACAAGTTAAGTGGAGAGAATTAGTGAGTTCTCAGTATGCTCCCAGGGCATGTGGGGAGATTGGATGGCTGGGACTCCAGCCACTACATCGTAAGGGCGTGGCCAGAGTCTACTGTTGCTGATGTTGCCACTTTGGGTTATTTATATGCCCTTTGCTCACCACCTGGAAAGTCTGGGAGGGCAGGCTAAGAAACAGAATCGCTTCAATGGGAGATGGGTGCTGTCGGCAGTGTTAGCGGCCCCATTTCTAGCTCTGTACTCCTCTGGCCACCATAGGAGACAGATTGGAGAGGACGCATGGGTTGGGAAGGAAAGAATCCACTGCGCTGACTTTACTTCATGTGTATTACAACAAGGACCCAGACCAGAGGTGGGTGGAGAAGAGCAGCCAGATTTGAGGGCTGTGTGAGGTTCTAAATGAATGTTGCGTTTTTAGAGCTGAGAGGAAAAAACAATAGGCAGGACTCAACTTCCAGACTTACCCTTCTCGAATTCACCTTCTATTCTGAGGCTAGATGGTGTTTCTGAAATGTAAGTCCCAGGTGACTCCCGATTGAAGTCATCTACAGAATAAAAGCCAAGTTGTTCAGGACATCGTGGGTAGGCTCTCAAGTGCTAATTCCTTTCTACCTTTCCACCCTGATCTCCAACCACAGGCCATGGGTTTGGCATCTTTTGGTTTTTCGTTTCAATGCCTTGCCTGAACTGGCTCCTATAGCCAGCAGTAAGCACCTTTTCTTCCTGTATCCCACAATTAAATTCCAGGAGGAGCTTAACTCACACCTCCTTTGGGAAGCTGTGCCCAATCTTCTTATGTTACGCAAGAAACAAAAGGACATGTACCATGCCGTTCTCATGGTTTCTAACATAATATTTCAAAATCCAAATCTAATCTTATTCTTTCCTGTGTTAAAACACTCATTGGTTCCCCTTTTCCTAGAATGTAAAGCAGAGCTTCACCCCATAAGAAAACCAACCTCGTACAAAATAGTAAATACTTAGATAATGTTGCATTTATTGGAATATTTTTAAAACACTAATATTTGTTTTTATAAATGTTTTATTTATTTCTTGAGAGAGAGAGAGAGATAGGGGGACAGAAGATTTGAATCAGGCTCTGCACTGACAAGGTGACAGCAGCGAGCCCAATGTGGGGCTCGAACCCACAAACTGCGATATCATGACTAGAGCTGACGTCGGTTGCTCAACCAACTGAGCCACCCAGGCACCCCTAAAAATTAATATTTGTGTAATAAATATTTGCTTAATTGAGTAGAGAGACTCTGAAATATAGTGGTTAGGGCATTAAACAAGTTGCGCTTTAAGATAAAAAACGTTTTTATTTATTTTGAACTATATTAGATTCTTAAAGAATATGGAAGGGTATTTCAATGTAAATATATCAAACATCTTGTGCAAAACAAAATGAAGAGAAACACATTATATCGCTTAAAACACCAAAGTGAAGCTAACGTTTTGAGGGCAATCATATATGGAAAATCTGGCAAACAGGAATAGTGGGAGATCATGGAACTTTTCTATAACTGGTGAGTGTTAGCAGGAGAAGAAAACAATAAAGGCCCTTATTGGTAACAAAGCAGCAGGTGAGTTAGAGTTTCATAATTATATCCACGTTTTATATAATATAAAGAAATTTTCTTGAGCTGATCAAGAAATGTTTTTTTCTATTCAGAACACGTAACTTCTCTGCATGCCTAGTTTGAGTGACTTTTTTTTTTTTTTTTTTTTTTTTTTTGCCTAGAGTAATAATAAAAACTACCAGCCCAGCTTGGTCTCTGACATGTTCAGCATACCCTTCGGTCAATCTTATTTCTCTCACTGGGCTGTTTCTTTGTGAAATGACTCGTCATTATTTATGTAAATTGGTTTTAAATGAGAATGTTTAACTAAAAGATGTCATCTTAATATCATGACAGCTGTTATAAATATGGGTGGCCAGGTTGCATCTTCTTTCTTGTAATTTATTTACTTTTCAGATTTTATTACTTGTATCTGCCATACCTTCCTGAGAGGAAAGTGTGTGTTAGAAGTTTTCATGAAAACTTGGGGCTAAAAAATTCGGGTAAAATGATGGAAATGAACACTGAATTATGAGGTTGCATTCAGATTCTAGCTCTTTCAACATTACCCTCTTTCTCTCTGGCCTTTCTCTTTTGCTGTTCTATCGTTTGTTGTGCAGAAGCTGTTTAGTCAGCCCTCGCTTCTTCTTGAAGAGAAATTACTCTATAAACAGGTGTGGTTCAGTGTGTCCCCCGAGGAAGTGAGTTCAGGGTTTTCCTCCATCGCCATCTTGGACTGGAACTATAGCTCTTTCAACATTAATTGAAACAGTAGGCAGGCTTATTACCTCTCTGGGCCTGTTTCCTTACTTGTTATTGGAGAGTTAATAGATAATGTCTGTAGTGGTCATTTTCTAGGGCTAAGTACCACAAACCGTGTGACAGAAACAACCAAAATTCATTGCCTCGTGGTTCTGGAAGCTAGGAGTCTGAAATCAGCATGTCAACAGGGTTGGTTCCTTCTGTGGTCTGTGACAGAAGGATCTGCTCCAGGCCTGTCTGGTTTGAAGATGCCCATCTTCCTGTGTCTCTTTATGCCATCTTCCCTCCATTTGTCTGCCTCTGTGCTGAAAAATTTCCCCTTTTTAGAAGGACACCAGTCACATTGGATTAGGGTCCACCCAAATGACCTCACTTTAATTGCTTTTCTGAAAACTCCACCTCTAAGGAAGGACACATTTAACCCAGAAAAAATGTCCCCAATCCTTTTATTTGCAGCTTTAACATTTTGTCAAGACCCTCTATGTGGTGGTCTGTGCTTCTGTTGTTTTAGTGAAAGAAACCCAAATGCACCCGGTTTCGACTCAATGAAAGGAATCGGTTAGTTCACAGAATCCAGAGAACGTGACATGCTATAGCAGCCCCAGCCCTTAAATGTTGTCAGGATTCTTTCTCCATCATTCGGCGCTGCCTTTCATCTGCTCTTTCTTTCTTTCTTTATAGATTAACTTCTCACATAACTGCTGGTATCTGACAAGTCTCCCAAGGGTGGGACTGGGGAGGGAGAGGCGTGCCCAATGCTCTTCCTTGGAGTTTGAACAATCACAGGGCAGGCACCTGAGGGCCCAGCCATTTACTCTTGTCTGTGCCCCCAGAAGGGGGCAGCTCTGCTCCATCCACAGGGTTGGCTGGGAGTGAGAAATTTCCCAGGAGTGGTGCTTCAAGGGAGGCGGTTCCACAGAATTTATTCCAGGGAGTGCCCGAGTGGCTCAGTGACTTCTGCTCAAGTCATGGTCTTAATGGTCTGTGAGTTTGAGTCCTAGCTCTGTGCTGAAAGTGGGGAGCCTACGTGGGATTCTCTCTCCCTCCCTCTCTCTCAAAATAAATACACTTTAAAAATTTTTTAAAGGAAAAAAAGAATTTACTACAGTGATACTCTGGTAATTTGTTAGGACAGCCCTCAGAAACCACCACAGACCTTACACTTCAATTTTGAGCAATTTTGGACACAGATATAACTCCGCAGAGGTTTACAACTGGCTTCAGAAGTAGAGTTAAACCACTTAATTAAAATCCAGAATTAAAATTCAAAAGCGGAGTTTTGTGAGGAATGCTGCTCCGTATGAATCTCTCTTTGGGGCCTGCCAATCAGACTCAGGGGTTCCTAATTTATACCTGTGTGTTGCCAGACAGCCTAAGCTTTCAAGTTTGAAATCCAATATACAGTAAAACCTTGGTTTGCGAGCATAATTCATTCCGGAAACATGCTTATCATCCAAAGCACTTGTAAATCAAAGCGAATTTCCCCATAAGAAATCATGGAAGCTCAGATGATTAGTTCCACAACCCCAAAATATTCATGTAAATATGATTACGATACTACACTATAATACAAAGTCATAAAGAAAATACAACATATAAAGAAAAATAAACAAATCAACCAGCACTTCCCTTTGAAAACCCTCATGGCTGGTGTGAGGGAGACAGGAGAGGGGAGGGTTACTGTGTAGGACGATTTTCCCTGTCACTAAGGAATCACTGCTGTCTATTGGCTCAGTGGAATCTTTTTCATTACCTACAATTTTAACAAGGAACCCATCCAATGACACTTGCTTTTGCCTCCTTTTGAGGATTTTGCAGAAATGTGACATTGCATTGGCGATCACCCACAGTCCCACAGTGAGAGAGAGAAGAACCATTGGCTCATTCGTGATCATGTGATGTCCGGTGTTACTGTTATGCCCAGAATTTGTGATCCCCAAAGACCACCAGGGAGCCGAGTCTGATGCAAAAGCAAAGAGCCTTTATTCGAGCTAGCTCGAGCTTAGTCCCCTACCTGCACCGACACAGCAGTGAGATACTGGAGAGAGAGTGGGTTTCAAGAGCACAAAGGTTTTATAGGGATCATGGCCTTAGCCGATTGGCTGGGGAAGGGTCGTGGCCTCAGCCGATTGGCTGGGGAAGGATAGAACAATGGCTGCCAAGGTGTGGTCCCAGATCAGCAATTATCAGTGTCACCTGGAACTTGTTAAATATGCAAATGTTGGGCCTGGTGGTCACAGACCCACTGAATCAGAAACTCTGGGGATGGGGCTCAGCAATCTGTGTTTGAACAAGTCTTCCAGGAGATTCTGATGCACCTGAAGTTTAAGAACCACTGTGTCTGAGGATCTCTAACATGTTTGGCCTCAGTGTATACAGAACATTTCTCACTGGTCACCTATTAACCATTGGCTGTCAGCCTTGCTGTGCTATATAAATACCTAGCACCAAACACCATCCCCAGAGACTCTGATTAATTGGTTTGGGGAGGGGTAAAATGCTCCCAGGTCATTCTAAGCCTGGACAGGGTTGAGGGCTCCTGCCTCTGGCCCCTACCTGAGAGAAGACTTCCCTCTTCTACTCACACTTTCCACGCCTCTCATACTCCCCTTCCTCCCACCTTAGACTTCGGAAGAATGCATCAATCAGTAGCCTGCTTTCTTAGAAAACATAAGTTACTCAAGGGGAGGAGGCGTGGTCTGAGGTTTGAGCGGGAACCTCTTTCTGCGGCCATGTCAGGGACATAGTCACTAGTCGGCCGGCCTAGGCCTGCTCTTTCACTACTTACATTGCAAGACATTCCTCGTTCATCAAGTTAAGATTTTCTAGATATGTTTGCTTATCTTGTGGAACATTTGCAGAGCAAGTTACTCACCATCCAAGTTTTGCTATACTTTGTTTCAAGAGGAAAACCTGTATTAAAGTTTGGATTGATTAAGAAAAATTTCTTGGGGTGCCCAGGGTGGCTCAGTCAGTTAAGCAGCCGACTCTTGATTTCAGCTCAGGTCATGATCTCACAGTCATCAGATGGAGCCCTGTGTCGAGCTCTGTTCTGGGCTTGGAGCTTGCTTGGGATTCTCTCTCTGCCCCTCTCCTCCTCTCAGGCACACACTGTCACTCTCTCTCTCTCTCTCTCACACGCATGCCAAAAAGAAAAAAAAAAAAGAAAGAAAGAAAAGGAAAGAAGAAAGAAGAAAAGGAAAGAAAAATTTCTCCGAGAGTTCAACGTAAGTCATTAAAACTCACAGTAAAGAGGACAAACACAAATAATTTCAAAAACACCAATTTTTCTTCTATTTTCACCCTCTCATTTTTTTTCCTATAGCCCTTGGTGTTTTCTTAATTGCAGAGTATTGTCTGATTTGGATGGGAAATATTAATTTCCTCTACTGAAATTCTTCAGCGTGCTTCTCTAAACGCCAGTGGTATTGGGCTTTCCCTGAAAAAAAAAATGCTGTCAGGGAAGCAGTTTGCAGATCAAGTAGAGAACAGAAATCAGGATGCTATTATTAGCCCTGGAGGAGGCAGTGAGTTTGCTGGTTACATAAGTGAGGGAAATGGCAGCATTCCGGGAATGAGGGGGCAAATGGACAATGGGAGAGTTGAGCTCTTTTCTCCTGCTTTCCACCAAAAATGAAAAAAACAAAAACCAAAAAACAAAAACCAAAAAACAACAAAAACAACAAAAAACAAAAACCCAAAAAACAAAAACCAGCCCAGAATTGTGCTCTCGTTTTTCCATCTGCCTCCTGTCATTTGAATCCAATCCACCAAAGAATAATGTTGTCTTTATTTAAAGTGTTTCAAGGTTGATGATTAAATCCCTAGTCAAGTCCCTGGACACAAGTGAGAAGTGAAACCTCAAGCACCTTCCAATGGGAATGTTATTTGCATCACACCTGGCTTGTGCTGTTACAGTGTATAAAATTGGGGACGGCCCTTTCTCACTTGCTGTGTATTTCTTCACAGTGCGTAACAATCTGACTGTTGGTTTGCAATTTCTTTTCTAATTAGAGTCTTTGGCATGTGAAAACGCAACGCTGCTTTCCTTCTAGAGCAGAGTTCGTTTGTTTTCTTCTTGCACCGTTTTCTTCATTTTCATTTGCCTATTTTTTATTCAGCAGCCAGTTGGGTGCTTCTGTGGTTATTTGCTCACCCTTGGCCGTGGCATACTTAGTGCTGAATTTCTGGCAGACTCTTTCCTAATGCTTGTCAAGTTCCATTTCTCTCTCTGGGTTTTCTTAGTATATAAAGCTCAACCATCACTCATTGCTTTTTGAAGATAATGTTGGTTGTGAGCCTGGAACGACTTGAATAAACTTGCAATAAATGACCCTATCCGAATGCAGAGAACAGTATGCACAGGGCACAGGCGATAACCAGTGCATGGAGACAGTATCAGTAAAAGCTGTCAGCTCCCCAGCAAAAACACCGAGAACTGCCACAGGCAACTCCTCATAATAGAACTTCTGCAGGAAACAGTTTCTTTCGGTGACATTGTCCTTACCAGCCTCCAAACATTCTCCCTCTGTGGGTGCTCCCCTCCAATCAAACACTGAAATTCCAATCAGCCGACTGAAATCCTTGTCAGCAAAACCACTCAAGTCTTAATCTCCCGAAAATTAAGGAACCGAATCTCCAGCTAGGAGAGATTCATAGCAGCAGCCTCTAATCAAGGTCGTCTTTGTGTTTTCTTCCTCAGAGCCGCGCACTGTGCCTGCTCATGTCATTAAGAACAAAATGATGCTAGGGGAGGAGTACATGGAGAGGAAGTCATGTGTGTGATCTCATTGTGTGGATAGGATCCCAGGGGAAGCCTGATCAAACTCCCAGGACAGCAACTTTGGTGCTGCTGGTTTACCGCTGGATATGCAGAGTAATTCTAGGAGTCCGTTGCTTTGAAAAAAAAATTTAATGTTTCTTTCTTTCTTTCTTTTTCGAGAGAGAGACTGTGAGCAGGGAGGGGCAGAGAGAGGGAGACACAGAATCTGAAGCAGGCTCCAGGCTCTGAGCTGTCAGCACAGAGCCTGACACGGGGCTCGAACCCAAGGACTATGAGATCATGACCCAAACGAAGTCAGACGCTCAAGTGATTGAGCCCCCCGGGCGCCCTTAGGAGTCTGTTGCTTTTAGTTGCAGGGTCTGAGTGATACATTTGCTTAGTTTTCCAAAGGAGTCCAGCATTTTCTGAGCATGCATGATGTCTTTGGGTTGAACAAGTTCAAGAATCTCCCTCAAACAGTAAAAAAAGTTATATGCATGTGTGTGTGTGTGTGTTTAATCTTGAAAGATTTAAATAATTGTGTGAATAAAGTTAAACTCAATATCAAATAAATAATAAATGTATAGTTACACAAAAATAAATGAAGACAAAAAAAAGATAAAAAAAATAAACGAAGCAAGCAATAGGTAAGGCACAGACATAAAGTAGGTCTGCCATCTGTAAAAGGCCCCCTTGTTATGGGGTAAGTGCAGAATGGCCACAAGCAGCTCCTGGTCTGGAGGATGGATGGCTTCTGGAAGCTGAGAACCGCCTTCAGCTGACAGCCAGCAAGGAAATTGGATCTCAGTCTTAGAGGCACAAAGACCTGAATTCTGCCAACAGCCTACACTAACAAGGAAACAGATCCTCCCCTGGAGTCTCTCGGAAGGAGTACAGCCTTGTGAACACCTTGAATTTGGCCCATGAATCCCTGTGCAGAGACACAGTTGAGCTCGCCAGACTCCTGACCTATAAAAACAATGAAGCAATACATCTGTGCTGTTTTAAGCCGCTAAATTTATGAGCATTTGTTAGAGCAGCTATAGGGAACCGATACAATAGGCAGTCAGTACATATTTAGTGGCTGGGTTGGTGACCTGAAATGGGCTGGCATGGCCGGGTGACACATGAGTCCATGACTCAGTTGTAGGGAACAGGATGGTCTAATGGGCCAGGCCTCACTCAGATGTCTCTTCCTGGAACCACCCAGATGGAAGGTTGGGAGGAATGATTTTTTAAAGCATGCTCAGTGCACCTTTACTAGGGGGAGGAGGGTGAGTGTTAGGCAGAAAAATAACGTAGGGTTTCCACAGGAGCACGAGATCTCATCCTGATGGCAGAAGGGTGCCTCTTTTTTTTTTTTTTAATGTTTATTATTTTTGAGAGAGAGACAGAGCGTGAACAGGGGAGGGGCAGAGAGGGAGACACAGAATCTGAAGCAGCCTCCAGGCTCCGAGCCGTCAGCACAGAGCCCGACGCGGGGCCCGAACTCATGAACCGTGAGGTCGTGACCTGAGCCGAAGTTGGGCGCTCAACCGACTGAGCCACCCCGGCGCCCCAGATGGGTGCCTCTTGAATGCTGTGTGTCCGAATCGCCCTCTGTCCTGTGCTCAGGGCCCACAACTCAGGAGGCACCATGTATGACTTGTAGAGAAGAGCCTCCTGCGGATGAGGGAAGCGGGGGCAGAATTCTTACGACAGACCGCCTCACTTAGGGGTGTGCATCACAATCACCTCAGAGACTTGGTCAACATTCAGACTAGTTAATAGTCAGTATATCTAGAGTCTGCTCCAGGCCTAATAAGGTAGAATGTTGGGGTGTGAGGCCTGAGCACCTATATGTTAAAATCTTTCCACAGGTGACTCTGGTGCAAGTGTTGGCCAAGAGCAGGGGTTGGCCAGCAAACTGTTTCCGTGACAGGCTGAATAGTAAATCGTTTCAGCTTTGCGGGCCACGTGGTCTCTGTAGCAAGCACTCATGTCTGCCATTAAAGAGGGAAAACAGCCATAGACAATTCATATACAAAGGGATATATCACCATGCTCCAATAAAGTTTTATTTACAAAAACAGATGGTGGGTTAGATTTGGCCCCTTGGCTATAGTTTGTGACTCCTGGTCTAGAGCATGAGGCTCTTTACAGAGAAGCAGGCCTGGAGGGAGAACAGAATTTTCTGGAAGGTGAGACACTGTCGAGAAGGATACCATCACCTGGGGGATGGGGCATGAAGGATAAATCCCTGATTTGTTTAGAGAAAATAAAAGTGCATGATAGAAAGCGTATATTTTAAAGGAAAGACAGATGTGCTGGTTATAGTCATTTGCATATTAACATTACATTCTGTTTCCCCAGTTGTCATATATAGGCTAGAGTTAACAAAAACTAAATAAAATGAAACATTATATTTATTTAAAAAATCTTTTTAGTGTTTATTTTTGAGAGAGAGAAAGAGATAGTGAGAGTGGGAAGGAACAGAGAGAGAGGGAGACACAAGTTCTGAAGCAGGCTCCAGGCTCTGAGCTGTCAGCACAGAGCCCGACGTGGGGCTCGAACTCACGAACCACGAGATCATGACCTGAGCTGAAGTCAGACACTTAACCAACTGAGCCGCCCAGGCACCCCTGTATTTATTCGTTTTTTTAAAGTTTATTTATTTATTTATTTATTTAGAGACAGAGATACAGAGAGAACAAGCAGGGCAGGGGCAGAGCGAGAAGGAGAGAGAGAATCCCAAGCAGCCTCTGCACTGGAAGAGCAGAGCCTGACCCAGGGCCTGAACCCATTAACCATGATATCGTGACCTGAGTTGGATGCTTAACTGACTGAGCCACCCAGGCACCACTGGAACATTATAGTTAAAAATAAAAAATGAAGTAAATCCTGCCATTCTCAATAACATGGATGAACCTGGAGGACATTATGCTGAGTGAAATAAGCCAGTCATGGAAGGACAAATACTGCCTGATTCCACTTATATGAGGTATCTAAAATAGTCAAACTCGTAGACACAGGTAACACAATAGTGGCTGCCGGGGGGCAGGGGGAAATGCGGAGTTGTTCAACTGGTATAAAGTTTCAGTTACGCAAGATGATTAGTTCTAGAAATGTGCTGCACAACACAGTGCCTACAGTTAATGACACAGCATGGTGTACTTCAAAGTTTGTTAAGGGGCTGAATCTCATGGTGTGTTCTTACCACAAAAAATAACAACTAAAAACCAAAGAGGCGCAAAGAAGCTTTGAGAGGGGTTGGCTTTGTTTATTACCTTGATTGTGGTGACATTATCATAGGTATTTGCATATCTCCATCCTCATCAAACTGTATGTATTAAATAATTGCATTTATTTGTATGTCAATTATACCTCAATAAAACTGTTAACAGATTTTAAAATAAAATTATGGCTTCAGATTTTAAATCAGATACCTATACCTGTTTTGTCCTGTATAAGTTTCGAGGAGTAAAAAAAAAACGAGTGAAGTGAATAAAAATGGAGAATACATAAAAAATTAGAGAAACATAAAAATATTGCCTAAAGCATATTTTGGGTTTTGAAATGTAATATCTAGAAGAGAAAGTATTAAGTAGTTACTAAAGTTATCTGTTATTAGGTCGAGGAAGTACAGAGCAAAGGCTGTCCATATGGTTTAGATTTAAACATTATAAAATTGAATAGGTTTTTAAAAAGTTTCCTATCAAGGAGGAAGGAGTCAACCTGGCTGAGAAGTAAGAGGACCTGAAGTTCCCTCGTCCTCAAATACAGCAGTATTGAGGCCAGAAGACTTGGAATTCCAGGAATCCAGGCTCCAGACAGAAACATCTCCAGAGGCTCATAGGGACAACTTGTCTAGCCATAGGTGTGTGATTGCGAATTGGGAGAGATAAAGTGAGAAGCATAGGCATGGAGGGGAGGGATCCCCTTCTGTGGTGAGACAAAAGGAAGAGAAAGGCTGTGTAGTGTAGGATTGAATCTGGACAAGAGAAAAAACACGGACAAAGGAATGGAAAAAAAATGGAGAAAGAACCAATTTCTAACTGCGGAGCTTTCTCTGAACTGGGACCGGGTGTCCTGTTCGCACGTCTGGGGAGGAGGGGACCAGCCCGGGTCTCAGTAGTGAGCTCAGAGGTGCAGTTGGAGAGGGCAATCCCCTCACTTGAGTGCTGAGGGAAGAAGTTATATAGCTGCTCCAAGGACAAAAGACCCTACAAGTATCAGCCAGCCAGAGGCCTTTGTTGGCTGATTGGAGGAGTGGCACTACCCTGGAACTGGGGCACATGGAGTGGGATCCTTTAAGACATCAGTTTTTGAATCCCAGCTGAGCACCTGGGAGGCATGAGAGACTGTGGAGTGGAATAGACTAGCCTGTTAGTACCCACATGGCACTGTGAGGATGGCCTGAACAGAGTGGTTTGGGACACCTGGTCTGGGGAGGAAAGACTGGGGTGTCACCGTTTTTCTTCCCATCATCAATAAGGTGGGGCTTCAGGGAATGGACAATGGGCCCACAATGGAGACAGGACCTGTCTACACCAAACCATGCCCCTCTGCACCTGGTAACTGCCTATCTAACAGAGCAAGGTTGACACTGACCGAACCAGACAGCCTCTCCTCCAGACCAGCATAGCCACCGGTTCCAAGGCACTATCAATATAAGTCCAGATAATAGTCATAAGATTATTAAAATAATAGTCATAAGATGAATAGCTGGGCTTGACAAAACCATAGAAGACAGCAGAGAATCTGTTGCTGCAGAGATCAAGGAAGTAAGAAATAGTCACGACAAATTAATGTTGTAAATGAGGTGCAAAATAAACTAGATACAGTGGCAGCAAGGATGGAGGAAGCAGAGGGGAGAATAAGTGAAATGGAAGATAAAATTATGGAAAATGATGAGGCCGAGAAAAAGAGAGATAAGAAAATTCTAGACCATGAGGGGAGAATTAGAGAACTAAGTGATTCAATAAAACGTAATAATATCTGTATCATAGAAGTTCCAGAAGAAGGAGAGAAAGAGACAGAAGGTTTACTTGAACAAATTATAGCTGAGAACTTCCCTAATTTGGGGAAGGAAGCAGACATCCAAATCCAGGTGGCACAGAGAACTCCCTTCAGATTTAACAAGAATAGGTCTTCTCCACAGCATATCATAGTGAAACTGGAAAAATACAAATATAAAGAGAGAATTCTGAAAGCAGCTAGGAACAAATGGGCCTTAATCTACAAGGGTAGACACATAAGGGTAGTAGCAGACCTGTCCACTGAAACTTGGCAGGCCAGGAGGGAGTGACAGGAAATATTCAATGTGCTGATTAGGAAAAATATGCAGCCAAGAATCCTTTATCCAGCAAAGCTGTCATTCAGAATAGAAGGAAAGATAAAGGCTTTCCCAGACAAGCAAAGCCTGAAGGAGCTCATGCCCACTAAACCAGCCCTGAAAGAGATCCTAAGGGAGACTCTGTGAGTGGAACACTGAAAAGACTACAAAGGACCAGAGACATCACAACAATCATGAGACCCACAGATAACACAATGACACCAAATCCATATCCTTCAATAATAACTCTGAATGTAAATGGACTAAATGCTCCAATCAAAAGACATAGGGTATCTGAATGGATAAAAAAACAAGGTCCATCTATATCTAATCTACAAGAGATTCATTTTAGACCTGAAGACTCCTTTAGATTGAAAGTAAGGGAATGGAGAACCATCTGTCATGCTACTGGAAGTCCAAAGAAAGCTGGAGTAGCCATACTTATATCAGACAAACCATATTTTAAACTAAAAGTTGTAACAAGAGAAGAAGAAGAGCATAATATCATAATTATGGGGTCTATCCATCAAGAAGAGCTAACAATCATAAATGTTTATGCCCCCAACATGAAACACCCAAATATATAAATCAATTAATCACAAACATAAGCAATATTATTGGTAAGAATATGGCAATAGCAGGAGACTTTAATACTCCACTTACAACAATGGACAGATCATCTAGGCAGAAAAATCAATAAAGAAGCAATGGCCTTGAATGATACACTGGACCAGGTGTACTTGACAGGTATATTCAGAACTTTTCATCCAAAAGCAGCAGAATACACATCCTTCTTGTGTGCACATTCTCCAAGATAGATCACATACTGGGTTACAAAACAGCCCTCAATAAATATAAAAGAATTAAGATCATACCATGCATATTTTTAGACCACAATCCTATGAAACTTGAAATCAACCACAAGAAAGATTTGGGAAAGCCTCCAAATGCATGGAGGTTAAAGAACATCCTACTAAAGAGTGAATGGATCAACCAAACAATTAAAGAAGAAATTTAAAAATACATGGAAGCAAATGAAAATGAAAACATGACATTCCAAACCCTTTGGGATGCAGAAAAGGCAGTCCTAAGGGGAAAATACATTACAATCCAGGCCTATCTCAAGAAATAAGAAAAATTCTAAATACAAAACCTAACTGCACACCCAAAGAACTAGAAGAAGAACATCATAGAAGTCCCAAAGCCAGCAGAAGAGAAATGATAAAGATTAGAGCAGAAATAAACAATATAGAATCAAAACAACACCAACACCAACAAAAAACAAACAGGAAAACAGGTCAATGAATCTAAAAGCTGTTTTTTTAAAAGAATAAACAAAACTGATACCCGCTCCCCCCAGCCAGACTTCTCAAAAAGAAAAGAGAGAGAACACAAGTTGATAAAAATCAAGAATGAGAGAGGAGAGATTACAACAAACACCAGAGAAATACAAACAATTTTTAGAGAATACTATGAAAAATTATATGCCAACAACCCGCACAACCTGGAAGAAATGTACAAATTCCTAGACACCCACACGCTACCAAAACTCAAACGGGAAGATATAGAAATATTTGAACAGACCCATAGCCAGTGAAGAAATTGGATCAGTTATCCAAAAATCTCCAAACAAATAAGAGTCCTGGGTCAGATGGCTTCCCAGTGGAATTCTATCAGGCATTTAAAGCAGAATTAATACCCATCCTTGTCAAGCTGTTCCAAAAAAAATAGAAGTGGAAGGAGAGCATCCATACTTATGTTATGAAGCCAGCATTACCCTGATTCCCAAACCAGAGACCCCACTAAAAAGGAGAATTACAAGCCAACACCCCTGATGAACACAGATGCAAAAATTCTCAAGAAGATACTAGCAAATCTAATTCAACAGTATATTGAAATAATTATTCACCATGATCAAGTGGGATTCATTCCTGGGCTGCAGGTCTGGTTCAATATTCACAAATCAATCAATGTGATGCATCACATTAATAGAAGAAAGGATAAGAACCATATGATCTTGTCAATAGATGGAGAAAAAGCATTTGACAAAAGACAGCATCCTTTCTTAATAAAAACACTCAAGAAAGTCGAATAGAAGGAACATACCTTAGCATCATAAAAGCCATATATGAAAAACCCACAGCTAATATCATCCTCAATGGGGAAAAACTGAGAGCTTTCCCCCTGAGATCAGGAGCATGACAGGGATGTCCACTCTCACCACTGTTGTTTAACATAGTGCTGGAAGTTCTAGCATCAGCAATCAGGCAACAAAATGAAATAAAAGGCATCAAAATTGGCATAGAAGAAGTCAAACTTTCACTTTTCACAGATGACATGATGGTCTACATGGAAAACCCAAAAGCCTCCACCAAAAAGCTGCTAGAACCAATTCATTAATTCAGCAAATTCACAAGATACAAAATCAATGTACAGAAATTGGTTGCATTTCTATACACCGATAATGAAGCAACAGAAAGAGAAATCAAGAAATCGATCCCATTTACAATTGCACCAAGAACCATACAATACCTAGAAATAAACCTAACCAAAGATGTAAAAGATCTGTATGCTGAAAACTATAGAAAGCTTATGAAGGAAATTGAAGAAGACACAAAGAAATTGAAAAACATTCCATGCTCATAGATTGGAAGAACACATATTGGTAAAATGTCAATATTACCCAAAGCAATTGACACATTCAATGCAATCCCAATCAAAATTGCACCGACATTCTTCTCAAACCTAGAACAAACAATCCTAAAATTTGTATGGAACCACTAAAGACCCTGACTAGCCAAAGTAATGGTGAAAAAGAAACGAAAGCGGGAGGCATCACAATCCCAGACTTTAGCCTCTACCACAAAGCTGTAATCATCAAGACAGCAAGGTATTGGCACAAAAACAGACACATAGACCAATGGAATAGAATAGAGAATCCAGAATTAGACCCACAGATGTATGGCCAACTAATCTTTGACAAAGCAGGAAAGAGTATCCAATGGAAAAAGACAGTCTCCTTAGCAAATGGTGCTGGGAGAACTGGACAGCGACATGCAGACGAATAAAACTGTACCACTTTCTTATACCATACACAAAAATAAACTCAAAATGGATTAAAGTCCTAAATGTGAGGCAGGAAACCATCAAAATCCTAGAGGAGAAACCAGGCAACAACCTCTTTGACCTTAGCCGCAGCAACTTCTTGCTCAACACAGCTCTGAAGGCAAGGGAAATAAAAGCAAAAATGAACTATTGGGACCTCATCAACACAAAAAGCTTCTGCACAGTGAAGGAAACAATCAGCAAAACTAAAAGGCAACCATCAGGATGGGAGAAGATATTTCAAAATGACATATCGGATAAAATGTTAGTATCCAAAATCTATAAAGAACTTACCAAACTCCACACCTGAAAAACAAATAATCCAGTGAAGAAATGGGCAGAAGGCATGAATAGACTGTTTTCCAAAGAAGACATCCAGATGGCCAACTGACACATGAAAAGATGCTCAACGTCACTCATCATCAGGGAAATACAAATCAAAGCCACACCGATATACCACCTCACACTAGTCAGAGTGGCTAAAATTAACAACTCAGGGAACAACAGATGTTGGCGAGGATGTGGAGAAAAGGAAACCCTCTTGCACTGTTGGTGGAAATGCAAACTGGTGCAGCCACTCTGGAAAACAGTGTGGAGGTTCCTCAACAAATTAAAAATAGATCTACCCTATGACCCAGCAATAGCACTGCTAGGAATTGACCCAAGGGATACAGGAGTGCTGATGCATAGGGGCACTTGTACCCCAATGTTTATAGCAGCACTTTCAACAATAGCCAAATTATGGAAAGAGCCTAAGTGTCCATCAACTGACGAATGGATAAAGAAGATGTGGTTTATATATACAATGGAGTACTACTTGGCAATGAGAAAGAATGAAATCTTGCCATTTGCAACAATGTGGATGGAACCGGAGGGTGTCAAATAAGTGAAAAAATTGAGTCAGAGAAAGATAGATATCACATGTTTTCACTCATATGTGGATCTTGAGAAACTTAACAGAAGACCATGGGGGAAGGGAAGGAGAAAAAAAATAGTTTCAAAAAGAGAGGGAGGCAAGCCTGAAGAAACTCTTAAATAAAGAGAACAAAATGAGGGTTGATGGGGGTGGAGGAGAGGGGAAAATGGGTGTCGGGCATTGAGGAGGGCACTGGTTGGAATGAGCACTGAGTGTTGTATGTAAGTGATGAATCACAGGAATCTACCCCCAAAACCAAGAGCACACTGTATGTTAGCTAACTTGACAGATTGTATTTTGAAAAAGTGTTTCTGTTGAAAGAGCGTGGACTGTATTTTATTTAGAAGACTTCAGTCAGTGTATGAGTCTTAATTTCTTCATTCCATGCCTGGTGACCTTGGGTCAGTCACTTAAGTGGAGATAATGATAATATCTACCTCAGGGGAGTTGTGAAGAGCCCGAGACCTTATTTAAAACAAGATGGTTTGTAGATGGTTAAAAAAACAAACTCCTAAAATATGAGTTGTTAAAATATGATCACTCTTTTGGGTGTACTGGCACTGGCATCTTCGGAAGAGTTCTATTCTATTCTAAGATTCGTTTATTTTTCAGAAGTGCATTTTTTTTAAACACTTGAGTATGATACTCATGCACATGAAACAATGTGCTGAGCATTATCTGTATACTTAAAATGGGAATATTCTCACTCCATGATTAATGTTAGGGTGAGAAGCTAGCTCAAAATATTTATGGCATGTTTAAGGCTGATTAATCTTATGATCTCACAAACCTGATTTGTTTCACAGTTTCTAGGCTAAAATAGGATGTATGTTATTGAGCTATAAAGGTCTTGGAATGAAATTTTCTCATAGCTTCATATTTGTATATGAACAAGCATAAGAAATGGCAGTTTTCTGGCTGAGCTGCAGCTCAGACTTTGCTGTCTGTGAGCACAGGAGGGTGCGGAGTTGGGGTGTGTATGTGTGTGTAGGGGGACGGGTGGTTCAACATTTTCCCCAACAATTTGGGGCTTTAGTTCTATAATTGGCAGGAGAGAAGGTAGTTTGCTTTGGTATGGAGGCTATGTGGGGGGAAGGATAGATGGATTCAGTCTAGTTGGGACCATGGCGTCTCCTTCCAGTCTGGCCCTTGGGTTCAGGCTGATCATGGGAGTTAGGGTCCAAGGCTGTTGGAATTGTATTTGCCAGAGGATTGTGAGCCTCCCGCACAATCAAGTGACACAGTGATACAAAGTTGAGGAGACTGTCATTCTCATCACTTCCGAATGGAGCCCTACTGTTTGAGGAATCTCTGGACACCAGCAAGTGTAAGCTAGAACATTGATCACAGGGAGCCCTGCGTACCACTACTAAAAGCCTATCCCGGACTGGCTCTGATGGGAGAAGCATAAGTAACAGCGCCTAGTGAAAGAAAGATCGCGTGGTATACTTAATCCCCACCCCTCACCCCTTGTATACAATGAGAAAAACCTATGCTAGTGTCAGAGACATGGAAAGCACCATAGTGTTCGAAAGCAGGAGAAGGAATGAGTGCAATGCGATGGATACGCGCTACGGAATATCGCAAAGTAGGTGGAGGTAAGTGACGACATGTACATACTGCAATATGGATGGATTTTAAAACTATAGTGTCAAGTAGGACAAAATCAGAAATGGAATAAAATCCATAGTTATCATTTCCAGAAATAAAAACATTACATATTTTAAAGGATCAAACACACCCACAGAAATATACCAAGCAAAATGAGCATCATGAGGAGAAGGGGAAGGCAGTAGGAATTGAAATGGTGAGAACTGGCCTCGCTATAAAAACTTCTGGAAAAACTGGAGGGAAAAAAATGTATCTGGCCTTGGATCAGGTGGCTATAATATAGCTATGTCCTTTTTTAAAAAATGATCTACTTGTTTCTTTATCTGTATGGTTCCCTCTATTTGCTTACCAAATCCGGATACATTTTAAAAGGTAGCAAAAGGAAGATCAGTACGATAAGAATATTAATAAGTACCTATTGATGTTTAATTTGGCAGCTTGGAATCCATGATAGAATAATTAGAAGATGACTCAGTACCTGAGAAATATCGATGGCACATATATATTTAAGATATTAATTAAGGTATTAAGAAGATGGAGGTAAGGTCCCTGATCAGCTGAATTTAAGATAGGAAGATTATCCTGGACTCACTGGGAGAATCCAATATAATCACAAAGGAAGATGGAGGCAGAGTTCAGAATCAGAGGCAGATGTATCTATAGAAGAATGGACATGGAGGAACAATGATGGCGACTTTTGAAGATGGAAAATGGGAGGGGAGAGGAGGGCTCATGAGCCAAGGAATTCAGGCAGCCTCTAGAAACTAGAAAAGGTACAGAAATGAACTCTCCTCTACAGCCTCCAGGAAAGAATGTGGTCCTGCTGAAATCTGGATTTCTGCCCAGGCAGAACATATCAAATATCTAATTTATTGAACTGTAAGACAATAAAAGTGCGTTACTCTAAGCCACTAAATCTGAGGCAATTTATTGCAGCAACAACAGAAAATTAATGTACTTTCTGCGTGTTTGTTGCTATACAGGCATAATCATATGCTTGTACAATGATATGCCCTCAATTCTGCCTGTACCTGCCGAGAATAACATTTCTCTTTTTGTAGGGTCCACTTGCTTCTAAAAGCCATTAATTTTTGAACTCAAAAGGTAGGTTTCAGACTAAACTATTTGAAAAATATAGCGTACTTATTAGTCATTCCAAAATGAGGAAAAAAAGTCAATGGAAAATATTAATATTTCATGGAAAGAACAAACCTCAGGCTATTCTTGATAATTAGGGAGAAAAGTTTTAAAAGAGAATTAACTTTTTATTTTAAGTTAATATTACAAAGTTTTAGTCAGCACTGAATTAATTTTGTCTGAAATTATACACCAACCAAAATCAATGATGTTTTTGATCTTGGTTAAGAAAGTTTGGGAATTGGTATTATTAGACAAATTTGTCAATAATAGCAGAGATTGGTTGTAAAGAAAGCTATTTTTTTTAACACAGAATGTCCAAAGATGATAATGTAAATTTCCCAAGAAATGGCTCCCATTATGATTTTTTCTCTAATTTAACGTTTTTAAAATTTAATTGGACTGCGTATGTGTGTGAACATATAATGAAACCTTATGTCCAGTGACTGTGGCTATAGGAAGAATCTTAAGTGACCGGTATCCCTTCAAGGTTGAATACTGAGAGACTGTTCAACAAAATGACGCAGACGTGAGGGGTCTGGACTGCCCACCTTGTGCCTGGTAATCATCCTGAAGAGAAGTGCCATGACGTTAATGGTGCGTATCAAAGAACACGCCTGAACAGACCCAACAGGCGAGGCTTCAGTGGCAAAGATTTGGTTTTACCTTTCTTAAGTTGCTCTTTAAATAGCCATGGATAGACACACAGCTAGAAAACATTAAGATGCCTAAGTCTTTTGAGAGACTCAAAAATAGAATGTCCTATTTGAGCAGAGTCATGCTTTAACACATGCTCTGGGATGGGGGGAGAGAGCAATAGAAGTGCAAAGAATTTCTTTGGTGGTCTTGGGCCTATTTTGAGGAGAGGCTTCAGGATGTGTGTGTTTATTGTATCGAACCACTACTAAATTAATAATTAGTGAACCTCCTGTTGAAACCTAAAGGAGATACTTTTAGTCCAGCTTCACATATTAGCAGGCCCATTTGTATGTTTTTCAGATGTTTTTAAAGATAATTATTTTATTACACTGTTTCCCCCAGTTTTTTCTTCTTCGGAAAGTACACATACAACTTGCATAATGGAAGGCTGTGTGGTGAGTAAAGGAACTTACTTGGGGTTCAATAATTTTGAATACTGCTCAACACCACATGCAAATTCTTTGAAATATTACAATGGTTTACATGAGACCTAGGGATTCAGCATCATTCAGTCCCTTCAGAAGGTGAAAACTCATGGATACCTTCTAGCTAACTGGATACCCTATAAAGGATTATACTTGATGGGTAAGGTGGTATTATGTGGCAATAGAAGAATTTTAGCCATTGAACCGTTATGTTTCTACAGCAGTGTTAAAGGTGAATAAAGTCTATTGAATGAGTTTATGTGAGTTGAAGCATTGAGGAAATTTACATGTATTTGCATATATGTATCATTTTCCTCCAAGTAACTCCACAGAGCCCTGTTCTGTTTGCTGTTTTTAACGCTGCAAGTAAATTGGACTTGGAATTTACTGATTTGTGCAAATGATGTACAAATATGTAACCTCATCTTTTGTAACAAATCTCATCTTGTTTTCAACCTCTGTTCTTGCTGAACATGTTTGACCTTGTCCATTGAAGGAGTCATGGTTTCCCTTCATTTTGAAATTTAGTCACTTGGAATTCATTACTCAGAACTTTAGGTGTTATCCCCTGTTTCCACTCTTCCCACACTGCATCTGAATGCAAAAGGAAATATATGTAATGAGATGATATGGAGGAAGGATGACCACGATGTGGGGGAGGCTGCATAAGCATCCAGAGCTGTTATCATTCCTAGTTGCTTTTATCACCTCTGTCAAGGCCCAGCTCTCATGTACTAGTTCCCCTGCATCCATCTCAGGTTCATGCACTTGGGCTCCACTGTTAGCTGCCTCCACTTGGCTGACAAAGTACCGCCATGTTGAATGCTGCACTGTGTGCCTCCTGGGAGGCAAGGGATCTTCCAGGAGACAAGCTTCCTACTTAGGATCTGCATCCACCCCCAAATGATCCCTGGGGACCTCTACTAAGATTCAATTTAGAGAGGAGAGCAGAGCTCAGCTTGTGCCTCCCTTTGATGCTCTAGCGCCAAAACCTATAGTGGCCAGAAGGCATTTCTTCCATTGAGGTGAAAACTTGCCTTATCATTTCCTTATCTGATGTTCTCTTGTCTTTTCACTAGGACGAACCGTAGACTCATGCTCAGATTTGTAAGCTTTGCTCTTAATATGAAAAAGGTTTTTTTTTGTTGTTGTTGGTTTTTTGGGGTTTTTTTCTTTTGGCTCTTTATATAATCTTCCCACATACCATCAACCAAGCCAGGCTTTCAACTCAGCTGTCTTATAAAGGAACATAAGGATGTTTAGGGAGGACCCCAAAACCAAGCCAGGTTCTCTTTGTTCTAGGCTGTCTCCAAAGAGGTGGGGAGCCAAGGTGGGGAGGTCCAAATTTATGCTCCTTCTGAAGAGTTGGAGGGAAAAATTCCTCATCCATCTGGGCATATTCTACTTCTTAGAGTCGGACTGGAGGTTTTTCACATGTAGAGACCACACTGTGGCTGTTGGTTCGTGTGTTTTATTTTCTTTACTTTCAATAATGTAGCAAAGAAGAGGGAGAGTGATTTTGCAGCTACCTTGTGAAGGGCAGATGGGTTTCTCTATGGCTGTAATTCTCCACACCAAGATCTCAGCTAGTTTCAGGATTCCCAGGGACTGGCTTGAACACAGGGCAGGTTGATGATGCTCGTAGCGTGCCATGATGTAGGCATCACTGGGAGAAGCTCAGTCCTACAGAAAGGACATCGAGGGAGAAGCTGCTGGCAGGTTGATGGAGGCGGAGGGCATAGGGGTCAGAGCTGTGTCATTCCCAGAGCAAAGGCACAAGTAGAGTGGGCAGGCTTTGGATGGTTGTTTGCTGAGGGGTGGGAATGTTTGAGAACAGGAAGCTACTTCAGCTTATAAAATAAATTAGTCATATTCGCTGTCATGGCCACTGGAGGGAGGGATGCATGGGTCAAGGGCCTTGTAAAATGTTTCCACCATCTCTTGGGAAGTGGAGGAAATGAATTTCTCACGAGCGGAGGGGAGGAGTACTAAAGACACCACCTGTAAATAAAGGAGCACCACGCTAGCCCTTTACAGCAGGGAGCGTTTAAATGGTGGGCTTTGAACCTGCAGGGAACCCATCCGTGGCAACCAGGGATAAGTTCAGCCCAGACCTTGCGTGCAGACTTGGGTACATGCGCCGTTGTGCATTTTTGTCTCGAGAGATTCTAGCACTTCCGGCCGATTCTCAACAGAGTCCCTGACTCCAAAACATCAGGGTCACACGTTAAAGGAAATGTTACACAAACAAGTAATGTATAACTTTTTACATTAAAATCTTGTCCCTTCTCCAGAAAGCCCAGTGAAAGTAAGCGATGCCACCGATCATGGGATTCGTTTTCCATTTTCATGAATTACTTTGGTGATAATGCTCATGCAAAAAATGTCCAGTTAAAAGAGAACAACGAAAACAACACCAAAAGGGAACACAAGCCTGCCTTTGGCCTCCTGTGAACACTCTCCGAGGATCCTTGAGATAAATAATTCAAGAATTAAGAATACCTTTAAGTCATTGGGATTTCTTATAAGGATCCAGCTTTGGAAAATTCATCTGTGAGCTGAGAAGCATGTGTTAGGATGAGCAGTAGCATATGATAAATACCTTACTGTAAAGGGCAAGTTTCTGGGAGGAATTAACGATTCGTCCTCAGGAGGCCTTTATTTACTATAAAAACCCGAGTGCCTTTTGCTGTTATCAGGCTGAGAATTACAGGGAAATTGATTCTCCACACGGACTTTCCCGATGGTCCCAATAAACCATCAGGCCCTCCTGGCCTTACCTTCCTTGTTGCAGTAGCTGCTCTGCTGTGGTCAGCACCGTCCTCTCGGAAGCAATTAGTGGTAATAAGTAGGAGCTCACACAATTGATGGTGTAATTCGTCTCGACAGTGTGCAAGCAGCAGTTATGAAATGCCTCACAAACCAGAGTGCTTGTACGTGGTCCCTCCCTCCCATCAATTTTCCAGGTAGCAGAGCCTAATGAAGGCACAAGGCAGGTGGTACGGGGACCGTAGGAACTCAGATGCAGAGCTTTCTGTCCTGGTCAAAAGGACCGGACTTTGCTTAGTATGAGTGTTCTGAATTCCTCCTTCCACCTCCCTAATTGATGCTTCTCCTTGATTAACCCTGAAGGTTTTGATAAAAAGGGGGCTTGAGGGGTGGTGGGGAGAGCATACACAATCTTTTCTTACATCTCTCTTTCTATAACAGTGTTATTGATCTCTAACATTTCTGTGTTGCTTCTTAGAATTTCCACCTCTCTTCTTACAGCCCACCTCTTTCTGAACGTTGTCTAGTTTTTCTTTTTAAAAAAAATTTTTAAAATGTTTATTTATCATTGAGAGACAGAGAGACACAGAGCGTGAGCAGGGGAGGGGCAGAGAAATAGGGAGACACAGAATCCGAAGCCAGCTCCAGGCTCTGAGCTGTCAGCACAGAGCCCGACGCGGGGCTCAAACTCACAAACTGCGAGATCATGACCTGAGCCGAAGTCGGACGCTTAACCAACTGAGCCACCCAGGCGCCCCACGTTGTCTAGTTTTTCCACCAGAGCTTCCAGCATATTCAACGTAGTTGCTTTAAATTTCTCATCTGATAATTTCATATCTGAGACAGGTTCTGATGCTCGTTCAGTCCCTTCAACCTGTGTTTTTGTCTGTTAGTGTGACTTGTAATTTTTTTTGTTGAATGCCAGACAGGATGCACTGCGTGAAAGGAACACTAGTGTGTAAGACTTTAGCAATGTGATGAGGCATCGAGGAGTGGATGTGTTTGTTTTCTGGCCCTATGATTAGGGCTCAATCTTTCGGTGAGCCTGTGCCTCTGGGTTGTGAAGGTCATGAGTTTTCTCTCTCTTCTCCCTTCTCCTTACACGGGACAGACAGACTTGGGGAAGGGGGCTAGAATTGGTTATTTTCCTTCCCCCATGTCATTTAGGCTTTGCTAATACCCCAATAGTTGAGAATCTGGTAAAAGACTGTCTCCTGAGGACAGGCCTTGTTAAGAAGAACGAAATACTCTGGCACATTTCAAAATTGTTACTTTTCCCCTTCTCTTTCCAGAAGCAAGAGGGGAGTTTTCTTTGACCTTTATTGTGGAAATCTGGCTGAGCTTCTGGAGCAAGTATGCCCTGTGACGCTCTGGAGTTTTCCTCTCTCAGACAAGTCCACCCAGAACCTCCAGCAATTTGTCAGCTGCCGTTTAGACTTGGTTCTTACAGAGGTTTCTGCTCCAGTGAGTTGTGATTCTCTTATCAGCCTGACTCTCCAGTTTTGGAGTCTGTAGCTTTCCCTGTGACTTCTCTTCTTTTACACATCTGAGACTTGCTGATTTTTCAGTTGGGCTTTCTTGCCCATCATTACAACGGAGCGGCAACTTCCAAGCTCCTTGCATGCTTGACCGAAAACCTGAAGTCTATCTCTGTCTTCCGAGGGAAAAGTTTTAACACATTCATTACATTTTATAAAATGATTTTGGAAATCTTCTCTGCTATAAAATGATGCACTTCAGATGCAATTCAGTAATAACTAACCTCATGGTTTAATTATTCAGTGTATGCGGACGGTTCTTAAGGTTACGTCTCTGACTCTGGTTTGTCTATTATGCTTTAGATTTCCTTGCCTGTATTCAGGCTAGATTTATATATTTGAATAAGCACACGTCAGGATGAAATGTCCAAAACCACAGCCAGTGTCCCCTTGCTGCGATCCTGGGATTGTTACTTGCCACCTGCATTTCCAGCAATATCTATGGTCTCAATTAGCAGCACATTGACCCAGTTCAGCTCTGGCCTCATGGACCTTGACCAGAAACATTGCATTGGTTTCTTACCACCTCCCTTCCTCCCTGCCTTCATTTCTCTTATTCTGTGCCCTTTGTATCCCACATTTAGGTAATGCCAGCCAGCTTGTGGTTTTCTGTACATACCAAACTGTGCTTTGAGAACATGTCTAGGGTTATTCTCTTCTATCTGCTTGTAATGCTTTCTCCATATTTCTTCCTTGTGCAGCGTATTTTCTCTTCTATGAAGCCTTTTTACATGTCTGGGGGAGAGAAGTCCTGGTGTGAACTCCATGGTGCATGCAAATCATCTGTTTACACGCCCATCTTTCTTTGTAGGCTAAACCTTTCAAGAGTAAGGACTATGTCTTATTCATCTTTATAGTGTCGATGCCAACCAAGCACATGTTAAATGTTCACTAAACGTCACTTGAACAAAGAGAGGGAGAGAGACCGGAAGTAAACTCTATTAAGTACAAGATACTTTGTCGGTGTTTTGCATGAGTGAGAAGAAAAGAGGACATTTATTTTTTTTTAATTTTTTTTTAACGTTTATTTATTTTTGAGACAGAGAGAGACAGAACATGAATGGGGGAGGGTGAGAGAGAGGGAGACACAGAATCTGAAACAGGCTCCAGGCTCTGAGCCATCAGCACAGAGCCTGATGCGGGGCTCGAACCCACGGACAGTGAGATCGTGACCTGAGCCGAAGTCGGCCGCTTAGCCGACTGAGCCACCCAGGCGCCCCAAGAGGACATTTAAATAATAGGGAGTGAATTGTGTCTTATTTTCCTTTCATGTTTGAGAAGGTATTGGTTTTCCTGTTGCTAAAGGGATGCAATTAATCTATTGACTCTGCTGTACCGTTGGGCAGGGAGGAAGGAATGGGGTAAGTATGTGTTGGTCAGATCACTCTGCGGTACTAGTAAAGAATACTACCGCTATCAGAAAATCTATCAGATTTTTCTCTTCTGATCAGCCCTTCCTACCTTTCCTCCCATCTGCCTTCCCATCCTTTCCTCCTCATGGTTGGAGGGCATCTAAGATTTCTTGCTCTGCTCTATCTCATAGGCTGAGGGGAGCAGAAAGCATTCCTCCAGCTTTCCGATTTCCATTTCCCAACATCTCCCCACGTTGCATAGGATAGGAAAAGTGTAAGACTGAATAAAAAATAAGGTACGAAGTTCTTCCGAGTATTGTTAGAAGTTATCGTTGATTAGAATTTGAGAACATTACTTGTAAAAGATTGTCTATGGAGAAAAGGCCCAGAATATGAATTCATAAATAAATAAAATGAATAATCCCATTTCCCATGAGAGACAGATAAAAAATGGATTTTTCTTCTTAAAATAAGTTAGATTGCAAGGAAGGAGAATAGGACCAATTATGAATTTAAATGATGCCCAAATATTTTAATTATAACTACATTTCTTATAAAGAGTGAAATATTTCTTTAGTATTACAGATTGAATTTAATTTCAAACCTCTGTAAGGGTAATTTACTAAGTAGAAGGTGCCATTTTAAATGGAATTTCTTCTGTGCATAGATTTTTTTTTTCCCCTCTTTGGGTTCTCAAATCACACCAGCTGATTCTGGATTGAACTTCAAAAAAGTTTCTCTAAATGCATACACATTTTAAAAACCATGTGGTAAAAATATTTTTTGGAAGATTGAGCCAGCAAAGTAGATATTGTCACTTACCAAATGTTGGCTTTATTAACTGTAAGATTCTCAAATGTGAGAAAACATTTATAAACCAGCTGAGACTTAAAATCACCAACTCTTTTTTTTTTTTTTTTTTTTTAAATTTTTTTTTTCAACGTTTTTTTTTTTTTTATTTTATTTTTGGGACAGAGAGAGACAGAGCATGAACGGGGGAGGGGCAGAGAGAGAGGGAGACACAGAATCGGAAGCAGGCTCCAGAAAATCACCAACTCTTAACATCTAGTGTGGATGGGGCTAGCTGTCTTCCAGAATGTATAGTTCTTAGCATGTTTACCCTCCATAAATGTTCAAAAATACGTTTTGAAAGAACTGAATCCTATTTAAATAGTATGAAGTGAAATAATCAGCAAAGGGTTGGTGCCTGCATGTTGCCTTAAAGAACAAATTGTCCATAATCTATCTTCCTCCAGAGCCATTTTCCTATCTGGAAATTTGAAGAAAGTGTTCTGTACTTCATTTTGCCGGAAGTTTGCATATGAGTAATTACATCTGTCAAAATATGTGCCTATTGTTTCTGTAAGAAAACCTTATCTTTCTGGGATTGACAGCAAAGATACTCCAGCATGGATGAACTGAACATGATCCCCTGTGAACTTCCCCACACCTGGACTGCCTCCTGAACCACTCTCAAAGATCCAAGATTGGCGCGCAGAGAAGTATTTTCTAAATTTAAGGGAATTCTGGGGGCGCCTGGGTGGCTTAGTAGGTTGAGTATCTGACTCTTGATATTGGCTCAGGTCATGATGTCACGGTCATGATTTCTCTGTCATGGGATCGAGCCCCAGTGCTCTGCGCTGAGCGTAGAGCCTGCTTGGGATTCTCTCCCTCTCTCTCTGCCCCTCTCCCCTCCTTGCACACTTGCACTCTCTCTCTCTCAAAGTGGGTAAGTAAACATTTAAAAATAATGTTAAATTTAAGAGAATGCTGAGGTAGTGCCCTTGTACCCCGGGATATTTAAAATTCCTTCTTTTGGAGAGTCTTTGGGAAACAGGGATGCTATAGCTAAAGGTCATGTTTTAAATACTCATTCTGTACTTACTGAAGGAACATTGGGGATGGGAGCTTTGAGAAAGTTGTGGGGAAGCAGGATGGTATGGGGTATTAGCGATTCTTACTTGTAACCTTAATAAATCATAGGTCTCTTTTTAGTGGCTAATTCTATATAAACCATGTTGAGCCAAGTTGGAGAAATTTACAAGGAATTTCTGTTTTTGTGTCTGCTCTGAGTTTTTGTTACTATCAGATTATGACCTTATAGGCAAAGAGACATTCGTGAAAGGTGTCTTGAAATTTCCACGAATTACCTTGTGACTTTGGATTTGTTACTCGTTGTTTTATTAAATCCTCCCTAAACACTTTCAGTTATATTTTATTGGTTTCCAGTAAAGAGGGAAAGTGAGCATCAGAATGAACATGTGAAATCAGAGCTCAGTGGCTAAATGGGGGCTCAGCCTCCTACCTAGAACACTTAGTGCTCCCCATAGGCAGTGCATGCCCTGTGTTTATGACCTCTTTCAACTCCTTTGCATTCTGTGAAAACTTCTGTCCTCAGAGCCCTGGTTCTGCTGATTGGTAGCCACTAACCTTACTACTGAATCCATGCTAGTATACTAGTGAGTGCTAATCAGGTCACCTGCTATTCTTCTGATGATATAACTGCACTTTAATAGAGATATTCTTCAGATAACTTATGAATATGAAAGAATGGATCTGATGTTGACATTAGAGTCAACACCTGGTCAATAGGTGGGTTAACAGTGGGGCAGATATATTTGAGACATGGGTATGTTAGTGTCCTTCAAATTGAAGTATACAGCAGGCAATTCAAGAGAGTTGTCTTCAATAAACAGTCTTTGCCCTTTTGCATGGATATTATCAAGAAGATATATGTGTGACCATATATATGTGAACACTAGTCTCTCCTAGTATAATATTAATTTTGTTCCTATTCACAGGAATTTATGCTCTTATTAGTTGTGCTGTGTATTTGGACACCTAATCAAAATGACCCCATGCAATTCACACAGTGCTCCTGTTCCAGTGGCCTCACTACTTTCTAATAGCCTTCCCTGGCTGCTTGGTGGCCACTTATGGTGCTTGGTGACCCAGAACAAGTCATCTCAATTGTCTCATTTGTAGGCTAAAATGGCGGCACTCAATGGTCTTTAAGGTTCCTTTCAGTTCTAACAATCAGCGTTTCAGTGTTTCTCCCATGCTAACTGGCTTGTAATCAACCCACAAACTTCCTGCATTTCTGGACTGCACAATGTGATGAGCAATCTCTGTGTACAGAATCAAGTTGGAGAAAATCTGATCCCAGGAACTAGAAGCTCTTGGTCGCAGTGACCACAGCTCATCTCTCACCTTGATAAGCCATTCTTTGGCTGTCTGGGAATTCATTCCTCGAAAGAGATTTGCTGTGGCCCTACTTCCTCAGACTTTGGAAGAAATAAAGTTCTCCTACCTCACTGCCAATCTTCCTTTCGTGGTAGCACCAGAATTCTTGATTTCATTGACTCATCTGTGAGGGACCTTCCCATCTCCCAATATTCAGTTGCTTCGGGGCCTGATGGATGAAGAATCAAGGTCATGTGCCTTTTGCTCTCCCAAAGATAATAAATGTAGCTCACTGTGTCCACATGCCAGGGATATAGATGCCAGCAGAACAGAGGGGGAAGCGGAACATTACAGTACAGAGAGTTCACTCACTCTTTTTCATGATAATGTGTTTTTGACTGCCTGCGGTGATCTTACCTTCTCTTTCATTGGATTCTCTTCTCTCCCCCAACTCCCTATCCTATATTTTAAACTGCTATATATTCGTATAAATCCTTGATATTTCTTTTTTGAGTTTAGTGCACTGAACATTTCTACTCATGCATAAAAGATGCACTGAAAATTCCCATCACGGCTGCATAAGTGTTTATTTATTTTTCACTTTTTGAGAATCAGGCTCTGAGGTAGTGCCTTCAAGAGACAAGCATTTATAGTTTTGCTATATGATTTGGTTCAGTTCTTTTCTTCCATCTTGTTTGTTTATCAGGAGTAAAGGGGGAATTTAAGATATTACAGAAAAAGAGTTTCCCTTGGTGGTTAATTTTAGGTATTTGTGAATAGATGGAGTATATGGGATTTTAAAAAGAAATAAAGCTAGGGGAAATAAAATGTATTATATATAGATCACATGTGATATGAAAACTCATTGCAAAGTTAATCTGAATAATGTTGAATCACTAATTTTAAATTCAATTCAATCTAGATATGAAACAGGTAATTTAATCATAAAATTTCTATATTTTGATTTGGGATTCTGGTATAATCCTTAGAGTAAAATTGGATCATTTTTAATTATTTTGGTAAATTGCCTGGATCATATATAAATGAGGCACATAAAAGAAACACTTTTGTATCAGTTTAGAGCTTTACAAGCAATTTTTTTCCTCTATAGCTCATATGTTCTGACTTCAAAAGATAAGGTGAAGAAATGAAGGTGTTTTATATTAGCATGCTGAATTTTAAAATGTCTTTTGTTCAGAATATAAGCAACTCAAAAACTATGTATTTATTTCTTTTCTTTTCTTTCTGTTTTTTTTTTCCCCCATTAAGTAGGCTCTGTGCCCAGCATGGAGCCCAACGCAGGGCTTGAACTCATGACTCTGAGATCAAGACCTAAGCTTGAGATCAAAAGTCAGATGCTTAACCGACTGAGCCACCCAGGCACCCCTTTGTTTCTTTATAATGAATAATACTTTTTGAGTTACTCTTAAAGTGGGCAGTATTGCCTCCTTATGGCCTCCTCTGAAGGATACACTTAAGGACCAGACTGGAAATTTCCCTTACAGAATTTTTTATGGATGAGAACCAAAATCCAATTGTTTCCAATTACAACTATGAAAATACATATGGGCTGTATATGCACACCTAGTAATCAGATGAGCATAGAAGTGCAGTGCTGGGATTTCATGAAAGGTGATGGGAAATGCCCACTGAAACCTTGGACTGATGCGACTGGCTCATGTGTAGTTTGTCTGGATGAAACACCTCCTCTAGAGTTGACTTAAGATAGTTCGGCCAGGTAGTTCACATCTATAACCCCAGAGTCTGCCAACAGCTAAGTCATGTAAGATCTCATTGCCAGAAGAATGCAATCTCCCTATTCTATCCCAAAATTGTCTCAAAAGGAAGTGTTTTTCCATAGGACACTGGTCTATAAGAATTAATATCCTAGTCTGCCAAGAATGACAAACTATGGCCATATTCTTTCCCTCCTTCCCTCTTCACTTATTAGAAAGGCAATGTTCTAGCTATATTATTACAGAGAGAATAAAATGCTTGAGATAGTACAAAAATTCTGTTTGACATCTGAAGATTATCTAGATTAACTGAAAATCGTCCAAATTAGCTGCATTACTTTTTAGAAATCTTTGTTATAAATATTTAAAAATACCTATATTGCCTTTTAAATTGGACCAAGGTACTATATGTAATGATGTTTACATTTATGTCTCACACTGATATTTCTTTTTTTTCCACATTGACATTTCTGATGCATTTTTTGCATGTGAGTATGGAAAAAAAATCAAGAATTGTCTTTGGCAGAAGCATGGTGAGCCTTAGATTAGACTTCTAATGGCTTGGAAGAAACACCATCATAGAGTTAACATCATTCTGTCTATATAAATCTAATATTGATCAGACATGCTATATTTTCTAGACACTGACAGCTTATAACAAAGCAATTCCATCAATTAATTTACACACAATCACATGGACACTGACAGCAAGGATTTCCAGAAATCTACAGATGTGGATTGAATGTCACTATATATCCTACTGGGGGAAAATATACATGAGCTGAAAGAGTCTTTCAGGCAAATGATGATTCTCTGTCTGATGGAAGGATTTGTATGATCAACGCTGTATTTTCTGTAGTGAAGTGTTACTTTCAATGTGTCTTCCATAGCTTGAGACACACTTTAGCTCATTCTTTCCCCATACTTTGGAAAAGAAGCAGCTACAATAGCGGTTAATCATGATCTAGCCATAGCCTTAAAAAAAGAAAAGAAAAGAAAAAGAAAAGGCCTCTCCTGATACAATTTGCCCACAAAGCTTTCAAAGGAGGCAGCCGGGAGTTGCCTAGAGTGAAAGAGATCAGAATTTGACGCAATGTAGATGTAATAATTCTCTATTTCAGCACACCTATCCACCAGGTTAATATAGCTATCATTTGTCACAAAAGGCTTTTGGGCAACTAAATGCAGGGTTCTCCCTTAAGCTAGAAACTTACTTGGCTAGAAGGAAAATTGCTGGGGAGGATGAAGAATAACTAATCTCGAGTCTTCAGAAATGTGCTCACCCTATATTCTCTTGCATTAAAATAGAAGAAAAGACAGTATGACTCTTCAGGTGATCTACCCTGTCCTTGGGGTTTGGAATCCTATTAGAGAAGCCTTTACAGTTTTGTGTAACTGCAACCTTTTTTTTTTTTGCAAGCTCTCCAGAGATTTCCTCCTGACCACTGCTCCCCTTCATCTGTATTCCCCACAGCACAATCCATAAATGATTTTTTCGATGGTCCTTAAATCTCTCAGTCCTCATTGGTAAAGCATCGATGAAAGTATTTTTGAAGAATTAATGGGATACTGTATTCCTGGGAGAAAATAACCTAGTCAATTAAAATGGTAAAATTGAAAACTTGTTAAAGAGGTCTGGTATGCTCTTCTGAATTAAGAGCCGAACTTGGCAATGTTACAGCAAGTCTCAACATCTGTGTGTAATTTCTTGCCCCTCTTCCTCTTTCCTCTCCTGGAATGTAAAAGTTCCACTAGGCAAGGAATGGTTTTGTCCTTTTCATTCCTGTATCCCCAGATTGCACATAGGATTAGTTTACACTTACATATTTGTTAACGTAATTGGAATAACAAGTAAACCCAAGAAATGGACATGTAGGGAAAGTTCTCTAAGAGTATGGATGTACGATTCTCTCCTTAATGTTTACGATTCTTGGAATTTGACCAACCAAATGTGAAGTAGGGAAAACTCTGTGCTCAAATTAGGGGTCACTTCCTTCCCTGAGCCAGGCTTAATTGTAAGTTATTTTTAAATAGGCAATCATGAAGAAATTGCAGCAGAACACAAGATTTGAAGGAAAGTCAAAGGTTATTTTACTGCCACCTTCAGCTCTACTTAGGGCAATATTGCAAAATGGAAGCCTCAGTCTTCTGTTTATATAGTGTCAAGCCTTTACCTTAGGAAATGAAAGTTGTTGGGAATCCTTACCTCACCTCATTTATCCTTTTGGAGGATGGATATGGGACATTAAAAAAAATTAGACATGTAGTTCAAATTTCAACCCACTTACTCTGGAGTCTTTTGGTTGAAAAGATTGGCTTGAGGACATCAAATCATAACCTTCTCACTTGACTTCTGCTAAGTGTATAGGCCCTTCCTTGTTAACCGTAACATTAAACTAAAAGTTCAGGCAAATATTTTGATCAGATTTTTTGAGAGGAACTTCCCAAACATTAGATGTTCAGTTTGACGTAATGATGTGAAATTTGTTATTCTGCAGTTTCACACACATTGCCATGTGACTTACTTGGGAACACCAGTTATTTTCATTTGTTTCCCCAAAAGAAAGGGAGAAATAATCAAATATATGGTAGAGAGAGGGTGCTTCATGTCTATAAAAACTCCATGCTGTCCTGGAATACCACATCGGTGTCGCAAAAAGGATGCCTTTCCATCTCTGACATTTGGTGAAATTGCTGCTGGGAAAGTCATTGCTGGGGATCCACTGACAGTGACTCTATGGTTCCCACTGAAATGAGAGCAATGTGCCTCTAGTTGGTGGTGTGGTTCCTGAAAACCCCCGTGACACTGTGATTCGAAGGAGTGAGGGCAGGCAGAGAGAGGGTGAGAAATGGCTACAGAGCCTGCCATCATGTCAGGCAATGTGCCAGGCTTGGGGCACAACAGAGTAGAGCCAACTATGGCTGAGAGGCAACCACAGACCGGTGAGAAGGGAAAGACCTACATATTAGTTGATGTTTATATAAAGCAGTGATTTTCCAGCTTTGGAAACTCATGCTCCTTTTGAAAACTCCACTCTCCTCAATTCAACTCAGCTTTCGTAACACAAACTTCTCACAATATGGCACCCCTGCGTTTCTGGTACAGAACGTGAGGGGCATGTGATCTCACTCCTGCTGGAGAACCACGCATTGATATTAACTGGCGATTGCAATACAGTTGGCACACACTCTAACTGACGCATGAGCAGAGGGCTGTGGGGATGCCCAGGAGCGACACTGGCTACCGTGACAGAGATCACATTTGAACACTGCTGGGTTTGTTCCTCAACACTAAGCTCTGTTTTGTTTGAGCTGGAAAAACAAGGTTGAATAAATCAAAATGTACCAAGGAGTGGGCATGGCCGTACCCACTACTGAGCAAAGTACTATGATACAAGCTAAAATGAGGTAACACCTACGCTGTAAGCTTCATGACCATAATCCCAACCGTACCCCCACTGAGTGGTCAGCTTCAGGAGGGCAGCAGCCTCGTCTGCTTTTGCTCAGTTTTGCAGCCCGGCCTCTAGCACAGTGCCAGGTACTCTGTAAACACTAAATATTTGCTGAATGCATGAATAGATGAAGGTCCCATGGAAATGCGTAAAGAACTACTGGATTATGCTGAAGTGGCTTTATTTCTGGTCAAAGTCAGTATCAACCTACAATAAAAAATACAGGATTCACTTAAGATTTTTGTTTTACTCTCTAGGGAAGAATATTCCTGATTTCCCTCCGGTGTACTCTTGCAGCTTAAAACATTACGTTCATGACCAATGGAAAAAAATAAATACAGTAAAACCTTGGATTGTGACTAACTTGTTCTGTGAGTATTCCACAAGACGAGCAAACATTTCTAATAAATTTTAACTTGAGAAACGAGCGATGTCTTGCAACACAAGTAGTACGTGATGCTGAACGTCACATGATCACAACTGAGCCAATGGCTCTTGAAATTTACTTTGATATACAAGCGCTTTGGATTACAGGCATGTTTCCAGAAAGAAATACGCTCACAAACCAAGGTTTTACTGAATACTGAAATAATATGAGCATTGTGTAAGAGATAATCAGAATTTTCTCTGTGAAGTTATTTAGCTGTGATTTGTTCTTCTAAGGAAATTTTATACTTAACATGTGGTTGGTGGCTAGATGTAAATTCAAATCATTTTATATTCCCAAAATGTTTTCAGTTTATCCCCTTAGTAATAATGAGAGTTCAATGGCTGTGTAAGCCTAATCACTCAATTCAGACTATTCCTTTGGGGGAACTCTAATTAGATTTTAATAAGAATGGTGAATTAAATGTGATATTAAGAGACCCTTTATATTGTATATTAATATATGTCAAGATAATAAGGCACGTTTTAGGTATTTCAAATATAGATAACAATAGAGAGGGGATGTAGTTTCACTGGACTGTTACCAATATTGATAAATTTCTATTTACTGGTGTGAAATACATTTTTTTCATTGCTTACACACTTCATAATTATCAGCAGATGTGCCTTAATAAGAATGGATTATTTCAACCGAAGTGAATAATTCATTAAGTTATAAATGAAATGCGTATTTGGCAAGCCAAAGTGAAAGCATTAACTCATCTGGGTTCCCCCTCCCCCAGCTGCTTACAAATTGCCTCAACATTCAAATCTATAAACCACTTAGCACCCGACAACTCCTGCTGAGACAACGCTTTACCCACGCCAAGTAAGAGTAATAGATTGTTCAGCGACACAGGAAAATGCATCAGAGTTAAGGAAAGAAGGATGGCCTTAGTGGCCTTAGAAAAACACTCCCTCTTCCCCTGCTTTGGTCTGTAGCCTTTGATACAGAACACTGTAAAGTCTTCCTCTTCTGCCCTGGGGAAGGGCCCGGCCCGCCTTGAGGAATTACGTCTGCGCTCTACCAGGGTTATTGAGTTAGAAAATCAACGAAGGATGGAGAAATATTTGAGAATAAGAGCACCTCCTTCTTCGAGGTAAAATAATTCTGGTACCACTTTGATATTGCAGTAGCTTTGGCTTCATTTTTGATTCATGACACTTTAAATTTTAAACCTGGGCTTTGCAAATCTGATGTTTTGTGGGATGTTGCAAGCGATACTATGGATTTTGAACGAAACTGTATTTCTTTCAGCCAGTTTTACTCGTATACTTGGATTAGGATGGGACTTTTCTAGATTGGGTAGACATTCTTATTAATTCTGCTTAAAATGTACCAACTCCTGTCTGGCATGAAATGAGAAAGTGATACTGCAAGTAAATAATTACATTAATCATATACATTTCAACACGGGGTACACCATGTTCTAGCAGAGATAACGAAGCTGATTTAATGGTCAGTGAAGTTGGCGTGAACCAAGTAGAAGCTGACTGATGAGTTGGTGTGGGCTATAAAGGTAGCCTCCGTGTTAGAAAATAACCTTAGCTCTCTGAGTCCGTGTCCATATCTCGGTTTGTAAAGAATACTGAAGGCAGCGAGCTTGCTTTTCATTCACGTTCAAATGCTTAAAAATTCACGAGTGGATAACGAGAGGAGCGCAGTAAACGATGGGAACACAATGGCCCACTGGTGTCCATCTTTATCCGATGAAGCAGGGGAGTGCCTATAATTGGGCTATTGCTCATTCCTTTCCCATCATCTATCTCTTTCGAATGTGTTTTGCTCTGTTACGATCCAGGAAGTTATTAGTTATTCTTGCTTTGGCGTTGTGTGGGAAGCAATTGCACTTAACACACGTTTCAGCTGCTTCCGTGAAAAATAGAAACACGAAGAAATGAACAGACCCAACCTGTTCTGTGTCTCTCACCATGATAACCATGTCCATGTTTGTAAGTTATTTCTGTGACTTTTTTTTTTAACGTTTATTCATTTTTTGAGAGACAGAGACAGAGTGTGAGTGGGGGAGGGGCAGAGAGAGAGACGGAAACACAGAGACCGAAGCAGGCTCCAGGCTCCTAGCTGTCAGCACAGAGCCCGACGCGGGGCTCGAACTCACGAACCCTGAGATCGTGACCTGAGCCAAAGTCAGACGCTTAACCGACTGAGCCACTCAGGAGCCCCTCTGTGGCTTTTTAAAAAATGTTGTAATTGCTACTATTATGTCATTTAATGTAAGGCCTCTCTGGTCTATCACAGTTAGGCAATGCAATATCTTGGTTAATCAAATAGCAGGGGTGACCTAAAATCGGTAATTCTCTTTAATATCTCGTTGTTGAGTGTTCTTCTAGCCGTGCTATCATGTCTTTGACTATTACAGACTCCTCACGGGTCTCCTGCTCCCAGTCCCGAGTCCTTCCCCATCTAGCATCCTCAGAACAGTGACTTTTAAATGCAAGTCAGGTCACATCAGGCCTCTGCTCAGAACCCTCCAGTTATTTTCATTGTACACAAAAGTCCATACATTTCTTGGGATGCCTGGGTGGCTCAGTTGGTTGGGCGACCAACTTCAGCTCAGGTCATGATCTCATGGTTCATGGGTTTGGGCCCTGTGTCGGGCTCTGTGCTGACAGCTCAGAGCCTGGAGCTTGTTTCAGATTCTGTGTCTCCCTCTCTCTCTGCCCTTCCCCTGCTTGTGCTCTCTCTCTGTCTCTCTGTCTCTCTCTCAAAAATAAATAAACATTTAAAAAATTGTTTAAAAAAACCCCATACATTTCTTTCCAAAGACTCCATAGCGCTTTCAAGCCCAGCTCCTAAGCTTTCCCACTACTGTGTTTCAGACTCTGCCCTTCACTCATTCCTGCAGCCACAGGGTCTCTGAACATTGCTTCAATGTGCTGGTCTCTTCATCATTCCTCATTTGTGTGACGTGACAACACTGCTTTCTTTCTAGTAGCTTCTTTCACGTGAACGCAGAGTTACCCTCACCGCAAAATCCACCAGGTTATAGGGAGAGGTTGCTTCTTTTAACTTTAAGGGACATATCAGGCCGTTCCAAAAGTGTCATTTTGTCATAAAACCATTGGGAGTTTTATGTCTTTGGGCATTCAAAACTCTATAATAGGGACATTATTTGAATTCTTAAATTCTTTGCCATTTGTATCATCTCCTCTATGGCTACCTCCAAAAGGCTTGGGATTAGCTTTTGGAAATGAAGTCCATTAGAATTTCTGAAACTTACTAAATTAAGAACCTTGGTCTTGTCTTTAATCAGCAGCTCTACGTTTGTTAGCATGGAACTGTGGTCTCCTACCTCTTTGTCTGTTTCTCTCTTTATATCTATCTATCTATCTATCTATCTATCTATCTATCTATCATCTATCTATCTATCTATCTATCTATCTATCTATCTATCATCTATCAATCACCTCTATTATCTATCATCTATCATCATCATCTACTATTTACTTTTAGTATCAAATAAATAACAATAATTGTCAAGTTTTCAGAACAGCAAGTACACATTTAGAAGAAAACAATCTTTTGGACTGTGTCCCCACCAGTAAACTTGAATAAGCCACTGTGTATGCTTTCGTTTTCCACACTGATCTGAAGGAAGCTGATGTTTGCCAGAACCCAATCTCTTAGGAAGATCAGGCAATTCATTGGATAGCATCTGTGAAATGTTCTGAGCACCTCAGCACAGGATGTTCTACAAACACGATGTATTATTATAATCATCGTCTCTATCTCTCCTGAACCTAGTGGAGCATACTATCTGCCATCCGTCTCACACTGATGTTGTAGGGATTAATGAGATAATATCTATAAGGTACTTAAAGCTCCTTGGAATCAGGGGGTTATGTAAGTACAAGGGAATCTGATTATTATTAACCCAATACATTATGTTGCCACCTCACTGTCCCTTTTCATCAAGAGTAGATGTAAATGATTTATCAAATTCACACTGAGAGAAACAGCAATATAACATCAAGTTGCTTTGGAAACTGGCGTGTGTGTGTGTGTGTGTGTGTGTGTGTGTGTGTGTGTATTTGAAATGTCATTTGAATCCAATCTCTTAGGCAAACACATTTCCATTCTGAACTATTTTGGTTACACTTAACATAAAGAGATGTGATTAGAAGTTTCAGATCTTGTTTTATGAAGCTAAATGTTTTGAGTCATATACTCCATTAGGAAGAAAAAGTAATAAAGTGAGATATAAAGTCATTTTAGTAGCCTTGTGACAAGGCTAGATTTAACTATTTTCAGTCAAGATTTTACTAAATCTACAGACATGTGAGCCTTAAAAGCCTGGATTGACGTTTCATAAACCTTATAAATATTTCCCTTTTCCCTTCGACGATATTTTCTTTTTCGAAGGAATTTAGTATTCTGCAAATTAAAAACTGAGTTTTGAATCAGAGACAGGCTGTGGGGGTACTAGCATCAATCAGAAACAAATCAAATTATGTATGATGCAGCACCTTTGGTGCTGTATTTTGAGAACCATGTAGAAAGGGTTTTGTGTAACAGACAGGAGAACTCCCTCACATGCTAGAGCAACCAGTGCACTTTGCTATCAACCTCTGTCTCTGTCTCTCTCTTTTGCGCCCTCTGTTCTTTTCTCCATCCGTCCCTTTTCATATTTCGGTCCATCCATCTATCCATCTATTTATTCTTCTCTTTTTCATCTCTCTATTGTGTATCACAGTTAATAAGTTAAGCTGTGTGTGTATCTTCAGTCAAGATCTACATCTGAGTCCCCGACACTGCCAGTTCTATGCCTTGTCCCGGGTGTTTTAAGGGCATTGCAAACTGAACAAGTCTGAAACGTAAGCCTCCTCACCACTTGCCCCAGACTGCCCTGACTCGACCCCGCTCTCCCCTAAGGTCCTACTTATCAGTAAATGCGCTCCAGAGTTCCCAACAGAGACCTAGGAGATGCCTCCCCCCAACCCCGTCATCCCCGATTTTCAACCATGAACTACGTACAGTTACAGGTGTTCTGTTTCCCTCTACCAATCTTATTAATTACCATTGCGCAGAATTAAATGACTTCTCTTTAGTTCTCCAACTTGTAAATCGAAAGCTTCACTGTTCTACTTGTTTACTTTTCCTCCTCTGTAGGGAGCCATCAAAGCCTTCGAATCGGGTGATCGTTTATCCAAGAGGCCTCCAGGGTGTCCACAATGGATTTGGGATATATTTAATGGTTATAATCTTCTCCCTGGTTCATCACCGCCAAGTAATTAAGTGTACACATAAATTATTTTTTCCAGGCAGAGTTTGTTATGTGTGTTGTAACATGAAAAATTAAAATCTTTGGCTAAATATTTTCTACAGTAATTAACATTTTGATAGTAAGTTACCCTTTTCTGCTTTCTTAAACTATTCTGAACATGACAATGTAATATTTTCTTGAGGAGTCAGAACTGACATTTTGGGACACCTGAGTGGCACAGCCAGTTAAGTGTCTTACTTCCACTCAGGTCAAGACCTCGTGGTCCGTGAGTTTGAGCCCAGTGTTGGGCTCTGTGCTGACAGCTCAGAGCCTGGAGCCTACTTCAGGTTCTGTCTGTCTGTCTGTCTGTCTCTCTTTGTGCCACTCCCCCGCTCTCTCTCTTTCTCTCTCTCAAAAATGAATAAACATTACAATTTTTTTAAATAAAAAAATTTAAAAAAAGATTGGACGTTTTGGACACCAGCTATTTTATTGCTGTGTAATATGCTGATACCTTCTATTGAAGGTGTGTAGGGCCTGTTGTCTGTTCCCTAAGTGGCCTGAGGCACCTGTACCGTTAAGGTTGGGGCTTCTCTTACTGTCATGTGCAGATTTGCTTCAGTCAGTGTGTCTGTGTAAAATTACATGCTCCTCGAGGCAAGGGGTGGACCTGTAAAGTTTTCTTCACACAGCTCTTAGCACAGAGCTTACACAAAAAGTTGCAGATTTCTTTTGATGGTGAAATGGTTTTAAGAAGTGAAGTTCATTTGTAATTTCATTTTTCGAGCAACAGGGAAATGCTAATAAAGTTAATACGAGTTAATAATTTCATATTAGCCTTTCCTTGTATGTGGATGGGTCTTTGGGGGCATGTTTTAATCCACAGCACACACTGGAGCCAACGGAATAATGCTCTCCCGGATAGTTGCACCGACTGTGAGTAGTTTGAATAATCCTCTGCTGCTGCTGAGACAGCCTGTTTTACGGGAGGCTTCAATGTATTTGGGTGCTGACACCCCTCCCCCTCCCCCCCGTCACCCTTGCCTATGCTGTCTGTCACACTGGTCATGGAGAAATAGTTGGGTGTCAAAGAGCCCCACTCACACCGGGCTGCCATACGTTTTGGTCCAGGGGAAAATAGGAGAAAAGAAACATTTGTCGTGTCTGGACACGGGATGTCTTTCCGGGTATCACAGCCTTTCCGCCCATCGTTTCCCTTGATTTCCCTGAAGGAAAGTGTGCCCGTGTCCGTCTGGGATGGCTTTATATCACCAGTGGGGATCTAACATACCCTTCCTTCTTCCTCATGGCCTTCCGCATCAAGAGGCACGTGAATTGGAGGTGGTGGGAATGGTCGGGAATGGTCCCGCCCCAAATGGTCCCTTCACAAGGGTGTGAAGTTGTTCAAGATGCAGTGACTCCAAATGCATCAGAGGGGCGCTGTGGCATGCAACTCCATATTTCTTGAGGCATAAACAGCCCTTACAGAAAAGGCAGCAGGTTCTCTGAGAAGATATTAGCATGGAAATCAAATTTCCCCAACCAACGCCACCGACCACCCAGTATAGACCCTGCCAGCTCACAGTGCGTTGCTCACCCAGAGATCCAACCCCCAGAGCTTCCATAGGCCAAGACTGACAGAGCCACGAGCCAACACACCGCAGTCCACGTGAGCAGTAGGGGCAAGTTTTGACAGACTGAAGAAAAGTGCAAGGCACATTGTGTCAAGCTCTTTTCACTCCTGCCGTCCTTTCCCTTCTTCCTTATTCCCACCAAACCCATTTTATCTTCTTACTTTCCATTTTTAAAATATGGTTATGACAGCAGTGGTTTCAAGCAGAAATAACAGGGATTTGAGCAAAGAAAACTGACAAAGAGTACCCTGGGACAAGTTTGCCTGAAATATAAATTGTTTTTATGGGCACACACCAGTTTTCTTGCCGGTCTCGAGCTGTCACCTTGGGTTATTTTCACCGTAGTCGCTGAGGAGGTTAGCTGAAAAGCAAACAGCTAAGAATGAATGAAGCAGAGAATGAGTGTGGCAGGAGAGTCCCTGGAAGGCCCAGCCCCGCATGCTGGGAGGTATTTCCCTAGATCCCTGCACACACACGCGCACACACACACACACACACAGCACACTTGCTCAAAATTCTCATTTTCTTTCCTTGATTATACAAAATGAGGATACAAAGACAGAAAGTCTCCATGAGTTCTCAGCTGTGAGCCAGGAGAAATCAAAATAGTTTTCTCTCTAGTTTTCAAGTCTGAATTAAAAGAGCTGGATGAATGGATGATTTTCAGTTCTTCACCTGCATGTCACCAACTCTCCCCTTCCCTGCTGGCTCTCTCTACCTATTGGTCATCATCAGCGTGCCTTACCTGTGACCGCAGGGCCAACCTACTGCAGTGGTGCTAAACCTCCTCCATTCACCAAGGAGCAGATGGAGAATAAAGGCCCACGGAACTGAAAAACTGGAATCCTTTCTTTCTACCCCCCGAGATTCATGTGCATTACCTAGAGGCTAAGCTTATTGAGAGATGATCGCATACTAATAAGCTTTACAAATGGTGGCTCTTCCTCTGTGTGTGTGTGTGTGTGTGTGTGTGTGTGTGTGTGTGTGTGTTTGGGTTTGTGTGTTCAGAAAACTGAGCAGAGTATTGAATCTATACTTTCCAAAGTACTTTTGAAAACATCTCAAGTGGGGTGCCAGTTAAGCGTCTGACTTCGGCTCAGGTCATGATCTCAGGGTTCATGGGTTCGAGCCCCACATTGGGCTCTGTGCTGACAGCTCGGAGCCTGGAGCCCGCTTCGGATTCTGTGTCTGCCTCTCTCTCTGCCCCTCCTCTGTTTGTGCTCTGTCTTCTCTCTGTCTCTCAAAAATGAGTAAACATTAAAAAATAATAAAAGAAAATTCTTTAAAAAAAGTCAAAGAAAATCTCTTAAACCTAAGCTTAGCTTAACATACCAGTGGCTTCTAATACCAGGGCTTAGTGAACATTTTTCACCCTCTTGTGTATTCTTCATGCTAACTCAGGGTCTGAACTGGAGTGCCTTCTTAATATTTATGGACACTCACAATGTGATAAGGACCAAACGGGGCTGATAGGAATAAATATTCAAGGATGGTTTCATTCTGTTTAATTCCTAGGAAGCATCAGTAGAATCTGTGCCTCTCTGGTTCAGAACAGACCTCATGCAGGTATTATCCCATAAAAACAGTCGACCTAGTTTTCCAGAGAAACAGAACCAATAGGGTGTGTGTGTGTGTGTGTGTGTGTGTGTGTGTGTGTGTGTGTGTTTATCTGTTTGTGTGTTTTAGGGAATTGTCTCATGCAATTATGGACAGGACATTGGCAAGTCCAAATCTGTAGGGTAGGCTGGTAGGCTGAAGACCCAGAAAGGAGGCCATGTCGTAATTCAAGTTTGAGTCTTCTGCAGAATTCCCTCTTGCTTGTGGGAAAGTCAGTCTTTTGTGCTAGTCAGGCCTTCGACTGTTTCAACTGCCATTATGGAGGGCAGTCTGCTTTGCTCAAGGTCCACCAGTTGAAACATTAATCTCACCCAAAAACACTCACGGACGCATCCATAACAGCTGACCCCATGGCAGAGCCAAGGTGACACTTTAAGATTAACCATCCCGCTTACTCGGACCAAAGGCTGATAGGATGGTGATGGGATCCACCAAAGTCAGGTATCCCTCTTTCCTTTTAAATTCATATTTAGACTGTGTAACCACACCTGGGGCAAGACATGGTGAATATTCATCCCCTCATAAAGCTCTCTCGTGCCTTTCTCCAGTCAATCTCTCCCACCTCAAACCTCACCACTTTCTGACTTCCATCTTTATGAATTAGTTTTGTTGATTCATGAACTTCATAGAAATAGAATTGTTTAGCATTTACTTGTCTCTACTTCCTTTCACTTGACATGCTTTTGGATTTATCCATGGGGTTGTCATAAGTTAGATCTTTTAATAACAACAAAAAATAAGAATATGGGGATTTCTTTGTCCGGGTGTCCGTGAGTTCCACTTTTGTTTCTTACTCTGTTTCTGGTATGATACGCTGATTCTTTTCACTCTCTACACTATTCTATGCCCCCACATCCTTTTGCGTTCTACTCTTTATTTCTTTACTGCTAATTGCAGAAGAGGCTTCCATTTCATGGTCTGCAAGTGCTTCATATCAAGGGCGGAGCTTTCACCCTTGTTGCGTGAACTTGAAATGCTAAAGCTTCCCCTCTGTTCCCCCTACCAGCTTTTAATGTCCTCTTTTTTTGTGCCCCTTTGCCCTGAGGTCTCTCTGTTGTACAGAACAAGAGCAGGTAGTATTATAGGGGTCACCACTGTGTTCACCTGGGGGAAATGGCTTCCAGGTTGAGTGCTACCTAAAAAGCATCTCTACTCCTGCGCAGATGTCATTTTTTAAACTTATCCTCACTCAACGCACTAAAATCCAACATCCTTCCCATCAGTTTTGACCTTTGATGTTGCTGTCAGGCCCATTCTAGGGGGTAACACATGCTCGGATGGCTCTGTAATCTTCTGGATAAGCTACAGCTTTGCTGGAGTAGCAGTGCCATAACTACGTGTCTTTGGTGCGTGATCCGGCACTTTGCCATTCGTGTCAAGGTTGATCAGATTCTGGGTTCACACCCACATACCTCTGTGCAGAAATACAATTGTGCACTGACTCTGAAAAGTCACACTGACTGGCGTTCCCTGGGGAACGCCCTGATCTGCCTTATGAGTATCATGTAAACCTGTTCTCAGGCCTTTGGAATCATCCTGAATTCCAGCACCATGCACTAAAGAAGGGTGCCTTAAGGCCCATGAGCTCATATCTCATTGTGTATCACTGCTCTGGTGTCCAGTCAAGTAGCAAAATCTAAAGTAATGCCTGCAGAGGGCTCAGAATGATAGTCAAGGCTCATGTTTATTCAGATGCTCAGTGCCTGCCCTGGCAATGTTATCTGGTATTTTCTTGACTTTATGAGTATTTCCATATACGCTCTTGTTTATGCTATCGGAAGTTACCCTGGGCTGAACTGTCAAAACCAATTCAGCAGAAAGACCGGTATTATATCTTTAGCATCAAGAAGGAACAATTTTTTAAGCTTGAAAGATAAAGAATTTAACGTGCTAAGAGAAAGCACAGGTGATGACGTTGGCGGCACAAACTCGTGTAAACACAGCCTTCCGTTCCCACCTCTTGGAATAAACTGACAGTACACATGTATTGTATACATCGTAACATGTTCAAAAGCCTTTCAAGAAATACAGAGTGTGATTCCCCAACTGTGGCAAATTCTTCTCTCTAAATAGTCTCTGATTTTTTTTTTTTTTTTTTTTTTTTTTGTCTTTCCTTCCTTCCCTCTCTTCTTCCCTCCCTCTCTCCTCTTCCCTTTCTCTCTGGCTCTCACATCCTCTCTCCTCCTTCTCTGTAAGTATTTGGGTGGACCTGGTGTATACCAAGTATCCTTCTAGCCCTTGGCAACAATCGTAGCAAATCAGATCAAGACCCAGCCCTCATGGAACCTGGTTTTTTCCCTCCTCCTCCTTCGCCTCCTCCGCCTTCTCTCCTTCTGATCGTGTTCGTGCCACACCATTGGGCGAACCCTCGCACTAAAGTGGTGGCACTCAATTTCAGCTGGCTACCCCAGGAAACCCTTGTCAAAGAAATGGTGCTGCTTCCACGGGCCTCTCTGCTGAAAGCGCGGAACGAAAGGGGTATGCAGGTCCCTTGCTTCCGACTGCATTTATTAGTGACAAGGCATGATGCAAGCTGTTCTGCCCCTCCGCCAGGTCCCCCATCTGTCATCAAGACCCTTGCTAGCCGTTGATTAGACTTCTTGGATGTCAGTGATTGTGCCGCTCATGCAACAGTGATGCCTCAGGCCGGTGGTAGCAATCACTGTTTCCAAGCATGTCGGCTTAGAAGAGTAATCACGTTAGCAGTTCTGAGACACCAAAGATGCCTGGCTCGCTTTCAGATATCTTTTATGGCTTCTAATTATTTTATATCCTCATCTGCTTCCTAGAGATCACGAAACCCTAATTCAATCTCACCGCATTTTAGTTACTCTGAACTGTAGACCTTTCAGTACCGGGCCTTCCTGCACAGTGAATACCTGGCTGTTGAACTCAACTCCTTTGTCACCAGGCAGATGGGAGGATTGTTAAGGGCTGGAGGGAGCTACTGGGAAAGTACTGAAGGATACTGAGGGGTGAGTAGTCCATCCACGTCAGCTAATTGGCATTTATTGGCTTTTATTGGCTAGCATTAGGCTTTTCCCCTCCCACAGAGGCTGGGAGACAGGGGCGCCATCTTTCTTGATGATTACCTTTCAAAGCAATGCCTCCCAGGTCCTTGAGAAAGAAATTCCTGGGTTGCAAAATTGGCAACACGCCGTAAGATTTATCAGCATTTTAAAGGAACAGCAAAAAATGTTTGCAGTTACAAGTTTTCTAAAGTAAATGTTCTTTTTTTAAATTACTTTTGATTTTTTATTAAAAATTTGTTCATGTTTATTTTATTTTTGAGAGAGAGAGAGAGGGACAGAGTGTGAGCAGGGTAGACGCAGAGAGAAAGGGAGACACAGAATCTGAAGCAGGCTCCAGGCTCTGAGCTGTCAGCACAGAGCCCGACGTGGGAGTTGAACTCATGAGCCATGAGGTCAAGACCCGAGCCCAAGTCGGTCACTTAACCAACTAAGCCACCCAGGCACCCCAATTTTAATTTATTTAAAGTTTAATTATTTTGAGAGAGAGAGACAGAGACAGTGGGCAAGGGAGAGTCAGAGAGACAGGGAGAGAAGGAATCCCAAGCAGGCTCTGCACGGTCAGCACAAAGCCTGACACAGGGCTCGAACCCACGGAGATCAGGACCTGAGCTGAAATCAAGAGACAGATGCTTAACCAACTGAGCCACCCAGGTGCCCCTCTAAAGTAAATGATCTAAGAGAAGGAAGGTCAGGGGCCTAGAGTCAGGATGAAGCCTGTCTCGAGTTTCCACAAGCTGAAAGGAACATTAAGGCCATCTTGGTAAAGCCTATTCACCCACTTTGAGCTTTTGGTGTCCTTCACCAAATACTTGTTGTTTTTGTGAGGAAGGAATACAACTGTCATCTCTCCTGTCCCTAGGAGTGGTCAGAGTCTCTCTGCTCACCACCCTCTGCTTTCTTGCTCAGTGTACTTTCCATCTCCCTGGGGACTCTCTTCACAGTCTTCCAGGCCCCTCTCAAATGGTGCCTGTATTTATGAACTCATACCTCACTCTCCTCCTAAAAGAGTGGAAAGAGGCTCAATCTCATTACGTCTAGACTTTATAGTCTGAATTTAGCTTCTGGGTTCCTGGAGGACAAAGACTGTGTCATGATCGAATTCTGATTTATACACATCAATGGGCCAGTAAGCATTGCTTTGCCCCTAGCAAAGAAGAGCTCATTCGGTGACTCAGGGACTAAGGCAGTTGACACTGAAAATCAAAGAAAAAGTGGGGTTCGTGCCTGTCTAAACAATAGAAGGCAGAGGAGTCTGCTTCCTGGCATTCTTTGAAGTCTGAATATTCTCTGTGTGCATATGTTAAATGTCAAGCATAATTCACTCAAAATTGCAGCTCCAAAGAAAGTCGGAAAGCAAGCATGGGTATCTGCAGGAAGCAGTGAGGGAGGCAGCCTGCAACAGTGAGGAAACACTGGATCATTTGAAGCACAAGGAAAGCAAAAGTGTCAAACGCAGGGGCGCCTGGGTGGCGCAGTTGGTTAAGCGTCCGACTTCAGCCAGGTCACGATCTCGCGGTCCGTGAGTTCGAGCCCCGCGTCAGGCTCTGGGCTGATGGCTCGGAGCCTGGAGCCTGTTTCCAATTCTGTGTCTCCCTCTCTCTCTGCCCCTCCCCCGTTCATGCTCTGTCTCTCTCTGTCCCAAAAATAAATAAAAAAAAAAAAAAAAAAAAAAAAACGTTGAAAAAAAGTGTCAAACGTGTAAACAAAGACAAGGGAAGTTCAAATCAACATAAAGCAAACCGAGAAGAGTGTGTAAAGAACCTGATAGAAAAGGATCTCAAATGGTGAGGGAATAAAGCCTGTGTAGATACAAAGCTCAGTCAACTTTGCAGGACCCCGTGTGTCCTGTGACTCCCGTTACAGAGGAAGCGAGAAGTCTGCATCACTTTGCAGGGCTGAGGGACAGTCACTTGCCTAATTGTGAGGATAAAAGAAGGAAACATAATTGACAGAAGCTCATGAAGAACACCTCCTACTCAAAGATTTACAGAGTACTCAGGAGAGGAGAGCAGAAAACAATTGCTCACAGCAGTAAACCCTGTTGATCTTATTTAGCAGGAGCCCTGAGTCCCCAGGTAGGAGTTCAATGGCTGGGTTAACAGGAGGAAAAACATGTTGATTTATGCTTTGCAAAATTTGGTGCTTTGCAAAAAAAGAGAGAACAGCTGTTGACCTCTTGTATTCATCATTTGGGCTGCTTTAACAAAACACCATAGGGTATATACCATGGCTCAAACAATAGATGTTTATTTAGATTGCAATAATGTAATATTCTAGAACCAGAGAAGTCTGATATCAGGCAGCCAGCATGGTTTCATGGTTTCTTGGTAGCGGTTCCCTTCCTTACTTGCACATGGCCACCATCTTGCTCACATAGTGAAGAGAAAGAAATCATCTCTTTCGTGTCTCTTCTCACAAGAACACTGATCCCATTCACAATGGCTCCACCTTCAGGACCTGATTAGTTCCCAAAGGTCCCACCTTCAAATATCATCATGCTGGGGATTAGGGCTTCTGCATATAAACTTGGGGGGCACCCAAACTTTCAGTCCATAGCATCTCTTAAAGTAAAGACAATGAGCTATTCTCTCAAAGTACACATTAGGTACACATTTTGTGTGCAGGGCCAAGAAGAGACATTATCTTACTATCAGTAATAAGTAATAATAGAAAGAGTTGCTCTTTAATGGAGGCTTCATTCTTGCCCACCACTGGGGTTGCTCAGTTCAGCTCATCACATCTGCTCAGGCATGAATCACCACGGATACTAGATGACCCAAACCTTCAAGGGCGTCATGTGATTAGATCCTCAGGCAACTGTCTCATTTCATCAAAGACGGAACAGGGGCCAGAAAGGGTAAGAGACTCTCCTAGGTCAGTTAGTAAGTAACTGCAGTGGCTCAGAACTTTTGATGCTGACTCCCAATGCTTTGTTTTTGTTAAGTCCCCAGTGAAGTTTGGGATCTGTCACCAGATCCCTCTATATTTACCTCTAACGACTTTATTTGTAGTAGTCAAAGATTTAGTAAATTCCTCACCGTACCCTCTCTATGGAACATTTTTATTTTTTTTCTGAATATGGGCTTTACTATGTTGAAAACTCTTTTGACCTGCAGTAGTGTTCTTCTCAGAGATCCCTGCTAGTTTCTTGACTGGTTAGTCACTTGATAAGATAGTCTATTTTGACTATGACCATTTATTTAGCTGTATCCGTTTAAGACTTCAGACTCCAAGATCTCATCCTATCTCTGAGGAGGCCACTCTTGCAATTCCAGCTACAAGCTGTTGGAAGGTGGTGATGTGGAATTCTCTGCTTTCCCACAGTCCTCTGGTTGCAAGGAGGAGGCAAAAGAGAGAAAGCATTTATTTGTGCCTTCATAGAGTGAGTTGTGCGTTCTAGGTTGGTACAATTGCTCGACCTTTTTGTGATCACCACCCACATCATGACTGATGAGGTTGTCTTGCCCTCTCTCTCACAGAGGTTACCTTTCTAACACGGAAAGCCATGTCACAGGCTTTTGTTCCTGGAGGCCCCTATGCCCTTCAGCTCTATCGGGAGCCACTGTCAAGGTAGTAAAGCCATACCGCCTGTTTTAGGTTGCCTTAGCCTAAGATGAACACTTCCTTAGCAGTGGTTTATTCAACTAATTCCTCAAATACCTTTCTTCACTCTCTGAAGCTTCCAGTTTGGGGCACGGATTCCACTAGTTCCCTGGCTTACAATTTTCAGGCAAGAGAAAAATCACTCCTGTGGAATGGGTTGGGCACCTCCCCTCTTGCAGAAAGGGGGTAACGTCCTTATCTTGTGCTCCACAAATTCCATTCACACAGAAGACAATCTCTTCTCATTATCCTAAGATGTTTTTCTATTTTTCTTGTATTGCCCAGAGGTGGGAGTGCAGGCAGATACATCAGCAAGACCGTAGTGCCTCTTTTGCTAAAAGCGCACTTTTCAGAATCTGTTATGACGAATTTGGAGTATAGAATATTTAGCAACCACACCTTTTATTTTTAACTGTGGTGTTCTGTTGACAATTATTGGAAATGCATTACATATATAAATTATGTATATCATATATATATCATATCATTATGATATATATCATATATATTTATATGCATATATAAATTATATATATATCATATATAAATCATATATATTTATATAATTTATATAAATCATATATATTTATATAAATTATATAAATTATCATATATATGTATATGCATATATAAATTATATATATCATATATATAAGTGATATATATGATATATATCATAATAATATGATATATATGATATACATAATTTATGTATGTAATGCATTTCCAATAATGCATATATGATATATATAAATATAATATATTGCTCCTACCTATATTAAGTTGCTATATTCACAAAATTTAGCTTTTTCTACTTTGATGACAGTCTATGTTTTCATGATTATAACTCTGATAGGTGTCAGGGCTAGAGCATAATAATTTTGTATTGATAGAAGCATCATCGCTGTAAACACATAACTTACTTTTAGTTTTTGCCAGCTTAAAACATTATTTCCTGCACACACCGTGATGTATTTTTGACAACCTGGATGAATTTCAAAGTGAACTTGGAGGACTATAGATGGGAACATTTCATGTTTTTCTGCATGCGATTGATTGACTGCTCCTAAAAATAGAATGCCAGGGAGAGAAAATGTCAGAAGTCATCTAGACTAATCCCCTGCTTCCAGGTACTTAAATTTAGACCAGTTACAGCCTAAATTAAACTTGTTCTTCTTCTTTTTGTCCCTGTATAATGGAGACCCCACAACCTGCTTTGGTGCCAGTTCATTCAAACACTTCTTCTAATACCTAATGCAAATCCCCCCTTCTGTGATGTGCGCTCATGTTTTGTAGTCTTATCCTACAGCTTGTGTTGCTGTGACTTTCTGACTCTTCTACATTTAGGTTCAGTGGTGGATAAAGGTAATCATCTGAATTCCCCTCAGACCTAATATCATGCCCAGAAGCCTCAGGCAAAATGGATCTTTTCCAGTCAGCTCCTCAACCCTATGGAAAGTAAGGGAGAATGACAGAGGGCTGATAGGGGCTGACAGCTCCCTGCTCCCTCCAGACCCACAGAAGAAAAAGAAAGAAACTGAGGGTGTCAGGAACCTATGAAGCTGGCCCGCTGGCAGCCAAGGCCATCGTTTCCCCCCCTACGTTGTGCAGAAAATGGTGTTGGGTGTACAGCCTGGAACTTCACCAGCACCTTACTGCCCGGCCCCCTTCAGATCCTACAGAGTGATATTCCCTGAGCATCTTTTCCCAAAGGTGAGAAAGGAGATATGCAGTTGTGGGCAGCCGATTCACAAGCCTTTTTCACTCTGAGTAAGTATGGGCTGTGCATGCCTAATGTGCAACTGAAGCGGGCAAATGAAAAGCCCAGAGCACAACAGTCTTGGGGCCAACTGGACCTTGCAGTGAAGAGGCAGGCTGGAGGTGTAAGGAGGGTGTATGAGCAGAATTTGTAAAACAGGGGCTCAAAGAGGAACATCTTTGATATGGGATCATGAATGAGATGAACTTATAAACTTGTGTATCTAAATTTTGGTAGCTTTACCTAGTTTGGGTAATTTTTAAAAGGGTCATTGATGCTCTTATGTTGAGTTAATAGGAAGTTTTAGCATATTTTTAATACCTTAATACAATAACCTACACTCTCCTTGGCAAGCTAGAAAACATTTATGTCAGCCTAACACGGAAAGTGTATTGTATTTGTTTTTCAAATATTCACGTTTCCTCTCTCTCTCCTTTCTTTCCTCCCTCCCTCCCTTTCTTCTTCCTTCCCTCCTTCCTTTGCTTTCCTTCTGCCTGCCCTCCTTCTTTTTCTTTCTTTCTTTCTTTCTTCCTTTCTTTCTTTCTTTCTTTCTTTCTTTCTTTCTTTCTTTCTTTCTTTCTTTCTTTCTTTCTTTCTTTCTTTCTTTCTCCTTCCTTTCTCCATCCCCCATGCACATGTGGCTTTCATCCAGCCAACATTATTACCTTGATAGAAAGGAATCTGTGTGTTAAGAATGAATGGGAATTTCTTCAGCATTTAATAGTTCAGAATCATGTATGTCTAACGAAAGAACTAATCTGGATTACTCTCCCCAAAGTTGTAACTTTGTCCCCAAAGTAGTTCCTTTTTTTGTTTTAAAGGTAAAGAAAGCTGGAGTAAGGAACCCTTAGTGTGTTAAATTTTTATTATTTCCAGACGAGGCAAAATTACAACTCTTACTTCTACTGCACTGGGGAGAATTTAAGACCCTCTATACCTACATTTTTAAAAGGTTAGGAGGAACTATACACAGCTGACATTTCAGTGTATGATCAAAGTATTCCTCAATCTTAAATGTATACTTTAAATGTGTCAGATACACCATCACCTGCTCACTGTAGCATATAAACTTCCCCACATACCACCTGACATTACCTGACCAAGTGATTTTGTTGCTCAGTGTGCCCTACTTTCTGCTTGTCAAGCCATCCATTTAGCATCATGTCTGCTAAGGAGGATCTATTTCATACCAGTAACAGATTGTGTCTCTGCTTTGCTTTCAAATGCCCCTATTGTCTTTAGATATTTTAAGTGATTTGTCATCACCCTTTCTTTGGTGGCCAAAAAGGACAGCAAGAATTCAAAATTTGCAACGTTTTGTGTCATATTGTGCCTGATTTGATTCTGCATTTGCAAATTCTGAGAAGTCACTGGGATGTTCAAATCACTAGCATTGTGTTTTCGTTCCAAAGTCAAGTTGTCAAAATCAACAAGGAGTTTCTGGAAGACAAGAAAGAATGCTATAAGGAAAAATATCTCAAAGTCGTGTTGCTTTAAAAAAATCTACTTAGCTCTGCCCCTTTTCGGTAAATGCACTAATCCCTTTGGATTTCAGGTCGCAGAACAAGATGGGTTAAGTGTGCCCGGATGCACAGCAAGTCGACAATCATTCGGAGCATCCTTTTATGCATGGACTTTCTTCCTTTGGTGAAATGATGTTTTTTCAAAACAAAAAAAAAAGTTTGTGGTGAGAAAAATTCACGCTCAACTGTCTAGGGTATTGTTTCCTTTTCAGGGTGGAGTTATTTTGCTTAAATTGCACATGCATTGTTGAACCTCGTTTCAAAGGCTTCTATTCTACTTCATTGTAAACCAAATGATACCCTTCTTTACAGGTGACAGATGAGCCACACCACTGAGGAAGTACCATTAAAGAAAGCACACTGTTCATTGGAAAGAATCACCGAGGGACTGAGTGGAAAATCAAGAACCCTAGAATGTCAAAACAACTCAGTGCCCATGTGTCACGTGCAGGCACTACTGAGCTGTGAAAAGCCTAGCTTCTCTTTGCCTTCTTTCTTCCCCCTCATGTGGAAGCCCACTGTTCAATAAGAAAGATGTTCAGTTTAATAAAATGGATATTCAATTCAACACACATTTGCTATAGAGCCACCATGTAAAAGCGTGGCCATGATCACTACGAGGCAAACTGAAAGTTTACTTTCAGTTACTAAACCGAACGTTTACTAATATCTGTAGATATTATCTATAGAGCTTAATATCTAGGCTGTTCATTCTATTTTACATGTGCATGTGCAAACATGTGCTCATGAGATATACCCACAACCATATAAATATACTAAAGCATTTGTCTTAGTTTGGGCTGTTCTATCCGAAAACCACAGGCTGGGTGGCTTATATGGATCAGAAACTTATTTCTCTCTCTGTTCTGAAGGCTGAGGGTGTGAGTGGAGGATGACAGCATGGTCGGGTTCTGGTGACAGCCCTCTTCCAGGTTGTGGGCAGCCACTTTTTCATTGTAGAGAAAGAAGAGAGGAGCAGAGAGGAGACAGCTCTCTGGGGTCTCTAGTATCAGGGTCCCAATTCCATTTATGAAGAGTCCATCTTCATGATCTAATAACCTCTCAAGGGCCCTACCTCTGAACACCAATGCAATGGGGGTAAGGATTTCAACACATAAATTTGGGGAGAACAAACATGCAGCCCATGACGGTGTAAATCAGATTTTAAAAAGGAAAAGAGCACATTCGTTTCAGCTTGGAAAGAGATCCTAGGCTCATCCTGATTCTTGTTCACTGTTTTTAGCAGGGAGCCCACTCCTAACTCTTCCCTTGTTTCTGTTCTCTCGATTCTACCTTTTGAGGGATACAGAGCCAGTATGATAGCTTTTTGTTCCATGTGGTCTGTGTCATGAAGGGCAGCAAGCCAACCCCTAAGGCTGTCAGCCCCTGAACAGAAACAGAAGAGGGAATTCTAGGGGCGCCTGGGTGGCTCAGTGGGTTAAGCGTCCGACTTCAGCTCAGGTCCATGATCTCGCGGTGAGTTCACGGGTCACGTGTCCAGTGTCACCCCTTCGACATAAAGAGGGTGTCTTAGTGTTTGGATGTATTATGCAGGATCTGGTAAAAATAAATCAGGTAGTTTGGGAGCCCGGTGCAGAGGCATTGCAGACAGGGATGAAAAATCCTAGCCAGAATATGTATCAATCCTAGTAAGAGTACATCAGCATTCCCTCCAAGCTGAAAGGGGCTGTTGCAATCAACTTGCTACCAAGGTACTGATTGGTCTCCTCCAGAGATGAGACCATATTGAGGACTCAAGAGGTTATCTCAGCTGACAGGTCCAATATTCTTCATCACCGGAAATTTTGGAGAGTGACAGTTCATCTTGATTGAGTTTTGTTTTTACTCCATCCCTGTCTCAATGACTGCTTCGTCCCTGGGCCTTTGCATAGGCCCTGGAGTGGTGAGGACAGAAACTGTCTGATCTCACTGGATGGGTAATTTTGTGTGTTTAGTGTACTATGTTCATCTGTGGCAAATGCTCTGGCAGACATTGGTAGGACACATGAAGACCCATGTACTTGGTGCCCAATAATTCCATAGGTCCATCCAAGGGCCTCTTGCTCAGACGTCGTTGACTTTGCTCTTAGGATATTACACCTTCAATGCCTGTCGCCTTCTAAGACATTTGCTTTTGGCCAGGAATTTGCATATATCCTGGCCTCAGAGCATATCTTCCTTACCCAAGGCTGATGACTAGGAGAATTCCTCAAAGCTGTAACTTTCTGGACACTTTCCCCACCCTCATGATTTTTGGGGCTTCCTAGAGAGGACTTGTACTTTCTCAACTGTCCATTTTCAGTCCACACAAATATTTGAAGCTGATCCATCCATGAAAAAGGATCAGATTATTTTTTTCTTCTATTCTATTGACAAACTCCAGGGTAGGGAATCCACCCCACTCTCCCCACCTCACCTATTAGGCCATAAAGGAAAGCTGAAGAAGTGATGTCAGTTCAAGAGGTAGGTGAGGGGTGCCTGGGTGGCTCAATCGGTTAAGCGTCCGACTTCAGCCCAGGTCATGATCTCATGGTCTGTGACTTCAAGCCCTGTGTTGGGCTCTATGCTGACAGCTCAGAGCCTGGCCTGCTTCGAATTCTGTGTCTCCCTCTCTCTTTACCCCTCCTCCTCTCTCTCTCTCTCTCTCTCTCTCTCTCTCTCTCTCAAAAATAAACAAACATTAAAAAAGAGGTAGGTAACATAGGATCTGGGACACTAATTTGTTTAATATTTTGGTGCTCTGTGGACCAGCTTGGCCTGAAAGCAGAATTGTCTATTATCTATGACATACTGGTGCACCTGCTCCACCTTGTGACTCAATGGATGTGACATTTCCTACTCCTGATAAGCCTCTCTCCTTGGATGGTCACTTGATGTGCCACATTCCCACCTCAGTCTATTAGAGCCTGGCAACGTGCTAAACAGAAGCTTTGTGAATGGTGAAGTCTTGTCTGCCGGAGAAGGCACGGTCTTGCTGGGACTCAGATCTCTCAAGAAGATGCTGCTGGGCTAGTGCTGGTATCTCTGAGGTTGGTTTCTAGAGGATAATCTGGGGGATAATCTGGGGGATAATCTGTAAAGAAGCCAACTGTGCCTCCAGGACAGATCTTTGCTACGGTGATGCCGTTAAAACAGTGAGCAGTATGGAAGGAGTGTGTCTCTTTCTTTTCCGGCCTTCTGGCTCCCTTCCTGTCTCATACAGGGCACCACAGGCAAATGAGAAGTGGGTTTTACAGAGTCCCAACACCAGCATCAAGAGCGAAGTTCAGAAGGGAGAGTTGAGAATGACAGGCAGTAGCTTAACAACCTACACATCTGATAAAATCGTAAACAAAAGACAAGGCCAAATAAATCCAAGTCTTTCCAATTCTCATGAACCTGAGATTCAAACCCCTTGGTGCTTTATCAACTGGATTTGTATAAATGCTTCCCGGCTTCAGAATAGGTGGGTGCCCCAATTGTTCAACTGGTTCGTTCGTTCATTCATTCATTCATTCATTCTCTGTCATTCATTCATTCATTCATTCTGTCATTCATTCATTCATTCTCTGTCATTCATTCATTCTGTCATTCATTCATTCATTCTGTCATTCATTCATTCATTCTCTGTCATTCATTCATTCATTCTCTGTCATTCATTCACTCATTCATTCTAAACCAGGTATTACACATCTGCTATATGCCGCATTCTGTGGCTGCTGCATTGTCCTTAAGAATCTTGGGGGGCAACTGGGTGGCTCAGTCAGTTAAGTGTCTGACTCTTGATTTCAGCTCAGGTCATGATCTCATGGCTTGCGAGTTCAAGCCCCAAGTCTGCACTGCACTGTCAGACAAAAAAAAAAAAAAAAAGGACACACATACTCCCTGCAGTCAAACCAGACCAGCCTGAGGTAGAAGGAGATTGGGCAAAGAAAACAATTATGTGCACCAAGAAGAAAGTTTCAATAAGAATGTTCAGCAATTTCAAGGGCCGACGAGAGCCATAAATAGATGAATCAAATGAGTAGAACCATAATCTTTAAAATTAAATGTTTGCTTCCAGTTAGAGAGGACAATTTGCTATTATCAAGGTTATAAGACATTTTGGATGCATTCTTAGTTGATAGTTTCTCAGAGAAGAAAGAAAATAACTTTTTTAAAATTTTTTTTTTTTTCAACGTTTTTTATTTTTTTATTTTTGGGACAGAGAGAGACAGAGCATGAACGGGGGAGGGGCAGAGAGAGAGGGAGACACAGAATGGGAAACAGGCTCCAGGCTCCGAGCCATCAGCCCAGAGCCTGACGCGGGGCTCGAACTCACGGACCGCGAGATCGTGACCTGGCTGAAGTCGGACGCTTAACCGACTGCGCCACCCAGGCGCCCCATAAATAACTTTTTTTAAAAACAAATATATTCTGCATCAGAAGTAAGAATGCTATGTGAAGAAGAAATCAGAGACATTCTAATGGGGAACATTCTGCGTTCAACAGGCTGCTTATCACTGAAGGAAAAAATGCCCGATAGCGTGTAAATACAGTGGAAAAGCAAATGCCTCCAGTTAACTATTAATTGCATCATTCTGGGACTCTGACGAAGCATTACTGTGCCTACACAATGTTTTGTTTCCTGTGCTTTGACTTACTGTTAATTTTTGATGTATTTTTTAATTATCTTAATTAAAACATCTTTTATTCACCCCCAGGATCAAGACAGAGTGTAATTTGTAAAAAAAACACAAACACTTAAGCCTGTGTGCCATCCTGGGGACCGAGGTCATGGGGAGAAGCAGGATGGTTTCTACTGATGTGGAAAGAGTGGCCTGGAGGAGGCTGGAGGGGGTGATTCGGAGTGAAGCCAGAGCCCCCAGGAAAGCCTCTTGCTGAACAAGGCCCTGGCGAGTGGCTTTTATTGTAGATGGCAGCCACACTCTGTGGCTTCTCCATCATAGACTGGGAACCCTCTGCTCCTGGGGGCCTCTGTGCAGTGACCCATCCTTGCTACAATACCTCCTCCAGGACAGGTGAGCTCCCGGACAGTAACACCTTCACTTAGCAGACGCGAAACAGGTGTCCAGAGAAGCCATTCTCAGACTGGATCTTCATCACTGCAGCTATTTTTCAGTGCTTATTTTTATGTAATTGGTCATTTATGTCCTAAAATGTTACAGACCATTCTGAAGCTGAATTGTAAGCTGCAGTAAGCAGAAGAAGGCAATGATAGTTATGATGCGTTATCTTAAGAAGGGGTTTACTGTAAAGTCTTCTTATTTCCTTATGTTGATCTAAATACCAGGCGTTTCCTTCAGTGCACTGCATTATTTTTTTAATGCTGCCAAAAGAAATGCCAAGTTCAACATCACACGGTAGTGAATTCTTTGCTTATAGTGATAGCTTATAATAGGAACCATGTACCAAAGTATAATATCTTTGATGTTGACATGCATTTTAATAGCAGTAGATAATTGTTTTAAGGCCATTAAGGAATGAATATGGGGGAAAGCCAATTTTCTTGGTAGTAGTTTTAGAGATAGGCAGTTTTTAAAGTGGATTTCATAACAAAGGATGTTTGTAACTCTAGCTTCAATCATAACATCTAAGTGTAGAAAAACCTGGAGGACAAAATAGATACAAGCCAAATCTTTCAAGAATCACTCGCTCTGTTCTTCAATGCGTACCACAATTGTGTAACTTGAAGGCTGGAATTTTAGACAGCACTCCAAGGAGTGTTAAGCCTGTCCCCGTATTGTGACCATGTTAGTTAATTTTACTGAGAAAGCATTGCTCCCTGAAATCCAGACCCGGCCACCCCTCCAACAGCACTCGAGGACTCTGAGGTCAGAGATCTAAGTCCAGTTGACTGAGGACCAAGGCCCCTGTTTATATCAGCCCAAGTCACCCCCAGAACTTCCACAAATTCTGGAGGAGCTACTTTGTGAGGATCATTTCTGTCACTGCGTCCTGAGACTGTATCCACGATCTGTGCCCAGGAGTGACGCTCAGCCTCACCACTGTTTGCATACACGTGCAAGGGTTCACACTTCCCCCGGGATTAGTGATGTCACAAGGGATTACGCCATGTACTTTCCCCTCTTTCCTCTCTTCCATTCCCATCTTCACCCCCTTCTCTGTCTTTGTGTGTCTTTCCAAAGGATAAAAAGAAAAAAAGAAATTCCCATTTTACACAACATCAGCTGAGTCCTTCTCCAAAGACCCGGGTTCATCTCACTGGCTCTGTCCAGGGCTTCCCCCCACTGAGGTTTTTCTCACAGCAGACGTCTCTACCTGTTTGTGGAGAAAGCACAGCTTTCTCCATGTCTTTATATCTCAAAAGAATCTACAAATAAAGATTTCTTTAGTCCTCATAGTACCACCTTCAATGGTCAGAAGCAGTGGGAGTCTTGATATTTGAGAGGAGAAATACTGGCCCAGAGAGGGGAGACTCATGACTTCCTGCCCATAAGGAAAGAGGAGAACCAAGGAGATTAAATCACTGTCCATTTTTTTCCCCAGTTACATCTGGGAATGTTTAAACAACATGTTAATGACCTCGGTGAAGAAACCTCTCATTTTTATCATAGACAGATCTGGACACACACTGTTCCCGTTAAACCAGGTCTTTCACTGACTGAAGAGAAAACGCCATCATCTCGGCAGATACAGATCTGAGGACTTCACACTGAGTGCAAGTATTAAGCTCCTTTTCTCTGAAACACCCCAGCAGCTACTGGGTGGGGAGGGGAGGAAACATGGTGCTCTCAGCCAACTCCTTCACTAGCAACACATTGTGGGCCAGGATCAACACGGAGGCATCTCAGGGGGCAGTGCAGTTGTGGTTCTGATGTTAAGTAGTTTTTCATGATGCTGTCATTTAATTTATATTCTGGACTCTGCTCCTGGTCACTAGAGATCTAACTCCGGATGGAGTCCTTCTTTTCCACTCCGCCAAAATACAGGGCCCCCTTGCCATTCACTCTGCTATCTATGGATAAAGACGGTTGTTATGTCTATGCATTATACGTGTAAATGGCTAAGTGTTTTCGTACTCTGTACTAACCTGGAGCAGAGCTTTCCATATAATCAGGATTTCTAGTACCTAAATTATCCATCGCTAAATTACCTAGAAAATCTCCAAATGAGGCATTCACATCTTCACTCTATTCTTGCAAAAAAACAAACTGTCCACCAACAAATGATACTGTATCTTCTGACTCCTCAGATTGCTAGCTGGGAGAATCTCAGATCAAACCTTTCATTCACCTTATGAAAATAATTTATAAAAAATATATATATATACACACATATATACTATATTATATATATACTATATATATACTATATACATATATACTAAATTATATACTATACTATATATATATACACTATATATACTATATATTATATACAGTGTGTATATATATATATATATATATATATATATATAGTATATATATGTGCATCTCCAAGAAAAATTTGGTTGAAATAATTTCTTTCAAAATATTTGCAAAGTATGACCAATATAAAATATCACTGTAGAAAATGCTAGTGAAATAGGCTAGGGCAGTATTATACAACCTAGTAAGTTCATCATTCAGAACCACGGTTAACCCCTTGTTGAGTAGCCACATTACTAATCTTTAACAAAACTACTGTACAATAGAAATTTTGTGAATTCAGACTATTTTTCCTGGCCTTTGAATTGTAAATAGTTTTTAATTTTGGTAAAATTATCTATTTGTATTTGCTTGTAAAACAAACAACTCGTAGAAAAAAGACTCATTGCACTGTAAACGTTAAGATATTTCGTATAAGGAAGTTTAGGGCCACTGTATTACAGTCCAACAAAAATTTGTTGAAAGCTTATTTTGTGATAAGCACTGGGGAACTGGGAATAATAAAGCAAAGTTCTGATAAACTAATGAATAGACAGACTTTGTAATCATTTATATGATGTGTTATAACAAAGCCATGTTATAATGACAGCTGGCATTTCATGGGCACTTATGATGTCTTAGGCATTGTTTCTAAATTCTTCACCTATTTTACGTAGCTAATTTAAGCCCCAGGAGGATCTCATGAGGTATATCCTATTATTATCCCCATTTTATAGATAAAGAAACTGAGGGGCCAAAATTATTCACAATCACATAGCTAGCAAGTGGCAGAAATGGCACTTGAACCCAAAGAGTTGTAAGTTACATCATGCTCTGTAGAAACAATGGGAAATGATTGATTCTGACCAGTAGCATGGGAAGTGGGGGGAGAATTCGCAAGTAAGGAGTATTAGATCTATGCTTTGAAGAATGAGTACAATCTTATCCAATGATAAAGGGAGAAGAGCATTCTCAGGTTATGTAGACTAGCATCAGCAAAAACACGATGTGTAGAAATGCTCGATGTATTCGAGGGATAGTGTAGATCTCAAAAGTTTCGTGGTTGGAGATAGAAGAAAGGGGGAAACTTGGGCCATTTCAAAAGTTTTTTTTTCCCCCCAGGCCTACAATGGCATGATTTTCAAAGCCTTTGGATCCTTTCAAGTCTAAGGCATTGACTTTTTTTGCATTTTCATCATAAATATTCCTGTTTAGTAGCATCAAATCATATGCAACATACACAACTTTCCCGAATGTTGCCATTCCGTGATGTGAAATGAATGAGTGCACGTGTGTAAATAGATACAGTTAGGTGGTGTACATGATCAGTTTTGCTAAATAAAGTATTATTTTTCTCTAGATGCATATGAGTAAGTTGAAAATACTAGCTTAGATAATGAGCAAACAGGCTAATGTACAATGAGATAATTTTCATCCTGGGTAAGCCCAGCTTCTTCACTTCATTAGTTTTTAATTAAACCTCTGTCTGATTAAGTTCTCCGTCTCTTTTCCACAACCTTTGCTTGTAAGATTTCCTTCGTTTGGTCCTTTAGCAGACTCCAGGCAGGGTGAAAAGCAATATTGTCTAATTACTGTCTGGAGCCTTCCTCATGCACATCATTTATTATTTTCGCTTAGAATGTAAACGTAAGATATGAATGTAAAAAATTATCAGAAAAGCAATTCAGTAGGATAAGAATAGAATGTATGAAATATATAGAACATATAGAAACTGTGATGGGCCAGGACCTAGCAGAAAGCATGGACCTTTCCAGGGTACCCCGTTCTTCAACACATGCCCTGACAATGGATGAGAAGCTTTCCTGGGCTTCTGAACCTGATTCTGGGGTTTCTTAAGTTCAACCAAAGGGACGTCTCAGTTTCCTCCACCAACAACAGCAGATGATGGTGACGACTGACCAGTCCCACAGCCAGGGGCTCTGTGGGGCCCCTGCCCTGGGCTGGGCATATGGGGGTCCTCACTGGCTAACTTACTGCTGCACCCCCTTGTAGGACAAGGGACATGCTCTCCAGAACCTACTCCCTTCTCCCCGTTTAGATTGTGTTCCAGACCTCTGAATTCTGGCCCCAAAGTTCCCAAGCTGCCTTTCATAGCTTCTTCTCTGCTTGTCCTTCAGAAGGTGGATTCAGCTGCTGTTTGCCCAACCCCTGGCCAGAGAGGTAGCATTCGGGCAGTGGTCGTGTTTGTCTTGTGTGTGTGTGTGTGTGTGTGTGTGTGTGTGTGTGTGTGTGAGGAACATGCACCGTGTGGTCCCTACCTGGTGCAAGCCCAAGCTGGCTATGAGAAGAGAAAACAGAAGATCCGCTGGTCTGAGGCTTTTGTCTGCACCCTCATCCCAGCCTTGACAACTGTTAGAGGTGGGTATTACCAAGCACCCAAAGCTTGGGGCACCCAGTGGCTCAACTGGTTAAGGGTTCAACTCTTGATTTCAGCTCAGGTCATGATCCTGCAATTCAGGAGTTCGAGCTCCGTCTTGGGCTGTGCAATGACAGGATGGAGCCAGCTTGGGATTCTCGCTCTCCTTCTGTGTCTGCCCCTCCCCCATTCATGCTGTATCTCTCTCTCTCTCTCTCTCTCTCTAAATAATAATAAACAAATAAATAAATAACTTAAAAAAAAGACATGGTACCCAAAGCTTAATCACAACACCTGTCCGTGGGGCACAGCCCCCTCCCCCATACTTCCTCTAGAAGTTGAATTTAACCTTTCATTCACTCACTGTCTTCCTTCATTTCTTATTTATGGAGCAAATTTATTCAGCGGCACTATGAGCTTCTGCAGTCTGGAATGGAGGGAGAATGCCCAGAAATACAGGAGCAACGCCGGCAAGATGTGGGCTCCTGGAGACCAGGCAAAGATGGATTTTCCGAAGGAGGAAATAGCCGGCAGGGACATTGTCACAGAGTCTCATGATGTGAAGACTGAAGGATGCTCTCAGGGGCTGTGCGGGACGAGGGCCAATGGGTCTTTCCCGAGAGGGTTCCAGTGAAACAAATTGCAGAAGGAGAAATGAAGTCAGAGGCTGCTGAAAACTGAGCAGGGAAGGAGGCTTTGCAAATGGTAGGTAAAGGTTACTTCGAGGATTGTTTTCTGAGAAGGGTTATGTGAAGACAGTGCAGTGATGGTGGGGTGGATGTGGGATTAAGGCAGACAGGTTTCCAAATGGGAGAGATCCATGTTCCAAAGAAACCGAGATCCCAGGCCCAATGATGCGCGGCATACAGCCCTTGCCTTTGTATGGGGCTCAAGCCTTGTACGACACGTTTTATTTCAGCAACACAATGTCTGGCTTCAGGTTGAGCAGCAGGGCCATTTTTAGACAGCTAATCAATACGACCCCCCCCCCCCCACCTTCTGATTATGTAACTATCCACAGGGCTATTCCAAGAACAACTGGGTTGAGCTCCGCTCTCCCCACATTTAGCTGGTGGCGTTCTATTCCCTAAGGAGACTTCTCTTACTCCCTAAATTTTAATTTATTAACTGTTTCACCTGAAAGCAATCACCCTTGCAGTCAATTCCCCAAATAAAACATCTGCCTTTTCAATTCAGACAGCTATGCATGAAGAAATACACCAGGGGAGCAGAATTATGTTCTCTTTTAGAAAGTAGAGATGTTTACAAAGACATGCCTCTGACACCAGCTGCCTGGTCTGCATGGCGAATGAGCCGGCATTGGCGCAGGAGAGGAGGCGAGTGCGTTAGCGGCTGTTCCTCCGGCTCACCTGTGCAGATGGGGGGCCGCTCTTGGCCATGACCCTCCCTCCTGTATTAATTGACCTTTTACAGAGGCTACTTGAGACCTGCAAGCTCTGAGGTCCTTCGTTCTCACAGAACTCTGTTTTCCTGCAACATCTATTTGCATGACATTTGTGCCTTTACTATGCTTTCAAATCATGCATCTCCTGAGGCCTTAAGATGCCATTCTGCCAGTCTGTTAAGAAGGCTGCAGAAGGGGGTGATAGTCATGCTAACTCTTCCTCAAGCCTTGTTCTAAGTACAGAAGTCTGGGGGCCAATGTGGCTGAACATCTTACACCAGGTGATACTTTTATCCTTCGTAAGAGGTGTGCATGAGGCTGACACTGAGGAAAATATACTCTTTATACACAGCCTTTAGCTCTTCTTTTTTCTGCAGTATTTGAGCCCTTTGGAGGTTTGTATTTTAGCCATTGCTTGCAAGCAAAGCTGCCGGAGACCCTGGGTAACGGAAACAGAGTTCCATGGGTTTTGTCTGTTTACAAACGGGGCCATCTATAATTACTAGCTCTGTTTTCACAGGAGAAAGTGCAGACCCGGGTCCCGGGACTCCCAGGAACTGCTTTCTGTCTGCCATGGGTGTACCTATACTTCTCTCATCAGACACGTGAGCAGGGGACAGACAAGCCTCTGAAGTGGTGTCTCTCTTTTTTTTGTAAAAGAAAAAAAAAAAGATTACTGTAGTGATTCACCACCCAAATAGCCTACACAATAATCGACAAGGCAAAGAAAGAATGGAAAATTTTGGGGAGCAGAGGTGTCTCAGGGAATGTTGGGCAGGAGAGACTAGAGAAAACCATCTGTGCCAAAAAGGGTCTAGACGAGGCCCACCTATCTGAAGCTTCACATTATGTCATCATGCCTTGTAAAATCATCACAGGACTCGGCAAGGTACAAATCCACAGGTTCGCAGGACTCTTTGCAGGGAATAAAGGCATTGGTTTTGAAGCAAAACTCTACCTGACTCATTGCGGAGGGAAACCAGAAAAGCATGCTGTCATCTAATATACCAGAAGCAACATGGGGTTTATGTGGTAGGTGAAACAAAGGAGCTAGTTCTAGGTGTGATAGGAAAAAAAGAGGGGGAGGAGGGGAAACACATGACTTTGTCTGTTGGTTCAGTCGGTAACTGCTTAACAACAGGTGCAGTTGAAAAACATCACCACCTCCCAGGGTAGACATGTTTTACAGCTGTAAATCATCCGAAGTTTCAGTTTCCCTATGTGTGTTCTACTTTAATAATTTCTTAAAGTTTCATAACATTTCAAAGGTATCCAAAGTTGTGTCTTAGGGGCGCCTGGGGGCTCAGTTGGTTAAGCATCTGACTCTGGGATTTGGCTCAGGTCATGATCCTGTGGTTTCGTGAGTTCAAGCCCCGCATCAGGCTCTGCACTGGCAGCGAGGAGCTTGCTTGGGATTCTCTCTCCCTCTCTCTCTGCCCCTGCCCCACTCATGCTCTGTCTGTCTCTCTCAAAATATATAAATAAACTTTAAAAAAAAAATTAAAAAAAAACAACCATGTTTCTTAAAGAGTTATTTTTCGGATAGGAAAGAGAAGTGCCATAGTCAACAAATCTGAAACAAAGGGACTTACCTCCTTCCAATGAATTCGGAAAGCTCAACTGAGAGGTTCTATAACTTCTGATAAATGACAGAACACCCTCAGACTTCATTTCGCTTGTTATCTTTGCCTCAAATTGATTAGTCAGAGAATAGGCAATTTGTTTAGTGCCGTGGGTCATAGATACTCTACCTGCCTCGGCTTTCTCATCAGCGCAGGGAAGGCAATTTACAAAGCATTACCTGAATAAATCAAGTATTTTGGACCCAAGTGATTCCTTCATCATTTCTGTGCTAGACTGAATATTTGTGTCCCCTAATTTCTTATGTTGAAACCTCATCGCCAATGTGATGGCACGTGGAGGTGGGGCCGTTGGGAGGTGATCAGGTCATGGAGGTAGAGCCCCGTGAATGACATTAGTGCTGTCATCAAAGGGACCCCAGAGAGTTCTCTCATTCCTTCCATCGTGTGAGGGCACAGTGAGGACCCCTGTCTATGAACCAGGAAGTGGGCTCTCGTCAAACACTGAGTCTGCAGGCACTCAGGGATTTCCCAGCTTCCAGAACTGTGAGAAATAAATTTCTTTTGTTTATAAGCTGCCCGGTCTATGGTAATTTTTTTTTTTTTTAAATTTTTTTTTTAACGTTTATTTATTTTTGAGACAGAGAGAGACAGAGCATGAATGGGGGAGGGTCAGAGAGAGAGGGAGACACAGAATCCGAAACAGGCTCCAGGCTCTGAGCGGTCAGCACAGAGCCCGACGCGGGGCTTGAACTCACGGACTGCGAGATCATGACCTGAGCTGAAGTTGGACGCTTAACCGACTGAGCCACCCAGGCGCCCCTATGGTAATTTTTTTATAGCAGCCTGAACTAAGACGGCTTTCCTTTAATTAAAGATAATTTTCTTTTCAAAGGAGACTTATGCTTCCGATTTCATATTTTCTGTCTCAGAGAGGTGGCTTGCACTATTTATATTCCCGAATAAACCAATGATGGCTTATGTTGTGTCCCCTCCAGAGCTCAGGGGCTGCTTCTTTGGGTGACAGTCTGGAATGCAGCCCTAGACCCTTGTCTTTCACTATCACTTCACATTAAGAAATGGGCACTGAGAGGTGCCTGGGTGGTTCAGTCTGTTAAGCGTCCGACTTTGGCTCGGGTCATGATCTCATGGTTCACGAGTTTGAGCCCCATGTTGGGCTCTGTGCTGACGGCTCAGAGCCTGGAGCCTGCTTTGGATTCTGTGTTTCCCTCCCTCTCTGCCCTTCCCCCACTTACTCTCTCTCTCTCTCAAAAATAAACATGAAAAAAAAAGAAGAAATGGTACCCTGAGATAGCCATTCATGGGAGAAGGAACTGGTTTACCTCTGTGAAGGAACGTTGGGGTACAAACTCAAGGCAAGTTACGGGTAGAGAATATAGGAATTTTGGAGTAACTTTCTTGAGAAATCTGTTACTTTTCTACTTCCAATTTTATTTTTCCTCCAAACAAGTCAGATTCCTTCTGTGCTAGTCCCATCCGCACTGAATCCATAGCATTAAGGGAAAAGTGCACGTTTAATCTTGACCTCTACTAGATTCCAAGTTCCGTGAAGGCAGAGGATGATTTTGTTCATTTTGTTATTCTCAGATAATATATCCAGCACATTTTAAAGTGCTCGATAAATCACTTGCTGAATTAGGGCACCTGGGTGGCTCAGTTGGTTAAGCGTCTGACTCTTGATGTAGACTCAGGTCATGATCTCACAGTTCATGAGTTCAAGCCGTATATCGGGCTCCGCACTAATGGCACAGAACCTGCCTGAGATTCTGTCTCCCTCTGCCCCTCTCCTGCTTGCTCGCTATCCCTCAAATCAAATAAAAATAATCTGAAAAAAATAATTTGCTGAATCTCAATGAAGCAAGCACTTTTTTTCTTAGAATATTGGACCTTGGATATTAAAAAAAAAAAACAACAAAACCTACTCGTTCATCTGTTCTAAGCTCTGTGTATCCTAATTCCAACATCTCTATCCTGTCTGGTTTGTTTCTATTGACTGTTCCTCCCTCCCCAATTTATGGATCATATCGTTTTGCTTCCTTGCTTGTTTGTGATTTTTGATTGTGTGTTCGACTCTGGAGCCTAGGCTGGATTTTGTTCTCTTCTTCTAAATAATGTTGAGTTTTGTTCTGTCAGGCAATTAATTTCCTACAGATCAGCTCAATTCTTTCAGGGCTTGTTGTTGAAGCTCTAAAATGAATCTAGGAGAGGCTGGTCATCAGTGTATGTGGTGGTGTTCCTTTATGCCTGCCTCACTTCTTGGTCAAATTATTTCACTACTATGACCTTTGGTTTCCTTATCTCAAAATGGGGTTAATAATGTAGTAGGCAGAATAATGCATCTCCTAAAGATGTCCACAACCAAATCCCCTGAACCTGTGAATATGTTACTGTGATAGGGTTGAATTAAAAATCTTGACATGGGGAGATTATCCTGGGTTATCTGAGTGGGCCCCATTGTAACACGAGGCCCTTTAAAAGGAAAGGGAGAGGCGCCTGGGTGGCTCAGTCAGTTAACGTCCGACTTCAGCTCAGGTCACCATCTCATGGTTCGTGGGTTCAAGCCCCGTGTCAGGCTCTGTGCTGACAGCTCAGAGCCTGGAGCCCGCTTCGGATTCTGTGTCTCCCTCTGTCTCTCTGCTCTGTCCCTCTCGTGCTCTGTTTCTCTTTGTCTCTCAAAAATAAACATTAAATTTTTTTTTTAAAGGGAAAGGGAAGGAAATGTGTTGAGGGAGGCATAGGTCCATAAGGATGCAAGGGAACAGGCCATGAGTCAAGGAATGCAGGTGACCTCTAGGAACCAGAAAAGGCTTCTCCCAGAGCCTGCAGAACAGAGGGTAGCCCTGTTAACATTGGGATTTCAGGAGTCCTGACCTCCACGGATCTGGGATAATAAATTTGTATTGTTTTAAGCCACTAAAGTTGTGATGAAGCCACTGAGCTTGTGACGATTTGTTGCAGCAGCAATAGGAAAGAAATACAAATGCCGGAAGTGTGCAGAAAAGGTTGGAGATGGTGCGTGTTACGCATTGGTGGATGATTGTGCTTCTGAGCCCGGGGGTAGAGCGCCATGGCCTGAAAGCTTTGGCCGTATTTACAAAAGTAATAAAGGCATGGATATATACATAGCATTTTATCGTTTCCAAAGCTACTCAATGAACACTATTGAATTTCAACCTCAGAAGGGAATCAGTGTAAGCCAGAAATATAAGTAAGTATAGAATTTAAAATTGTAGACATAACTAAAAAATCCCCAATTTTACACATGAAGGAACCACGGTTTCTGGAGATTTTGACCTCCTTCCACAGGTCCAAGAGGAATAAGAATGAAATCTGAAATTGCATGTCTGGATTCTGAATTCAGGATCTTCTACTCGCTTCTATCCTTCCGCTGTTCCTGTTTGTGATGAAAGCCTGGTCTGTAGCTTCCTTTTCGTTTGCACCTCTTCTTTTTGGGGGAAGGTACAATTCAAAGACAAAGACCACAGCCTCTGTCTCCCTTTCTTCTCCCTATCCCAACCCTAAGTCCTAACAAAAGTTCTCTTAGTGGGGGTTTTTTTTTTTTTTTTTTAATTTTTTCTTCCAGGTTTCTTTTTCCCCCTTGGAAACCTTTCTAACACTTAAAAAGTAACCTTCCTTCTTTAGTGCTATTCCTTCATGATTAAGTATGGCAGAGTGGCAGGATACAAAATAGCCAGTCTGGCTTCTGTTCTGTTGCTTCCTTGCTACATTTGTGGAACAATTCATTCAACCTTACTCAGCGTCAGCCTCCCCCTCTGAAAGTCCAATGGCATTAGCTATATTACTCTGAAATGTTATTTTCAGAATAACAGCTTCAAATGGTCAGAAAGCTTTTAAAACATTCTGCTTCCATTTAAATGCATGTTTCAAACCAGGCTTCCGAATGTCCAGTGATTCAAAAACACCTTTAGGTAATATCCTCAAAGTAAATTCCAGCCCCTGATTGACAGAAATGAACTCCTAGGGTGTTGAAATATACATCTACTCTTTATTGCCACATCCACTCAAGCCCTTCACAATGTGGAGTCAAATCTGTTAGAATAGCCCTTTGGACATGTTTGTCTTGTTGGATTCAGGATGTATTCATTTCTGGCTGCCAAGGGTGTACTTTGCTTCCCTTTAGGGTGCTGAGTTTGAACTGACATCTGTTACAGATACTGCCTGACTAACGAAGCCTTTTTATTTTCTTAAAGCATGATGTGACCCAGAGAAGCTCGCGGATGAAAAAAAAGAAAGAGAAATAAAATAAGAGAGACCAAGATTTCGCACCCAAATACATTTTTAAAGGGATGCCTGATGCATATTTTTCATTACAGTTTGAGAACGTGAAGCCCAGACCCAACGTCCTGTTAACCCTGACGTCAGGATTTCTGCAGGGGCCGCCTCCTGTTGCCCCACTGGGATCCTTGACTGTGACTTACCCGCTCTGTCCACTGTTAACAGGGAAGATCAGAGGCTTGAGATCTTTTATGAGTTTCCCCTGAGGGACAGCGTGGCTAGTTATGCAGAGTAAATTAAACAGCCTGGGATATACAAAAAGGCTATCACCGTTGTGATGAGTCCATGTAGTGTGGCAAATCTGATCTCAGAAGCAGCGCAGAGTTGTGAAGTCAGAGGTTAATCTTCCCCTGAGTAACACTCCCTTCACGTGAACACCAAGGTGGGTAATGATTGGCTGAGGTGGTAGGAGCAACAGGAAAACAGCTTCTCTCTAAGGCCTCACCTCTGGACTCTATTTTTTAGACTCATTTCAAATATTTAGGGTCCAGGTAGACCACTTCATCCCAGACAGAAAAGACTAGTCAATGTCTGGAGACAAAAAAGGTGATCGCGATAGTTGTCATGGACTGTGGCCCACACTAGTCTATTCTTTTTAATTGTATCACACGTGTTCACGTGTCATCCCCAGAAATGACATCTTGAGGTGATGGAGAAACCCTTGTTGTAATGATGAGGAAACTGAGGGCTAGAAGTGTTAAGGAACTTGGCTGAAATTTCCAAGGCAATCAATGGGAGGGTCTTAAAAGTATTTGAACTCTGAATCTTTTGCCATACTTGCTGCAAAATAGTATCATCACCATAAAACTCTTGGGAAAAGAAAAAAACTTTTTATGGACCTTTGCAAGATCACTCGATAGAAAGCGCAATAAAATATCAACTTTATCCTTTTATAGTCAATGCATTTTCCTTACTGACATACCACAGGTCAGGTGGAACTGAAAAATATGTCAAGATATGATGGCATCACCCAGGCATTAGCATAGTATTTCTTTTATATCCAAGTTGATTTCTAAGGTGTCAGTTTAAATCCTTGAAGGTGCGGACTCAGCCTGGTTTGCATTGTGTTGCTGACTTAATAATAAGTGAATGGGACAGTCACAGGTTCTAACCACACCGTAGGAGTGATGATTCACTTGGCCATCTATAAATGCTTAACACACAGCATTTAACTTTTCAAGGAAACACCACATTGGAATAAATGCTACTTTGGCGGAGTAAATAACAGAATACATATTTGCAGATGAGACAGTGTTTGTATGTTTCATCTAAGGGATTCTCTCTCAGCAACTTGGGCTCCCTGGCATGCACTGGAGGAGAGAACAGACTCAACTGGTCACCCAACTAGCCTTCGCTTTGGAAACTCAAGGAGGCAAAGTATGATGACCAATGCAGAGAATGTCACCTGGAGGCTTTTCAGAGGTCCAACACTAAGACAGCACGGGCCCTGGGAAGAAACTATGAGAGCAAACTGAAATCCCAGGCAGCAACCACAGGATGGGGTAACGGTACAGATTTGGGCAAGTGTGCAGATTCTGGAAAAGTAAAAGGAAGGGGAAGGAAGCTTTGGTCACATGACAAAGAATCATCTGTCTATGTGAAATTTCATTCATCCATACATATAGACAGTAATTGCTCTCGGCACCCCCACTTTGAATGCAGAGAACCCAAAGCGCAAGGTTATGGAGGTGCTGGACAGAGTGGGAGAATAAAATATTGTCTCTAGCCTCACTGTGCTAGAGGAGGCTAACATGCAAAGGGGCGACTGTAGTGTGACTTTATTGCTATTATTAACGGAGGGGGAAACAGTGACGCTCACGTCCAGAACAGCAACAATGTACTCTGATTGCTGAGTTCAAACAGTTGGATTAGCAAAATCACCTTTGACCTGGATTTTGAGGAAGAACATTATTTTGACACAAGAGAAACAGAGACAAGAAAATAAAGATCATTCCAGAGAGAAAGTGGGACATGGGAAAACATGAGAGTGATGACAAGAAACAGAGTGTTTATCCCTTCTGAGAATCTTCTTGAAAAAATAGAAACACTCGCTGCCCCCAATGCGCATACATATGCCCACCCAAAGTATACCGCATCATTTGAGGGGCATTATAGTCTTTTCTTAAATTAGATTTACCATTTCTGTCAAGATGACACTTTGCAGGATGAATTAGCCCTTCAGATGCTAGCACTGGCTACCATCTGAGGTGGGCACGGTTAGTTTGCTCCTGAAGCCCACACCAATGCATTTACGTTGACCGCACGGCAGCTTTAGATGGAGAGAGCACCTCCTAGACAGAAATCATTTTTCAAATTCAGTGTAATATTTCTTCCCATGAGGGAATTTTATGTCTTTTTTTTGTTTTGTTTTTTGTTTCTTTAATTCCTCTCTGTTCACTTTGGGGATAACTGTTTGCAATTGTAATATGTGCAAACCCAACGTCTGCCTCCAAGTGAGCTCCTGTGTTCACTAGTCAATGAAGCAATGAAGCATTTGAAATGCGAGAACATTTCTCAAAACGTTGTTGCTTGTTAATAATTCTTCATGCTCGGAATGTCGCATCTCTTGCACCGTGAGCCTATTAATCTTGAAAATAACACAAGTTACAACGGTTCTCATTATGCGCCGTGAAGGAATACAATAGAAAAGTGGAGTGAGAAGGGAATTCAGTCAACGGTCTCTTGTTGGAATCCTTCAGGCAAATATTTCGGGGAGTGGATCTCACTCAAGGAATGAAGGATTTTATTAAAATAATATTTTATTTATTGGATTAAAAACTTAGACTGCCAGTCTCTGGAAGAAAGCTTATTCTGAAAAATCAATAAGATAGAGTATTAATCTAGTAGAAAAATGAAGTTGGCCCATCACCACACGAGAAGATATTCATCGTCGCCAGTAATTGAAAATAGTTTAAAAAAACCCACAAAAAAAAAACAAAAAAAGGAAATGCCCTTTTCTTTACCTAAATTCCAAGCCTGAAAAATGAAGGGCAATAATACCTAGCACTTTGTTAGGGAGGGTAAAACAAAGAGTACAAGTTGGTATAAGTTTCCTGGAGGGCAATTTGGTATATTATGCCAAAATGTAAAGAAAAAGAAATCATGCTATCTGTTTAGCAGCTCCTCTTTCTAAAATTTATCTCCAGGAAGTATTATATATTTGTAAATACAGTTGTACAGAAATGGTCACTGTGAAAATGTGAAACCTATTGAAAAATTGAAAACTAACTACATTTCCTAAAACAGGATTGATCTACGTATGTTACATGGGTCTGTGTAGAAGCTGCAATCCTTAAACTTGATATATTGACATACTTGTATATCACAGATTCATATACGTGTAGTATTGTCATAGAAAGAAGCTTACAACATTCGGTGGGAAAATTGTCAATTGAAGAATATTTGTGACCAAAATTATGAGTATGAGCTGTTAAAAATTATATTTATATATATTTTACAGAGAAAGGTTTGGGAAGCATGTGCAACAGAAACCCGACAGTTGTTACCTCTGGATAGTAGGATTCTAAGTAACTTGTTTCTATTTGCTTATCTGCTTTTTCTCAGCTTTCTCAATTAACGCGTGTTATTGCTATAATACAAAACATGGACATATATAGCATGACGACAAAAAGAAAAGCGGAGCTCATTTAATGTTTTATTCCATAACCTGGATATAGATGCAATTTTAAGTGTGAATGTTTTTAAGCTCGTTTTTCTTCATCCTTCACTCAACATTCACTCCCCCTCCCTCTGCCCCTGTGTGTAAGGGAAACACTCTACTAGATGAAGTAAACTAGATGAGCAGATGTGGATGAAAAGTCCATGAAAAATTCCATGTGCAGAAGCTATGGACCAAATCTACAATGGCATATTGGCCAATTCAAGACTCAATTAACAGAAAATTTGCAATCTGGTCAAAATAAATGTTCAAATAAAATGGTAATATGCCTTATACTGCCTCATAACAAAAAATGAAATTTCATAAAAGAGATGAATAGAAGGAATTATTTTAAAATTTCAACTTTTCCTCCGACTCTCAGTGGGGCCCGAGAATAATTGTAATGACAGCACACAGGTGTAATTTCATACATAAATCAAATCATGGGGCTCCTGGGTGGCTCAGTCAGTTAGGCGTCTAACTTCAGCTCAGGTCATGATCTCACAGTCTGTGTGTTCAAGCCCTGCATCAGGCTCTGTGCTGACAGCTCAGAGCCTGGAATCTGTTTCAGATTCTGTGTCTCCCTCTCTCTCTGCCCCTCCTCCGCTCACACTCTGTCTCTCTCTCTCTCAAAAATAAACATTAAAAAAATGAAAAATAAATAAATCAAATCATGCCCCACCCATGTCACAGAAGGAAGCAGTGCCTCTGTGGCCCTGGGTCTAGCGAACTAATGGCAATCAGGCTTCAGTCCCCTCACTGTGTCATTCACCAGGCATGTATGAAATGCCTCTGAGCGGCAACAGTACAGTTTTAGACCCTGGAGGAGGATTAACATCATGGTCATGGTCATTGTCATCATGGAGTTTGGCAACTGGAACTAAGACTTATGCGTGGAACTGTTAAGTAACAATGAAGAGGTGTATGTTCTTACACATCTAGACCACTCGTGCAGTGACTTAGCTAATAGCTAGGGAAGCACATGGAAGAGGTTTTTCTGATGTTACTGGGTTTTAGGATGTAGAACAGAGGGGAGAAAGGCCAGTCCAAAAAGAACGAGCGTGGTCATGTGAAAAGTGTGACATTTCCTGTTTAAAGTATTTCTTAGTTTAGTTTTGCGGGAATGCATGTGTGGAAAGCTCCAAATTTAATGTCGGCAAAGCTTACTCTTCTCTCGGACTTTGGAATTGAAAGGTAGAAAACTGGCATGCAGGGATAAAAGGGAATGTAAACTGTTGACTTTAAGATGGGGTATTTACTCTTGTCATGTTTTATTTATTCATTAAACATATTATCAATGACTGCCATGTCCCAGGAAGTACTCAGTGCACTGGCACTACGTGGGAAACAGAACAGACACAGTTTTCCCCTCCTGTAAAATCATTAAGAATACAGTTATGATATAACTCTTATGACAAATTGATCTTTCACTCTGTATACATACAAAGGCAGCTTATTAGTACCCACTTCCATTAAAATAAGGTTAAAAAATAATGAAAAATAGGGGCACCTGGGTGGCTCAGTCTGTTAAGCATCCAACTCTTGATTTCCGCTCAGGTCACGATCTCATGGTTCAGGAGTTCGAGCACCGTAGAGGGCTCTGCGCTGACAATGTGGAGCCTGCTTGGGATTCTTTCTCTCTCACTCTCTCTCTATCCCTACCCTGTTTGCACTGTCTCTCTCAAAATACACAAACTTAAAAGAAATAATTAGAACTACAATCTACATTGTAATGTCTCTCAAGTGAGTCCATGATAGAAACAATAAATATTAATGTAGATTTTTAAAATTTATATAGATTCTTCACAGGAATCTTTCCATTAGTCAGATACAGTGGGGTGACTGGTTTCAACTTTTTCTTAATGGACCCACAGTAAGAAATATGTTTTATATCAAGTCTTGGTATACACAAACAGGAAACAAAAGTTTCCCAAGGAAAGTAAAATAAATAAAGAAGTGAAATTATCAAGTGTGTAGAAAAGATGAACTATGTAATAGATGGTATTGGGACAACTGTGTGGTACATATAGAAAAGAATAAATCTGTCCTTCCTTCACACTATACATAGAAATCAACCGTAATAATATTAGAGAGCTAATTGAAAAGTGAAAAATTTGACGTTCTAATTTAGAGGAAAATATATGAGCTAACCTTGAGCTGTGAAAGATGTCTTACACAATATAGGAAGACACACACCCTAAGGCAGAGAATAAATAGTTAAAGTGAAAGTGAGCAAACCTCCATCTATCAAATGGTCACCTGGAAAAAGAAAGCCAAACGTTTTCATTTCGTATAAGTGGCAAGAGCTAAAAAGCCTACTGTGTTAAGAGTTCTTCAAATTAAACAACAACAACAGCAACACATTCAATGAGGAAATGACGAAGGAATATGAGCAGGAGATTAACATAAAGAAAATTCTCAACATCCGATAAATACCTTAAAAAGATGCTCCCCGGGGCGCCTGGGTGGCTCAGTCGGTTAAGCGCCCGACTTCGGCTCAGGTCACGATCTCAGTTCATGAGTTCAAGCCCCACGTTGAGCTCTGTGCTGACAGCTCAGAGCCTGGAGCCTGCTTTGGATTCTGTCGCCCTGTCTCTCTCTCTGCCCCATCCCCGCTCACACTCTGTCTCTTTCTCTCAAAAATGAATAAAAACATTAAAAAATTAAAAAAAAAATAAAAATAAAAAGATGCTCCCCTTCACTACCGGCCAAACGCAGTGAAATTCCATTTCACAACCATCAGGCTGATAAAGTGAATTTCATAGTCCAGATATTGGTTAGGATGTGGCATCTGTGAGTTCTCATATACTGTCGCTGGACATGGAAATCATACAATCCATTTGGGGAACAATTTGGCAAAATATAATGCTAGAGGTGGTCTTGCATATATGTTTAAGTAGACCTATAAAAAATGCTTTTTTGTACCATCGCGAAAAAAAATCTAAATGAGAAAAAAAATCTAAATGTCTATCAACAGAAGAATGAATAATTAAATTATGGCATACCGAGCCAAGGAACACTAAGCAGAAGTTACAATCAACGAACTAAAGACACTTGCCTCATTGTAGGTAAATCTCACAAAATAATCCTGGGTGATCAAAGCAGATTACATAAGAATAGTAAAGAGTAAGATGTGCATATTTCAAATATGACCTGTTGTACTGTATTTACATGAGTAGGAACATTTTTTTTTAAAATAAATGCATGATAATGATAAGCCCAAATTCAGGCCAGAAGTTGCTGCTTGTGTTGGAGGACCCCCAAACCGCCCTTGGACTTGATGACTTCACAGAATAACTCAGATCACAGAAATGTTTTTATACTCACGGTTATGGTTTATTACACAGAGGAAGGGGACAGATTAAAATCAGCAAAGGGGCAGGCTGCGTGGGGAGAAGTCTAGGAGAATCCAGGTGCAAGCTTCACCGTGTCTTCTCCTAGGGGGACCACACATATGGAGCAATGCCCATCAGAAAAGTTGATCTGAGTCTTGTCAGGTGCCTGAGACTCTAGCCCTCGGCTGCTCAGACTCAAGCCCCCAGAGCAAAAACAGGCCCTACTGATCAAACTGGTGCCATTCGATGAAAGATCTCAGCAACATAAAGGCACTCTTATCAGGTAGACTCTTCCAAGGGCTCCGAGCTCATCTCCCGGGAGTTAGCCGAGGGCCAATCCCGAAGACGGGCTTTCCTTGAGAATGTGCAGATTTGGAGCAACCCCACTTCCGTGGGTTGACCCCTTCTCGCACACTCCTGGGGAGGTAGGCTGCGGCCAAGATCCGCAAAAAGTACACAAGGAGCTTCCAGGTGAAATGTAATTCATTTCTTAAGCTGAGGGTAGGTGTGTTTATGGGTGTCAATTATATCATTCTCTAGATATTTTTATACTTAAAATTTTTTTTTAATGTTTATTTATTTGTGAGAGAGAGACACACAGAATGTGAGCAGGGGAGGGGCAGAGAGACAGAATCCAAAGCAGACTCCAGGCTCGGAGCTGTCAGCACAGAGCCTGACGTGGGGCCCAAACTCATGAACTCGTGAGATCATGACCTGAGCTGAAGTCGGATGCTTAACTGACTGAGCCACCCAGGTGCTCCTAGACATTTTTATGCTTAACTGCATAAAATTACAAAAAGAAAGTCAACGTACTAGGAGACTATCACTTTATCTAAGTTTGTCTAAAAGTAGTTAAGATAAATGCTTTCAGAATCATAAATTATAATAGAGTTTTTACAAAAGATAAAGTCATAAAATATGTTTGGTTTTGGGCTGGGAGTCATCCACCCTATCAAAGACTACATCGTATTAATGAAAATAATGTCAGAACTTTTCTCTCGATGTGCATGCTTTTTCGTTTTGTTTTCAAGCTAGGGAAAAAAATCACAGCACTATTTTCAATATCTAGGTGGCAATCTTTGTCAGGTTCTCCCGCTTTTATACAAATCCAAATTATGACATATTTTCCAAATATATCATAATTATTTTTGCCCTTGTCTTTTGTGTACTACTGCTTTGATTTTCTTCCTTCGATGGTCCTCCTTTACTCCACACTACGACTCCTGCTTCGCCGTTAAGACTCCGCGTGGCCGGGGCGCCTGGGTGGCTCAGTCAGCTAAGCATCCGACTTCAGCTCAGGTCACGATCTCACAGTTCGTGGGTTTGAGCCCCGCGTCGGGCTCTGTGCTGACAGCTCGGAGCCTGGAGCCTGTTTCGGATTCTGTGTCTCCCTCTCTCTCTGACCCTCCCCCGTTCATGCTCTATCTCTCTCGGTCTCAAAAATAAATAAACGTTAAAAAAAAAAAAGACTCTGCGTGGCCATGGCCGTCTCTCTGAGCAGTTCCATTACCACTACTCCACCAGGAACTGCGAGTGTCCACTGAGTGCTTCACAAGCACTGAACACTTCAATCCCCACAACACCAGTGAGGCACATGGTGTCATTTCCATTTCATCAGTGAAGGAAACTTAGCCAAGGTCGCACAATTCCTAACTGGAGTGTGGGGACTGGGACCAGGCTGTTTGATGCAAACTCAGCCTGTGTAGCCAGGAAGCTCTGCTGTGGTCCATGGCCTCCCTCTTCCCCAGCATGTTTATGCTTCTACTGAGCCTTGTATACAACTTTATTGTCACATTTGTCACATTATGGAATGGTTTGTGGCTGTCTCCCTTATCCAGAGATGTGTTCCTTGAGGTCTTATGGAATCCTTACACCCCAGTGAAGTGCCTCATATATAGTAGGCATTAAAGACATTTATTTAACCCATGAGTTATAAGATTATAGATTTTACTATTTCATTGGGATAGATAATTAAGTCTCTAAAGAAACCAGCGTGTATAGGAAATTTTAGTATAGAAATGCCAGGGAAGGGCAGGGATAAACTTTTAAATACCTTCATCTTACCTGTATTTTAATGAGAACACCAAATGATTCAGTCAAAATGTATACGCTACTCTATTTATTTGGGCAGTCACCAGACTATTTTCATGGAAACATATCAGTTCAACTTGGAAGTGGCCGCTATCAATTAAAAATCCAGAATTAGGTTTTTATTACATTTTTCTTAACCTAATGAATAAATATTCAATAATATTTTGATTACAATCATCTGTAAAACACATTAAAGACTCACATGCACATACTTATTTCTGTTTATTTTATAAATGCATACATACAAACTTCTTTCTTCCTTCTCTTTCTTTCTTTCCTTCTTTCTTTCTTTCTCTCTCTCCTTTCTTTTCCATTTGTAAAGCCATTTTCACATTCTCTAAGAAAATGCCTACTATAGATCACTGGACAAAGAAAACATGACTTTTACCTAGTTAGTTCCTGTTTTAAATTATTGAGTTGTACTGAATCAAAGAGGAAGATGTATCTGGGATACTGTCCAAGGCAGACCTATTCACCATTTAACTTATCACCTTTTTAGGGGGTTGCCAAAAGGATGCTGGCTTTGGACAAAATAGCCTTCTTCCTTATTTCTTACCCTCAATCTCTACAAAAAATTATTGCCTCAATTCTCCCTTGTTTTTCTTTCATTTTAAATATTTTACCTGCTTATATTCTTCAGTTTGACTTCTATGGCAAAGAAAATGACCCTTTCTTACATTAAATCTTGGCGTTGGCACTGTAAGTTAACAAATGCATTTCCAAGCACATCAAGAGGGGCACATGAATCACAACAATGAACATTTGAGCCTGAACCACTGACTCTTCTTTTTCTTGTTTTTAGATTCAGCACTGTTACAGAAAATAAAAACCCAAGCCTTCGTATCAAAATTAGTGTTAGAAGGAATTCAGTATAAGAAATGTGCCCTTGTGAGTAGGTACACGGGGTTAGTCCAGTACTGTTCCAAACAGAAATCTTGCTTTGCATTCTGGCAAACACAAAAAAGCCCCACAAAGGAGGCAGACATCATCTTCTATCATCCCACCCTAAATGAAAGAAAGAAAGCAAGCTGAAAATTGGTAGAAGAGTTGATTTCACTACATGTTTATGTTAATAGGGTATTTGACTTTTGAATGCTTCATAAACCTTGTTATGCTCTGTGCTATTTGAGGGAGTAAAACAGCTGGAATACTGCCAGAAGCCTTAATTGGAATCAGCTTAGCAGGGGCTGACAAGGTTTCCTAGTGTTTAGTTTCAAACTTATTATAAAAATGCAAAATTATGTGCCATTTATTTTCTATTCCTCTTTGGTTTATGCCTGTAAAGGTAAGACTTAGCTGCATTAGGAAATAAACTCATTTTTCCCTTGTCTGCCCCCGGCTAGTGCTCTAAATCCAGCAACACGGATATTGTCTTTTCTAATTAGCTATGGTCTCACTTCTGATGCAACAGAGAATGTCACAGAGATCCTTTCCCCATGCATTTTGATTATTGGCTAAATGATCACTCAACTGGCCAACCCATGGTCGAGTTACTGAGCTGTGTGGTCAATCTGTCAACAATGTGGTGAGCAAGGCCACGGAAATATGGTCAAAAGTGGCTCTGGGGGGCTCTTACGTTTCTCCTACCAAAGGGTCACATTTGCTATTGGTCAAATATCATAAGCAGGCTTTCAGTTTTATCTTCAGCCATGAGAAATAAATGAGTTTTATGCTTTCTGCCAAATTTTAGGGAATTAAATGCTTTTTATTTTGTTTTCGAGTTGGGCTTTTCAGCTTCAAGTGGCTCTAGTGTTTCAACCTGTCTATATTTCTTATTACACTGTTGCCTGGCATTGAGAAAAAAGAATTCAGTTCCTTAAAAAAATTAAGTGCCTACTATATGCCTGGCAATGTATTGGGGGCTAATGACACCAACATATGTATAAAACGTAATTCCTGTTTTGAGATGATTAATCTGGGATGAAACCACAATGTGAACAAATAATTTAGAATTAATGATGACTAAATTCTGATTCAAAATGCTGTCTGGTTAGCTGACCCAGAGGCGGCCTGCCCCAGCTTTTTACTAAAATATCTGTGAGGGCAGATGAAGGGACTAAAAACTCAACCTAGGTGTTTTCTGGTTCCACACTGGAAGTCACAACTCCATTCTAACAACAAATTAAAAGCCAAAAAGACTAAAAAGTCAGCAACTACTTTTATTATTTATTTATTTATTTATTTATTTAAAATTTTTTTTTAACGTTTATTTATTTTTGAGACAGAGAGAGACAGAGCATGAATGGGGGAGGGTCAGAGAGAGAGAGAGGGAGGCACAGAATCTGAAACAGTCTCCAGGCTCTGAGCGGTCAGCACAGAGCCCGACGTGGGGCTCGAACTCACAAACCGCGAGATCATGACCTGAGCCGAAGTCGGATGCTCAACCGACTGAGCCACCCAGGCGCCCCAGCAACTACTTTTAGATCCATAAAAGAGAGGGGCAGACTCAGGGCAATCCACTGCCCCTAAGATTGGAGAGACAAACAGGTGACTATGGGGGGTGGGTCATGGCTTAACTGGAACAGAGACTCACAAGCAGAAGCCACCTTGGAAACCAGCGCTTGGGTAGGAAAACCTGAACAGTACTTGGTGAATTGCTAGAGGCTCCGTGTAGATACCTCTGAGAGGTAGAAACTCCAAGGGGACCCCGTCACAGGTGGGCCCCCCCAGTACTGTGAGATTTACCTTCAGGAACTCAACCGGGTTCCCAGAGTAAATATTCGGGAAAAATCTTCTGCTTCCCGCAAAGGGTAAAAGGGATTTTGAAATACGGCAGAGCACTCTGTTCTTAACAAGACCCGCCTGCGGGGAAGACTGGTTAACCAGAGCCTAGCCTGCTGGGGTGTTATTAGAGCCTGACTGATCTGGGGAAGGGAAGTACCCAGCTCTGGCTCACTCTCACCAGCCTGTCCCTGCCTAAGGGAAAAACACTGTAGTTCACAGTCCAGAGGCACAGGCTCCCTGGATGACCTTTCATACTACCAGGGAACTCTTACCCTCCCCCACACCTCACTACCACATTACTAAAGGACTATTTAAAGCAGTTCCCTTGACCCAGCACATCGTCTCCGGTTATCCAGAAAAAAAAAATCGCAAGGCTATGAAGGCAAATAGCAAAATGAGAAGAAACAAAGCAAACATCAGAACCAGACGTGATACCGAAGATGGGATTTATCAGACTCGGAATTTAAAACAGCTGACTGATAGGCCAAGGGCTCTAATGGGTAAGGTAGACGGCGCCTACGAACGGAGGGGCAAGGTAAAGAAAGAGAAAAGAATCTTAAAGAAGCAAAGAGAAATGCTGGAGATAAGTAACAGTGTGACAGAAATGAAGCACACCTCTTATGAGGAGAGTGGGCATAGCTTGATCACATTCTAGTCAGGTTTTTGCACACCAACCCACAACACAAGGGAACATGGCTTCTGCGTTGCTAAGTCCAATGAACTTTTCTTGGCTTTCATTTTTTAAAGTTTATTTTTTGAGAGTGAGAGAGAGAGAGAGAGAGAGAGAGAGAGAGAGCATGCACATGACTGGGGGAGGGGCAGAGAGAGAGGGAGAGACAGAATCCCAAGAAGGCTCTGCATCCTTTTTTTTTCTGGCTCCTACAACTTTTTCCTCTCTCCTAATGTTGGTATGCCCCACTGGCCTTTCTCTCCACTATCTACAGTTATTATCCCTAACTTGATCCAGTTTTGTGGCTCAGGATACCATCTACGTTATGACATGTCTCCAAAGTCTACACTCCAACCAAATATCTCACTGCACTCCATTTTCCTCGATCCAATTTAGGTCGATGGTGGAAGGGATGACATGGGACATTGCATTTCACATAGTTGTGCCAAGACACAGGCTGATGGAAGTTCCACCGTCTGCAAATGAGGCAGCCAGAGGGTCACGGGCCACAGCTTATGTTTCATTCCAGAAGTGACATGCATCATAGGAATAATCATATGGCCTCACATAACTGCAAGAGGTTTGGGAATATCTATAGGAGAACCCATGATTATTTGGTGAGTATATGATATACGCCACATCAGAGTATAGGCGATCCTCTGTTTAGAAGAAAGTATATATATAATATCCAGGTATATCTCTCCATGTAATATCTGTATATTTATAGATATCATATATGGGTAATAAAATTATATTTTAATTTCTGATTTGTCTTTTTCTGAATTTTCCATTTTTCATAATGAACATTTACTGCCTTTGCAATAATGAAAATGTTAATTTTGATTCTATAACTAAAAGCAAATGTTGGGGTCAGAGTGTGACAGTTCTCTGTGTAACATCAGGCCTTAATGAAAGGGACAAGGAAAAGGAGGGCATGGGGATTGAAAGACAACGGACACAGGAGTGGAGGAGATTTACCAGGGAGGGAAATATGGAAGACATTTGTGAAGAAAATTATAAGATAAAGGAACTAATTTGCAGAAGAATGTCTAAGTTGCCTGGGGAGGAAACCGGGAGGCAGATTTGGGGCTGTTGCAACAGCTCAGCCAGGGGTGGCTTGGCTCCTGGGACAGGTGGACAGCGGTAAATGTGAAGGAGTTCATAGGAATGAAGAAACAGAGATAAAAAGAAAATGGCGGCCATACAAATGGGGCTGCAGAGGTGGACAGAGAATATATTTATTGTGCAGAAGGTAAAGTGTACTGAGCTGTTATCCTAAGGAAATAAGCCTATGAAGGAAGCTGTCTGGGATGGAATCTCAGCATCGTTAAGGAACGAATACAGGCATCACCCATGTTGCTAGCCCAGGAAATAAAACATGCAATCCTATAAAGTGCTGTATACTTCAAGGAAAAGCTACATAAGGGATATGGAAGACTGACTGGTTTCAGGATGGTGCTCTCTGGATATGACAGAGGGTGATGTAAATCCCATTTGAATTTATATGGCAGATTTGAAATGGGTTCTTTTCTTGGTGGCAGGAGGAGTGGCTCTCTCCATCACACCCAAAGTAGAAGCTGTGTGCTGATATTGGCAGCCTGAAGTGGAAGTGAAGGCCATGTCTTGATGCAAAGAAGATGGATCCTGTTGTCCAATTCAGGGCAAAGTTTACTTGATTCTAAAATTGGCCTCAATTGACTCTTGAATAAATCTATTCACATTAGTTGAATTTATGAATATCTGAGTATTGTCTTCATAATCCAAGAGACCTTGAGCAATTACTAAGTGGGGGGGGGGGGCGGGCACACAATGATCAAGAACAAGGCCCTTGCATTTGGCAATTTCAGGACAATTGGTCAGTCTACAGAAGAGTTTCGAAGGATTAATTCAATGGAAGCCACTGAGATGGGCTGGCTGAGGCATAATAAGAGGAGAGGATATAGAAAAAACTAATGTGCTCTTTTAAGAGGCTTACCTTCAAAGGGATTAAGGGAGATCTGTTCATTACAGGAATGGGCCAGTGTGTGTTACTGTATACATACACAGAAAGAGTTAAAAGGCTTCCATACCAGGGATGTATTTCTTACCTGTCCTCCAAATATTTTTTTTTTTTTAATTTTTTTTTTTTTCAATGTTTTTTATTTATTTTTGGGACAGAGAGAGACAGAGCATGAACGGGGGAGGGGCAGAGAGAGAGGGAGACACAGAATCGGAAACAGGCTCCAGGCTCCGAGCCACCAGCCCAGACCCTGACGCGGGGCTCGAACTCACAGACCGCGAGATCGTGACCTGGCTGAAGTCGGACGCTTAACCGACTGCGCCACCCAGGCGCCCCCCCCAAATATTTTTTTAATTGAACAATTGCACCTATTGGCCCTTGTAGACTTTTTTGATGTAGAAAATATAGATTTGTCTTTAATCGGCAGAAGCTAACCTAAGGTGACAAGTGTCTTGGAAACTAAAGCTGCTGGTGGGACAATAATTGGTTCTCTTTAGACTTATATCCATTCTTTAAGTATTTTTCAACATGTCATTTATAAAGAGATCTAACACAGTCGCAGGGGGTGAGGAGGATCTGGACAAGGGGTCTACTGGTAACAGAACTTTATTTCATAAAGAGTTTGTTTCTGGCCTGCCATTTTGCACTTGGGCCAAGAGAGGCAGAGCTGCAGCTAACCCCACATACCTTCTTTTCTAGCTCTCAAAGGTTATAACTTGAGCATGTGTCTCGAGGATGCCACCTGCACCCCAAGTGCCTACCAAAACATTCCTTCCAACAACAGGGTCATGTCCCTTAGAGACTTCCTGGCAAATACATTTTCTCCATCTCACTACACTACCTGTGAACTGTAGTTCCTCGATCAATTAGCCTTCTGGATATCTGACAGCTCCTGCCCTGCCTGACACCACACCCCCAATGCAGTTTGGCTTATAATCTCCAGCCTTATGATTAACTCTTTGTTAAGCACACGCTCCTTTATTCATCTCTCCCTGTTATCGCACCCTCTGGTTTCCTATTTTGTAGGAAGTTCTAAGATGAGATGATAAACTGACTGAGCGTGACGCAAGGTTAGGCAGTCGTAAAATGCAAGATCCACCGATTTCAGCCACTTTGCTTACAGTACTTACAACCGAGCTATAGATGAATGATTAAGCTACACCACCAGTACCTGGAAAAACTCTATGGCAAACAGGAGGAATAATTCAACTGTCAAACGCCGATAATAAGCAGGGGGAGAGACACCTCCAAATTATTCTCACCATGAAAATCAAGGGAAGGAAACAAAACTGAGGATCCAAAAAGGATAAACATCCAAAAAGGATGTGGAAATTATTTGCCTTGTCCTCTGAAAAACTATATTGTTGTTTTTGCCCTTTTAAAGAGTACAAGCTAAAGGCCTCCTTACTAAGACCTTTGCCTGACATTGCCATTAAAGAAATGGATTATAAAAGAGCAGAAAACGCCAGCCCTGGAGGTTCTGTGAAAATACTGGTCATGGGGAATAGGAATTGGAAAGCAAAGACCGTTCGTGCTGGATTTATCTTCTTTGGTGCAAAGGCTTTTTGCCTCCTCTCCCCCTCAAGCCCATGGGTGGAAGCAATGAAATTCACTGACATAACTGGGCCAGTTGCTTTTTATTTCAAGTACGCTGTGAGGAATACTTGAAAGCAATCATCTGTGCTCAGTAATTGGCTGATAAAGCTCAATATCCTCAGCAATTACAGTCACTGTTCATTCAGGAAATCCTCCATACATCATTTGAAAGCAGGGCAAAATTGTAAATTATTCTAATACCAACCTGTGTAACACTAGTGGAACATACTGTTATAGTGTGGGGAACAGATTTAGATGCCAAATGGAAATTCTAGTCAGAGAAAACACAGGTCACTGCAGTTTCAAGGGGAACTGAGAAGGACAGGGGCCTGGAGTCAGATGTGGTGAACCTGGGTTATTCCCAAAGCCACGTTGCCTGCAGGAAAAGTCACCCAAGAATGGGATTTTGAGGGCCACGACGAGATTTACGAAAAGAACAAACCACAATAGATACCCTACCTGAGATTAAGACTCCAGAAGTGGTGAACTGGATAGGCCTGTAAAGAACAGGACTGGGGGCGGTGGGGAACAGAGAATTTCTAGAGAGTGACACGAAAGGAAACGCTAAGTCATTAGGGGCCTTCTAAGAAGGGGCAACTGAGTGTGTGGGGACAGAGCACAAGAACGAGAAGCCCAGACACATATAGTGCAGAATATTTAGAGCTGGGTCGCGTCAAGTTAAACTCCGATTTTTCAATTTACAAGTCAAGTGTCTAAGGCATGAGAAGCTAAGTGGCTTGTCCAAGGTAATAGCACTAGTGGATGGCAGGGCTGAGATGAAGGCTTCGGTCTCTTGACTTGAAATTCAGTCATCTTTTCAGTATGAGGTGTGGCCTTCCTTCTCATTGTTTTCCCTATGTACTAGTTCATATTATTATTTGGTGACTATGAATCTGGTTTATGGTCGCCAGACCTGTTTTACAGATCTACATTTTAGTAGGTTCCTCATCCACCTCATTTCTAGGACTATCTAGTCAGTTAGATAGTCCACCAAAAAGCCCTACTTGTTAAAATATCACAAAAATGATTTTGTCCCTGCTGTACCATCCTGTCTTTGTATAGCACTGCCATTTGCTCTCTGCCATCCAGGGACTTGATCTCACCAGTGAAATTACTCTGAGTCTAACCCCCACCATCATACATACTCTTCAGAGGGTAGACACATGGAGCTTTGTGGAGATGCTTATGTTTCCTCATTGCATTATATATTTCTCAATGCATTAATAAAGGGAATGCTCTTTGGGCCCTTTAAGAAGTGTGTGTGTGTGTGTGTGTGTGTGTGTGTGTGTGTGTGTAGAGATGATTTGGCATGATCTGTCCACTCCTTTATTTTTATCTCCCTAAAGCTTTGGGCTTCCTCCTCTATCTATATTATACCAAAGAGATCTGGCATCTCAACCTCATTAAATTTAACCCACTGTTAAGTCCAAGTTTTGGTCAACCAACCAAAAGAAGTTTTATAACCAGCCATACAGGCCAACAGCTTAAATCCAGAGCCTCTAGCAAGTGCTCACATAGCAATAAATTTGATGAATAAATATTCTGTCCTCCTAGGTCTAATTCCCTTAGAATCCATTCCCACACATATTTCCTGGGTTTATGCCAATAATAACTAATAAAATAAATAAATGGTAGTAGTTAACGAAAGTTTGCAACTCTCTTGGTGCGTAAACTATATCTCCCCATGTTAGTCTTTGAGTTTTTCACCCCGAAGCATATGGATATCTGATCCTAGCTGTGAGTCTGTGGGAAAACAGGGTGATTGTGGTGAGTCTTGAGAAGAGGAAGCATCCACTGGAAGACAACATATCTGAGAGGGGTTGTAATGTTGTCTTCAAGTAAGAGGATACTGGTGTTTGTTAGACTCAGGAGGGTAGGATTCTTTCACTGCCAAGGGATGAACAAACCAAAGGTTCCATATTCTCAGCTTCCTTTCAGTCCATATGTCAATTTTCAGAGTATAAGGTCATTGTGAGGATTGAGTAGGTGTGTTTTTTATGTGTGTATATATCTTCCCCACCAGATTAAGCTTTTTGAGTGCTAGGATTATATATAATTCAGCTGTGAATCAGTGTCTGGCAGACAGAAGGCACTAAATAAATGTTAATTGAATAATGACACTGAAGAGGTCTATTGACTTCTAAGTGCTTTGGCAAATATCCACTGTTTATTATTGTGGAAATGTATAAATTCCTCTTTTACACGGTCTGCTATGGCTCTCACTAATCTTTTTTTCTATCTCCTTGCCTCTCTCTTTTTCTTTCTTACATGGGTCACTGATCTGCAGTGTGGTACAGAGACATTTATAGTCTACTCTATGACTAGAAGGAAATAACTTTCAGAATGAGTGTCAATTTGGGGAAAAAGGTGTCCCCAAATGGGAAGATGTAACTGACTATTTTCTGTTTTGGAGCATGAGGCCATCCACTGACTTTGGCAAAACAAGCCTTGTTCCTTGGGCGCTCCTGTTTGCTACAGTGCCTCAGGCCCATGGTCAGCCAGAATGGATGATGGCTATATCTGAATTCCTTTTGGAGTTCAAAGGCCTCCTTTTCACAATCCCACTAGAAATCTCCATTAGTAGCACGTATTGCATACTCCAGGAATTTAATTTTGTTGAGCTCCTCTAAGCCTTCTGTGAGATGTCTGTGAGGAGAACCTGGGGGCCGAGTGCCCTTGGTAGGTCGGGTAAAGTCCCACTGACAGGGCGTTCTGGAATCTGTCAAACAGGGAAGAAACTTAGCAAATGAATTCTGAGACACTCTTCATGAAGGAGTCCTGGAAGGAAATCACTCAGGTCAAATATAAGAAATAAGGCAAGAATGAGAAAAAGAAATGAATGCCAAACCCAGACACCATTCCCAATCCCATTCTGTCCTGCTCATCTGTCAGTATGAAACTGGGGACATCTCCCTGGAGCAGGAGGGGGTCTTGAGATGGTTTCTGCTGAAGAAATGTAAATGGATCTTTTAGGGAAGTTTCTAGAAAATATTTATTTTCTACCCGACCAAAAGGAGAATGCTCTGATCTTTGACTCTCTGGCCAACCTCTTTCCCCATCCCTTTCTCCATTTCCTGTCTTCAGATGTGGTCATGGTGCTTGGAGCTACAGTAGCCATTGTTGGGTCATGAGGTAACAAGTTCAAGGGAAAAACAAAATACTAAAGATGACAAACAGGAGGATGTGAAGAATCTAGACCATTAACTTCAGTAACAGTAGCTTAATTCTGATAATCATTTATCTACACCTAAATAAAGTCCTTTTTGTTTAAAATCTAAAAACAGATCAGTCAGTATGGTCACAACATGCTCTACCTGCAGGATCTTAGCAAAACATTCAACTTCCCTGGACCTCAGCTTCTTGAACTATAAAATGGAAATAATGCCTTTTCACAAATATAAATCAAGTAACACATGCAGCCAAAAAATATTAGATGAATATAAACGATCTTCCCATGTACTCCAATGTACTTCATTGGATAATTCAATGTACTCCACATAAACATACAGATTTGGGAACATAAGATTTTTTTTTAAATGAGAAAATGACATTCACATTTAGAAAGAAGGAACTCATGAGACATTCATTATATCCATTCTTTTCAAAGATTCACTTTGGAAGCTTTAGTAAATTATTTAATCTCTCTGACCCCTGCTTCCTCATGGGTCAGATGAGAAATGTAATCCTTTTCCTACCTGAGTAATGGGGTTGTTCTAAAGATTGAAGATGGTAAAATATTTGAAAACATAAAGGAAAATACTGTGATATGTAAATGTATAATGTTAATATATCATTAATATAATATGCATTTACATATAAGACTAGAATGTCCCCACTTACCCCTAACATGTTATTCAAATACCGAATAACCAACAACTTGTCCCTTCAAATGATTAATTAACAACTTGTCCCTTCAAAAGAAACTGTTTACTAGGGATTCATTTTTATTTATGTATTTTCAAATTATTCTCCGGCAGATGAGGGGGGTCTGATTATTTTAAATTTCATGATATTCTATCATTTAATTTTTTAAAGAATTATTGTTTATTATTGTGTTTATTAAAAAATAATAATGATATCTATTATTTTAAAATTACTACCTAGTGGCACAGACAGTCCTTAGGAAAATTTGAAAGAATATATGAATACAAAAAACTAGGGAGATACTTAACAGAATAAAACATAACAGCAATTTTTTTATTTATTCACTTATTTATTTACTTATTTAGTGATAGACAGTGCAAGTGGGAGAGGGGCAGAGAGAAGGAGAGACAGAATCCCAAGCAGGCTCCACACCATAGGTGTGGAACCCGACACCGGGCTCGAACTCATGAACCGCTGGATCATGACCTGAGCCAAGATCGAGAATTGGATGCTTACCTGACTGCACCGGGCGCCCCTTGCAAATTTGAAAAAAAAAAAAGAAATTAGATTTATTTGTCTTGAAAAAATATATATTTTATAGATGTATTAAGAATTGCCTAAAGTGTTATTTTATGTCGGGAAGATATTAGTTATCTCTATTTTCCTGAGGCTAGAAGAAGTGGAGATATATGGATGCATATATGACAAATGGAGACATACACAGATAGATATGTATTTCTTCATACACTGCTATATATATATCGAAGCATTCTGGTCTTTATAAGTAAGATTCTGTTGCTGAAGTGTGAAGAGATTGTTAGGGTGTCAATTACATAATTAGATTTCCAAATGTTTGGTTGGTTTGGAAGTTCAGGTAACCTTCTCAAGTTTGCTTGACCATTAGAGCATTATTGCAGGTACACTATTTGCACAACGTGAGTAAAAATCCTGGATGATGTTACATCCATGTACAAGGGGCTGTAATCCTTTAACATAATTAGTGCTCTTTTCGGTATGGGCTGACAACGTTCTAAAGAGAACTGAAGTTCCATCTCTCTCTCATCTTCCCCCAAGCACTGTCCTTTCCAGATAGAGATGTCTTTCCAGATTTAGCTGCCCTTTCTTCTAACAGAGCTGACAGCCGTTGCTCTGACCATAATGTTATTTTTAAACCTTCCTTTGCTTACTGTTACAAGTTTTGATAAGGTCTTGACCAGTAGGACAATTACTGGATGCTGCCGCCTGTCTGTATTCTTATCAGACTGTTTCTAGTAAAGTTTCTACTTTTCTTATTACCTTCCTGTCTGCCTTGCACTCAGGAAGCTCTGTCATTGTTAGAGCAAGAACTTAGGTTAGGTAGAAAACCTTATCCTCTCCAAAATCAAATCAAATTCAATCCCTAAAATACGATTATTGCCACTGTTATAAGGACCAGCAGAAAATGACTAGACCGTACAAATTAGAATTCAAACTTGCCATTCGATACCAGTTAGCTCATGGTGCTGGCCTGTTGTCTACCTTTTGGGGGAAAAACACACAGGGAAAAGCATCTGACCCCATGTGATCCAGGTCATTAGGTCAGAACGCTATCATTCATTCTTCTTAAAAGTCTTGTTAGTTTGGATGACTGTACTCAGCTCCCCTCTCTGGTTTTCCATTCCGATTCCATTCCATCCCCTAAACAGACCGATTCAGGGCCTGAACACAGGCGCAGTTAGAAGTTATCGAGCACTCTTAAAACCCCCGCAGAAAGTGTCCTTCCTTAGTTCTGACCTTTGAGCCTCCCCCGAAAAGGGCAGGTAGAGCTCAAGTAGTGAGAATAACTTGCTGTTCTGTTTGAAGCCTTACTTTCTTTAAACTGGGAAATGGTGCTTTGGAACTCAATTCTTGTACATTTTCCAACCTCTCGTACCTTTATTTATCCTACGGATGCACTTCAGTCACAAGATCTCTTGACTGAAAACGGGAGAAGCTGATGAACTGGGAGGAGTATTGCAGACCAAATGCCGATGTACATTTTTAGAGTCTGGCCTGTTTTAAAGTCTATTGCTCTCACTGCCAGTGCGGGGGATTATCTGGGGCAACTCCCATAAATGCTAAGGGGAATTATGCATGTATAGCCCATCAATGTTAATGGGCAAATAAACCTTACAGTTTGTTAAGTAATGTAAAATCTATTAGAGAAGGGTGAATTGGCTAATGTATGTGTTAGGTTCTGAATTTACCTGAATCAAACCTCTTAATGGACTACTTATTTTATGCTTTGTGCCAATGAATAATTAAATCTCAGTGTATTCACCCTTAAGCAAAGCAAATGACTTATTAGTGGTGTTGGGGAATTGGCATCAAATATTCTGTCCAACCTCACAAGTTCCTCTGTGGTCATCTTCCAAACAATCCCAAACAGGAATGATAGAATCCTCTTTATTAATGGAACTGAGAAGTAAACTTGGAAAAAAGCCAAGTTTAGATGTGCAATATTAATTTTACAACTGAAGGCAGTTTGTATAAGAAGCAACAATGAGGCCACATATTAGTGATTATTGCTGCTAATTTTGTGGTTTATGGAGCTTAGTTTTAATTTTTATATCCTATCCGATGAAGCATATTAGATATTCATATAAGTTACTTTACATGAGACTTATTACAAGGCAGACATAATTTTCTTAGGAATAAACTACTTGGGTCCACGAAGAAAATTATGTTCAAGATTTCTAAACTCTAAGGAAAAAAATCTTTTTTCTCATCTCCATCAGTGGCAACAGGAGGCAAATTTCTATAATGCACGTGCGAGTTAATTTCCCATTTCAGCGCTATTGTGATACAATTATACTATCCCTAGTTGGAATAGCACTGGCCATTTTTCCATGTAAAATTGTAAAAGAATATAACATTATTGAGACAACTTTCCTGTGAGGTAATTAGCTTCTGACTAAAACGTGCTGCTATCACCTTTAACATACGCTTTCTTACGAGCCCTGGATATTAATAGCTGAGATTAAAACTGATTTCTTATAAAAGGAATTTGTTCCAGAGTTGATATAATTTTCTCATAAAGTGGGAGAGTGTCTTCAACAAGTCATACAGAAAACAAATGTATCATTTCTTTTTGTTTGGTAAATGAATATTGGTTTAGCACTGCTGCTATTAGCCAAAAGGTCCCTAAAGAGAGGAGTGTGATTCTTGGCTTCTTCCTTCTTCTCCTAAAACCCACCCGGGAATTGTAAACTGAATAAGAAGCTGAAACAAAGATTCCATGTTCTATGAACCTGGGAGACATCTGTAACCCCAACTCACAGCATGTGAGGGCAGAGAATTGATGATGATGAAACAGTAAATGACCGAGGGAGATGTAGGAAGGCAAACCTAAATGTCTACAGAGGGAGACACTGATGGGCAGCAAGTCGATTTACCCTACAGAATGCCAAAAGGCCTCTGGAATCAGAGGTGCCAGACCCCACAGCATGCAGGGGAAGACAGAGTATAATCAAGGGAATTGTTTCAATGTTGGTCTAAGAGCCTTTGGTTCCCTGGCATCCCCCTCCCACTGCCTGGCTGGCCATCTCCTCCGTACACCTCAGTAAATGTTCTTTTTGAATTACAGGAGTCTTGGAAAGACAATAGAGAAAACAGAGGAAATGAAAACTTTAAACACACAATACAAACAAATTCCTTGGAACTGATGGATATTCAGTTTCTGGTAGGAAGTTCTCTCTAAATGCCAATAAAATCAACGAAAATAGAAACGCACCAATGTTCATCATGAAATTTAAGACTGTGGAGAGAAACAATGATCCTCAAAAACCAATAACAGTAAAAGCAAACACACAAAGAAGCAAATAAAACCTTTGCGTTACAAAAGCACTGTAAGCCCGGTCAAAAGGTAATGGACAAACTGGAAAACACCATTTGCAGTTCATACCACAAAGAACTAATATTCTTAATATGTAAAGAACTCTTAGAAGTCAAAAAGAAAAAGCTCAACTATATAATACAAAAATGATCAGTGTCTAAATAGATGACAGAAAAGGGAAATGAAAATATTATTTAAAATATGAAAAAAGGCTCAACTTCACTCATAATGAGATGCAAATTAATATTAAAATGAGATAATTTTTTTAATCTAGGAGGTGAGCAAATAGAAAAACTGGACAACTCAACTTGGATAAACTGTGAAGGAAAAAGTCCTCTTATATAACTTTGATTGGCATATAGTCAGTGCAACCTTCATAGAGGGACAACTGTATCAAAATTACATATGAATATACATGGTGACCCAGGACTCATTGGTTCAATGGCAATTTATACTTGCATACCGGTTCAAATTTGGAACCATAAAAGATGACCAAAAAATTATAATGTAAGGTATGACTAAATAAATACATTATTTCCAGTAGGTGGAATACTATACAGCCACAAAAAGAACGTGTACTGATACAGAAAGAACTTCAAGATAAGATTATTCACTGAATAATGTAAGACACAGATACCTGTGCAGTGTGTTCTCTTTTGTATTAGAAAAGGAGAGAAAAGATAAAATTATTGCATTTACATAAAGAAACTACAAAAATATATAAAGAGCTATTAAAAGTGACTAGCTTTCTGAGTCAGTGGGAGTTTTGTTGTTTGTAAGTGTTTTTCTATCCTTTGATCATTAAATTATTTGAAAATACTTTTGGAATACGGTAAAACAAAATTTAGAAGTTAGGGTTTTATTTTGTGTTTGCAGCATTTAGTTTTTACCTGATTACAAAAGCAACCCATTTGTTCAACATTTTTTAAAATTATAAATAACTATGCTGCCTATCACCTGCCTCTGACAACCACCAGTCTGTTCTCTGTATCTGTGCACTTTTTTGGGGAGTGGGGATTCCACCTATAAAAGAGATCAAGAGTATTTGTCTGTCTCTGTCTGACTTATTTCACTTAGCATAATGCTCTTGGGGTCCACTCATGTTGTTGCAAATGGCAAGATTTCATGCTTTTTCATGGCCAAATAATATTCCAAATTTTATTTATGTGTGTATATATATACACATGTATCATATTATTTTATCAAATTTTATTTATGTATATATATATGTATATATATACATGTATATATATACATATATACACACACACATATACATGTATCATATTTTTTTATCCAATCGTCCATCAATGGACTTTCAGGTTGTTTTCATATCTTGGCTATTATAAGTAATGTTGCAATGAACATAGGGGTCCATATATCTTTTTGAGTTAGGGTTTTCATTTTCTTCAGATAAATATTCAACATTGGAATTACTGGATCATTGCCAATAGATCTATGTTTAATATTTTGAGAAACCTCCATACTGTTTTCCAGAGTGGCTACGCCAATTTGCATTCCCACCAACAGTGCACAAGGGTTCCCTTTTCTCCACATCCTTGCCAACACTTGTTATTTCTGGTCTTCTTGATAGTAGCCATTCTGATAGATGTGAGATGAATATGTCATTGTGGTTTTGATTTGCATTTTTCTGATGATTAGGGATATTGAGCATCTTTTCATGTACCTGTTGTCCATCTGAATGTCTTCTTTGGAAAAGCGTCTATTTAATAGATCTTTTGCCTATTTTTTTAGTTTTTTAAAAAAAATTGTTTTGTTTTTGCTACTGAGTTGCATGAGATCTTTATATAGTTTGGATACTAGTCCCTTGTCCAAGATACGATTTGCAAATATATTCTCTGCCATTTCATTTTGTTAATGGTTTCTCTTGCTGTGCAGAGGCTTTGTAGTATGATACAGCTCCATTTATTTATTTTTGCTTTTGCTGTGTTTTTGCTTTTGGTGTCAATTCAAAAAATCATCACTATGACCTGTGCCAAGGATCTTCCCTTCCGTGTTTTCTTCTAGGAGCTTTGTGGTTTCAGGTCTAACATTCAAGTCTGTAATTCATTTTGAGTTAAATTTTGTGTGTGGTATAAAATAGTGTTCGAATTTCATTTATTTGCATGTGGCTGTCCAGTTTTTCCAATAGCATTTATTGAAGGAACCACCCTTTCCCGATTGCACCATCTTGGCTCCTTTGTCATAAATTAATTGATTATATATGTGTGGGCTCTCTACACTATTTTATTTCTGGGGTATCTATGCTGATCTATTGATCTATATAGATTTTTTATGCCAATACCACAGTGTTTTAATATAGCTTTGTAATACAGCTTGACTAAGTGAGAGTCATACCTGTAGCTTTATTCATTTTTCTCAAGATTGGCTATTCAGGTTGTTTTACGGTTCCATACAAATTTTAGGATTATTTGTTCTATTTCTTTGAAAAAAGAGCATTGGAGTTTTGATAGGGATTGTACTGAATCTGTAAATTGCTTTGGACATTTTAAATTGACATTTTAACATCAGAGAATCTTCCAATTCATGAGCATGGAGTATCTTTCCATTTATTGGTGTTTTCTAAAATTTCTTTCATTAATGTCAAAAGTTTGTGTTTATTCTCAGGGTATAGTTATTTGGACCTGATCTACTTTTGGCATCTATTCAAATGTATTGATATGTATACAGACCTTTTACTTTGAGGAAAAAGTAGGGACTGGATTGGGGGAATTGGCATGACATCTGTAGGTTGTCACTTCCATTGGCTGGGGTTGAGTTTGATGGAGACAGGGTTGGAAAAATACAATGCTTTTAATAAACCAAACAGCTCATGCTCTTACAGGAGAGTCCAATCAGCCTCCCTGTTAAAATATGCCTCCAGGGGCACCCGGGTGGCTTAGTCAGTTAAAGCGTCCGACTTCGGCTCAGGTCATGATCTCGCGGTTCGTGAGTTCGAGCCCCATTGTCGGGCTCTGTGATGACAGCTTGGAGCCTGGAGCCTGCTTCGAATTCTGTATCTCCCTCTCTCTCTGCCCCTCCCCCGCTCATGCTCTGTCTCACTCTGTCTCTCAGAAATGAATAAACGTTAAAAAACATTAAAAAAATTATGCCTCCAGCTGGGAATCACTACATTTTCTTTGTAGCTAATAATCGAAACTTTTTCTAGCTTTAATCCCTCTGGCACATCTTAAGAAAATGATAGGTAATTCATGTTAATTCCCAAATATAAAATCAAACTGTAATACTGAATATGATTTTCAAAGTGCACACACACCTCTCCTCCCAACCACCCCAATTCTGAAATGACCTGTCCTCCATGTATGAATAGTCCACTCTCCCTCTGCCTCTCCCTCAGCTTGAGAATAACTGAGTCAGGCAAAAACCAAAAGAATCCTGTCCATAGTTCACTTTAGGAAACTTTGGACCCAAGAATTACAAGTAGGGCATCTTCATTTCAACAGTTGTGCAGTGTTTTCACTCCAGCATGGCACTGGGATCACTCTGGCAACTTGAGGACCATCTGATGGCCTTGAGAGCGCAAACAATTAGCGCCCTTGCAATGCACAAGGGTGTTCTGAGCATGGCCACCATCCGCAGTGGGGATGATGGGCTTCCTCACTGGGGAGGATCACTTCTGAGGGGAGGAACTTCACAAGTCAGCACTAGAGCATGGAGAGGGATGCTGAAAACACTGTCACAAGAGGGACTAGCTGCTGAGAAAGCACATGGGACAACACTTATACTCACACGGGATGAGGAAGTTGATTTCTGCGAGCAGGTGACTCCGCATAAACAGATAATTGCAGAGAAAATGTAAATTAATGTAATCCTCCCCATTCCTCATTTGCATGTTCAAATTGGTGATATTGGAGACAGTATGTGTGTACAAGAATGGCAAAAATAGAGAAAACATGAATGACCCATGCTAGAGAATTGGTTAAGTACATTATATATCCACGATGTAACTTATGCAGCCTCAAGTGTGTTCTGTTGGGATTCATTTATTATGTAGAATATTCTTTTTTAAAAAAATTTTTAATGTTTATTTATTTTTGAGAGATAGAGAGAGAGAGTGCACGAGCAGGGGAGGGGCAGACAGAGAGAGAGGGAGAGACAGAATATGAAGCAGGCTCCAGGCTCTGAGCTGTCAGCACAGAGCTCAACGCGGGGCTCGAACTCACAAACTGTGAGATCATGAAATGAGCCAAAGTCAGATGCTTAATCAACTGAGCCACCCAGGTGTCCCTATAGAATATTCTTAATATAAATCTCTGTCATTTATGGTTCTCTGGTTACAGCAACACCAGTAACAATACAAAAAAATAGAATAAAGATTCTGAAAAAAATTAAGGAAAAAAGGAAATTTATTGGTAACATACAGAGAAGCTTGCATAATTCAAGGAAATCCCTAAAGGGGAGCAGAAAGCAGGGATGCTGAGGGGATCTCAAGAGGAGAAACCAGTGAACTTCTTTTTAGGCTGTTACTGTCAGAAGAGATCACTCAACCCCTTTAAATCCTCATTTGTTCCAGGAAGAAGTCTTTCTTTCCTTAATTTGCAACCTAGTCCAACTCTTAGCTAGAGAATCTTAGATCTAGAAGATCTTAGCAGGATCTTCTAAAACCTCATACAAGAGGAAGGATAGAAGAGTAGATTCTCAAAAGAAAATTGGGGTATTGATCACAGAAGGAAGTGTGTTCATGCATGTTTTTCAGTTTTCCTGGCTAAAATCCCATTTCTGTTGTGGCCTAGCTATGTGACCTTGGTAATGTATTAGCCAGAGAAGCTGTGTGTGTGTGTGTGTGTGTGTGTGTGTGTGTGTGTGTGTGTGGTGTATAAAGGGACCAGCTCCAGAAATTATGGGGATCTAACATCTGCAGTGGGCTAACAGACTGAACACCCAGGAAGGAGCCAATGTTGCTGTTCAAATCACAAGGCCATTTGCTGGCAGAATTCCTCCTTGCTTAGGAGAGGTCAGTCTATTGTTTTACCAATTGGATGATAAGGCCCATACATATTATTCACGGCAATCTGCTTTATTCAAAGTTCACCAGTTTAAATGTTAATCACATCCAAAAGCACCCTCACAGAAACATATGGGATGATGTTTCACCACGCATCTGGGCACCATGACTCAGCCAGGTTGACACATAAAATTAACAATTGCAGGCAAATTACTTAAACCCTTCACGTCTTCCCTCTCTCACCTGTAAAATTGTGATCATAATAGCACTAATCTCACAAGGCTGTTAGCACTACCGAATGAAATATTAAATATAGAACCCTTGGAATAGGGACTTGATAGCTCAATAAATGTTTGGAGTTTTGAGTAGCTATTGTTATTCTGCAATGAAGAGTACCTCCTGCAATCAGAACATAGATGCCTTTGGGGCAGTGTTGGGACTTTCTTCAATGCTCATGGCTCCTCAAATTTAGGTAGACAACCCAGATGGCAGTGATCTGCACCAAGAGAAACTTGGGAACAAATGGTACACTACCAAAAATAGGCACATTTAATAAAAGCCTATGGAAGTCATGAAAATCGTCTCTCTCACTGCGATATTTCATGGTCCTCCTCTGGCATAAGCTGTAAGCAGTCCAAGAGCCAAGCAGCTTCCTGACAACAGGAGGACTTAGGGCAGGTGTCAGAAGCACCACTACAAACTTTGTCCCTAATTCAAATACTTTTGTATTCACGAGAACCTTCTTTATGAACTATCGGCATTAAATTTTTTTTAAGTTTATTTATTTGAGAGAGAGAGAGAGAGAGAGAGAGAGGAGGGGGGTCAGAGAGAGAGAGAAGGAGGCAGAGAATCAATCTCAAGCAGACCCCACATTGTCACCATGGAGTCCAATGCAGGGCTCCAACTCATGAACAGTGAGGTCATGACCTGAACTGAAACCAAGAGTTGGAGGCTTAACCCACAAAGCCTCCCAGGTGCCCCAGCTATTGGCATTTTTGAAGGATGCCATTTACCCAAGGCTACTGATCTAAATACCTGTTGCATTAAGGAATGGTTCCTTACAACCAATATTAATAGAACAAACAAAGGCTATGATTACATAGATCCTACAATCAAATTGGGTAATAAAGGTAAAACATTCTAAAATGTTAGGCTATTCCTGAGTGGTTTTCCTTACGCAACAGGGACAGGCAAATGGGGGGATGCATGTAATATTGCTCATACTTGGACAGTCAAGGTGGGTGAATAGTCAACAGGGAAGTTTCCACGTCAGGTTCCATCTATGAAATCAGTAGCTCGAGAATACATTTCTCAATTGCAACTGATTATTACCCTCTCTCAAGCTTTCCCCAAATTTATTTTTAAAATGAAGCCTCTGGTTTCAGGTCTTTCTACTCTTTCTTCTCTGGAGGAACAGTTGACTGTACTTGCCTTCCTGGCCTTTCTCACTCTTTCTCACTCCTTTTCTCTGCTCTAAGCTTTCCAGTCAGACGTTCACAACCCTGCACCATTGAAACCACTCTTTTCAAGGTCAGAAATCATACTCCGCTTTTGAGCAGCATTTTTTTTTACCACCATCTCCCATTTGAAATGTTTGCCTCCCAGTACTGTGATATACTCCCTTTATCTCCCTGGATGCTCTTTCTGCATCATATTTTTTGGCTCTGTCTCACCCAATGGTCCATGATGGGGAACCTGGACTCAGCCTCTACCTTTCTTCTGCCCTGCTGCACGCTCTTTCCAATCTCATCTAGTCTCATGGCTGTTGGATTCAAACTCTACACTACTGAGTCTCAAATGTTATCTCGTTCTCCTCCTTTTCTCTTAAGCTTGAACCATAGGGCTAAGCACCCACGGACGTCTCCACTGGGTGTCCTTGTGAGCCTGACAGCAGAGATGGCACGAGGCCAATCATGCTGCAGTGGTTCTGTATTGATCTCCCTCCTTCTCTTTGTTCCCCTAAATCCATTTCCACACTGCAGCCAGATCATCCTCGAGTGAGTTGGTCTCCCCTTCTTAAACATTTCTGGGCCATCCCATTGCAATCAATACAGATTCCAAACTCTTTCCTGTGGTATCAGTGGCCTGGCCCCAATGTCCTCTTTGAGCCCATCTCCATCCACATCTGCTTGCTGCCCTTACAGCAAACTGACCCTCCGTCTGATTCACAGATGCACTAAACTCATCAAAAAGACAACTGCATTTCTTGTACTACTCACAACGCTTGTGACACCAGATGTGGGAGTTTTCTATGCCAAGCAATCTGCCACAAACTACCTGGAGTGTGTGGAGACCTCGTAGGTTAAGGCTCAGTACCATAAGGCTGTCCCCAGTTCAGATTCCAATAGCAAGTCAAGCTCTCCTGGACTTCTGACTGATGGGCTATTAATCAGGAGTTCCCACAATGCCTTCTTCAAGATGGATAATTTGCTAAAATGTCTCACTGAACTCAGGAAAACACTTTACTATTACTGGTTTATTACAAAGGATACAACTCAGGAACGGCCAAATGGAAAAGATGCGTAGGGCAATGCATGTGGGAAGGGGCACAGAGCTCCCACAGCCTCTCTGGGTACAGCACCCTCTCAGCACCATGATGGGTCACCAACCTGGAAGTTCTCTGAGCCCTTTCGCTTTGGGTTTTTATGGAGGTTGCGCGATGTACGCATAACTGGTGAATTCACTGGCCACTAGTGATTGAATTCAATTTATAGTCCCTAAATCCCCTCCCTGGAGCTCAGGGCTGAAAGTTGCAACCCTGTTATCATACAATTGGTTCCTCTGGCAACCAGATGCCATCCTCAAGCAGTCACATCTGTAACATAAATTCAAGTATGGTCAAAAGGGAATTATTCTGAAGAATAACAGATGCCCCTCTGACCCCATCACTGAGGAAATTCTAAGGCTTTTAAGAGCTCTGTGTCAGGAACTGGGGACAAAGATCAGGTATAGATTTATTACTGTATCACAATTCCACACTCTCTTTCCTCTTCCCCTGTAAAGTCTCTGGGACTTTGAATTTGTTCCTTCTTTTGGAAACTCTCCCCTCTGGTTGTTGTGTGCCTGACTGGTCAGAAACGCCAGCCCTGGAAAATCCATCAAACCAGTCAAGTCCCCTCTTGGATACTGCTCTTCTTTATTTATTCAAAACATTATATTATTATATATAATATGTTATTATATATTATTATATATAATGTTATATATTATATATAATATGCTATTATATTATATATTATTATATATAATATGTTATTATATTATATGTTATTACCACGGACAAAATACAAGCTCTACGAGATCACAGAATGTATCAGTTTCCTCGTGCCGGAGTAACAAAGCATCACAAACCGAGGGGCTTAAAACAACAGAAATTCATCCTTTCCTAGTTAAGGAGATTAGAAGTCTGAAATCAAGTTGTCAACAAGGCCATGTTCTCTCTGAGGGCTCTAGGGAAGAATCCTTCCTTGTCCCTCCCACTTCTGCTGGTGGCTGGTGAGCCTTGCAACTAGCTTCCCTACTCTGGTTTCTGCTTGTCTTTCCACAACCACCTTCCCTCTCTCTCCTTATAAGCACACTGGTCATTGGATTTATGGCTCACCCCAATCCAGTCTGACCTCATCTCAACTTGATTACAGCTACAAAGACTCTACTTACAAACAAGGTCCCATTCACAGGTTCTCAGGGTTAAGATCTAGACATATTTTGGGGAAAGACGTAATTCATCCCACGCACTGCTGTGTGTTAAGCACTATGTCAGGTGGCTAGACCCTAAGAATTGCTCAATAAATATTGCTGACTGGCAGACCGATGGGCTGTCTAGAATACTTTCTCTCAATCTGTCCACCTATGTCAGTGCTTGTGTATAACCAGTAGAGCTTGAGGAAATTCAGAGATCTTAACTATGTGTAGTTGAGATGCTCTGAATGCATAAATCTACACCAAGCAATGTGGCTTAAAACACTCTACATTGTTTCCAGTGGCTGTTACTCTTAGTTTTGGTCATGGACCCTTCTCTGCTGGGTTATTTTTCTTCCTGCTACTCCACATTTTTCCTGCTCTTCAGGCCCCCAGTTTAGATTCGGCCTGGATCTCAATGATACACAGCTAGATCCCTGATTAAAACAAACCTCAAGCTACATTACTGTTAAGGAAGTCACTTCCCTTATCACCCCGAATCTTGCTTGTTTTCCTCATTGCTGCTCTAAGACTCTCTTTTCTTCCACTATTTTACGCAGGTGTCATTTCAAATTGTGTCCTCTGCTTTATCGGTTTTCTTCTTAGTGTTTTCCCCCCTCAGTCTTCTCAGCATTACCTAGGCCCTAGTTGCAGCTTATTTTGCTGATGCAGACACACAGATCCCTTACTCCCCTGCACCCTCTCAGGGATTCAGAGTGCACGCTTGGATGTTAAATTGACCCATCAGCTTGGATTGCAGCATTTTAAAAAGTATCTTAGTGGATATTGGGGAAAAAATCTAAACGAAAAAGCATTACGGTGTTGACAGCGTTTGTATTTGAAAAGTGAGATCGTGGTTGATTCCAACACTTTCTTTCACAATTCATTTAAAACCTTTGGTTCTCTGAGGACATTCTTACAGTAATTACAGGCCTACCTTCTGGCTGCACCTGCATAACGTCTGGCCTCTGAGCAGCCACATCAACGTACCTGCTTTGACCACGTTACATCAATGACGACCACTGACGAGAACTACCTCTGTCCCGTCCGGTGTGTTAGGTGACTTGATGGTGTTTAATGTGATCTGTCAATACTCTGATGTTGCACTATTATCCCCATTCAGCAGAATGTGGAAGGAAATTTTGAAACATTATGTAATTTTAACAAATGTCACACATCTAGGAAATGGTGGAGCCAGGATGTGGACCAAGCTCTGTCAGTCCCCAAAGTCCATTTATTTCCACCTGCTATCCCCTCTTTGTTCACAAGTAAGCTTTAAGGAAGTGCGGTATTTACAGTGACTCTAAATACAGTGAATATTGAACAGATGGATGTAACTGTATTCACTCTGCTATAAAGAGATGATAAATATCCTGAAGTCACCAGATCACTCCTCATTCCTCTGTTCCATAGTTCATCGATGCTTTCTGCCACAAGGGGTTGGAACCTGTCATTTTGCCTTGTCTTCTGGTCTTCTGTATGTGAACTTCTAGGCTGAGCCAAACTGCAGTCTCCACTGCTCCCATGGTCACTTCACACACTGCCCCTTCGCTACTCCGCTGCCCCTTACTAAATGCTCCTGCCCCAAGACTTAGCAAATTCCTAATTTTGTGTCACTCTGACAAAAATTAGGACTTTAAAGCTCTGCTTTTTAACTTTCCTGAGCCTCCACGGATACCTCCTCTCACATCTCTGAAATCTCGCCACATTTTCTGTGTGATCTGCCTATCTGGGACTTAAAAAGTGGCTTTTCATTTTGCTATTCATTCCTTTTAAAATATAGGAGCATGTTACTCTTTTTTTTTTTTAATTTTTTTAATGTTTATTCATTTTTGAGAAAGAGAGAAACACATAGAGCATGAGCAGGGGAGGGGCAGAGAGAGGGAGACACAGAATCCGAAGCAGGCTCCAGGCTCTGAGCTGTCAGCACGGAGCCTGACGCGGGGCTCGAACTCACGGACCGCGAGATCGTGACCTGGCTGAAGTCGGAGGCTTAACCGACTGCGCCACCCAGGCGCCCCAGGAGCATGTTACTCTTAATAATAGTGGGAATGTCATTAATTTGTTGGTATCTCAGGGGCCTAACACTTAAAGGATGTTAAATAAGAATTTAGGACCTTGGACAGTGGTCAGCATGCGTAGCAGGAGGAGCAGGCCAGCAAAGCTGTTCTTCCTTCCTTCCTTCCTTCCTTCCTTCCTTCCTTCCTTCCTTCCTTCCTCTTTCTCTCTCTCCCTTTCTTTCTTTCCTTTTCTTTCTTTCTTTCTTTCTTTCTTTCTTTCTTTCTTTCTTTCTTTCTTTCTTTCTTTCTTTCTTTCTTTCTTTCTTTCTCTTTCTTTCTTTCTTCCCTCCCTCTCTCTCTTCCTTCCTTCCTTCCTTCCTTCCTTCCTTCCTTCCTTCCTTCCTTCCTTCCTTTCTTTCTTTCTTTCTTTCTTTCTTTCTTTCTTTCTTTCTTTCTTTCTTTCTTTCTTTCTTTCTCTTTCTTCCTTCCTTCCTTCTTTCCCTCCTACCCTCCCTCCTTCTCTCTCTCCCTTTCTTCCTTCCTCCCTCCCTTCCTTCCTTCCTTCCTTCCTTCCTTCCTTCCTTCCTTCCTTCCTTCCTTCCTTCCTTCCTTCTCTCAGCCCAGACAGACTATCCCATCTTTGTGTCTTCAATGTCCCAGCATGTTGCCTAGAAAATAGCAAGTGGTCAATAATCTTCATTGAATTTAACTCCTTTAAGGATACTTTTGTGCAAAAGGTGAATTTCCAGAGCTGTTTGAATAATACAAAATATTTGATAGACTCCTAGAGAAAGAAAGACATTCTGAGCACATTACTCCTTTCTAGTGTGTTTTAAAGAGGAATGAAAAGGGCGGGCAGAGGGTGGCAGAACAAGGTAGAAGTAAGTGCCTGGATGCAAAACCAAGTAACATAAATTTTAAATTGCCACTTGGAGAATTATGGAAACTCCCCTTTTCTGCAATAATTCAGTCACATCATTTCAATTTTGCCTTTAGGACAATTTTGCTGGATGCTTAAATTTATGTTTTCATCTTAAGGGAATTTCAGATGAAAATATTGTATCTGATGAACTAAGAGATAAAATACAAGAATACATCTCTAAGAGAATGTATTGTTTTATTCATATAAGTAGAAATCACAGTTCTTTAGATAGCCTATATCTTACAATATAAGAATGCCGGAAAAAAAATCACACTTGAGGTTTTTAGTTTTATACCTATTTTTTTAAAACAAAAACCAGCCTGATAATTGCTCTGCTAGGTTATGTAGTAAAGGAGAAAAGCATTTATTTTCAAAGGGCATTTGTTTTTCAAAGAAGTCACCAGGAAACAAACACTAGTACAGGTATAATTTTATCGGGATTGGAAATATAGTCAGAATATAGCTGCTCAAATGCAGGTTAAGGAAGTTTGAATGAGAATAGCAAGCAAAAACAAGATCAGGCAAAAACATTAAAAATGATTTGTCTAGAACATCCAATTTGGAAAATAAATACATGAACACTGTACATTATACCAGAATTACAGGATGTTAGGATTGTAAAGGACCCCAGAGAGAAGGACCCAGACGCATTTGTGAAAACAACTTGCCAGGGTCAAAACCAGCCCCCATTCTGCCAAACAAAACAAAACAAAACAAAACAAAACAAAACAAAACCAAAACAAAACCAACCAACCAACCAAACAAACAAAACCAAAGGAAAGGAGCTCAGAATATTTGTAGTTGGAGTTCAAAACCACGGATTTAAGTTTTTGTAATGCCTAAAAATGAATGCAGAAAGATGATAATCTACTTGCTTTATGGTTTTCTTCACTCTCCTCTGCAAAATAAGCAGATTAAGCCAAACTATCTCTATGACAGTGTGAACTTCTTGATGTCAGAGGCTGCATAATATCTCTTTCTCCACCTTCAGTCCCTGACATAAGGTTCAAGGCACATCAAGGCTAGTTGATCACTGATCTACTAATCACTGACTGCTTGCCATGCTAATTACCTTGATGACCTGGTACATATATCAGCAAACTATTACTGTGATGGGTTAGATTGGGTCTCCCAAAAAGATATGCTTAAGTTCTAACCCTCAGTACTTCAGAATGTGAGTTTATTTGAAAATAGAGGTGGTGCAGCTATAATTAGCTAAGATGAGGTCCCACTGGAGTAAAGTGGGCCCTCAATTCTATATGTCTAGTGTCCTTATAAGAAGAGAGCCACAGAAGGAAGATGGCCCCGTGAAAACAGACACATGGGGAGAATGCCATGCAGAAATGGAGACAAAGATTAACGATGCGTCTATAAGCCAAGGAATGTCTTGGGCCCCTGAAGCTAAGAGAGGTAAGAAAGGATTCTCCTCTATAGGCTTTGGAGGCAGCATAGCCTTACTGACCTCTTGATTTCAGATTTCCAGCCTTCAAAACCACGAGAGACAAATCTCTGTTGTTTTAAGCTCCCTAATTTGTAGTACTTTTTTTTTTCAACTTTTTTTTTTTTTTTTTTTTTTTATTTACTTTTGGGACAGAGAGAGACAGAGCATGAACGGGGGAGGGGCAGAGAGAGAGGGAGACACAGAATCGGAAACAGGCTCCAGGCTCCGAGCCATCGGCCCAGAGCCCGACGCGGGGCTCGAACTCACGGACCGCGAGATCGTGACCTGGCTGAAGTCGGACGCTTAACCGACTGCGCCACCCAGGCGCCCCTTAATTTGTAGTACTTTTTACAGCAGCCTTAGGAGACTAACACACAAACTTAATCCTCACTACAACCTACATGGGGTAGGGGACTCTCATTTTATCATCTAACTGATAAGGAAGCTGAGTCCCCAAGGCAAAAGGTAGCATGCTCAGGGTCACAGCAGTAAAGCCACAGTGGCAGGTCATAGGCAGTCTGGCTCCAGAACCCATGAATGTTAAAAAATGTTTGCTGGCTAAGTGAATTAGTGCCTGGATGTGTAGTATTGTTCTATAGTGCATGGGCCAAATCATTTCTTCTCAATATATTGTGCTAAATCATATTTCACATAAAACAATGGGGGTGCCTGGGTGGCTTAGCTGGTTAAGCATCTGACTTTCGTTCAGGTCATGATCTCGTGGTTCCTAGGTCCAAGCCCCACATAGGGCTCTGTGCTGACAGTTCAGAGCCTGGATCCTGCCTCAGATTCTGTTTCCCTCTCTCTCTGCCCCTCCCCCACTCATACACTGTCTCTCTCTCTCTCTCTCTCTCTCTCTCTCTCTCTCTCTCTCTCAAAAAGAAATAAAAACATTTTAACAAAAGAAACAAAATTAAAAATAAATAAATAAAACAAAACCTTTTTCAATGGGTTTTATGACCAGGGTGCCCTGCCCTCCACTTCCTACCAATTAATTGCTAATCAGATGATTAGTTCTCCTTCAATTCTAATAGGATGTCTTGAATCTAATTATTTTTTCAAACCTTGATATGTGGAAACCAAGAAAATGGTAATTCCAGAGCTTTGAGAAGCTGTGCACCTCTAAAAGAAGCGATTTCTTTTTTTCCCCCCCAAAATACCCAACTTGTTGCAATTGAGTGGCTAAGTTTCCTTTTTGAAAACAGGGGCGCCTGGGTGGCTCAGTTGGTTAAATGTTTGACTCTTGATTTTGGCTCAGGTGATGATCTATCTGGCTGTTTGCGAGTTCCAGCCCTGCCCTGGGCTCAGTGCTGACAGTGTAGAGCCTGCTTAGGATTCTCTCTCTCCTTCTCTCTCTCTGCTCCTCCGCTACCCCTGCTATCGCTGTCTCTCTCAAAATAAACTTACAAAAAGAAAAGAAAAGAAAAGAAAAGAAAAGAAAAGAAAAGAAAAAAGAAAAGAAAAGAAAAGAATAAATATGTCAGTGAGTGTTAGCAGATCTCCATCTTTGGTCAAAGTGTTTGTTCGTGAGCATCCCAGTTTAGGAAACCGTGACAACTTTACCAGGAATCCTTAAGACCTGCCTCAGACTCTAAATCAGAATTTGCCAGTATTTTTGAAATTACAGGGCTTTTTCTGTCCTAGCACTCCCCGTAGACCCGGGGAAATGGTCGGCGTTGTGGGAGAACCAGTTTCCGAGTGGTGACCTCAGGTTAAGGCGGAAGGGAAGAAAGCAGCAATGAAATAACTCCTACAGGTAGAGTGGCCCCCTGTCCTTCCCCGGGTGGCGGAGAGATATTCTGATGAGCTGGCCTAGGGTTCCACGAGCTGGGAGCAAGACCAGGACGACTTCTGGTGTCCTTTTAAAACGTCAAGTGACTAGCTACTGCAGTAGCAGTTAGTCTCTATTGCTCACATTCAAACATTTTAAAACCTACCTACTGTTGAGGCCATAGGAGTCTTAAGCCTTCAAATGAATAATTTTTCCCTGTGCAGAGGAAAGGCCTCTTAGAGAAAGGTGGAAAGGGAGAGTTAAGCTCCATTTTACAAAGGTCAAGCCACTTAAGTCTTTGTCAGGTGCAGATGGGTTCTGGACGTCACTTTCGGGGGCCTAGCGGGGATGATGTCTTCCGGGGAGAGTGAAGTCATGGGTTTTATGCAAGGGGAAGCCGGTCTGCTCCTCCCTGGGGGCATGAAGACTGCTGACAATGGCTTATGTGTAAATACAGACAGTGAGGTCAGCAGATGGGGTTTATTAGAGAAAGTATCGGCTGAAGCAGAGATCAACACCATTCTGCAGATATTCAGTGACAATGCTATTATTCCACACAGTGTGGCAGCGTCGTTTTAAAATGTGGTGGCTAGCTGGGGACCTTTGGCAACTCTATTGACTTCACTGGGGCCTCTTTTTCTCATCATATATGAAGAAGTGGTACTTTTCGATTCCTGACCTCTTTGATTATGTGAAACTGTCACAGAATTGAAGGCCACACCACAGAGAGGGAGAAGCCACTGGAGCCAACAGAACCGTCATGAAATTTCAACTCACTGGTGAACTCAGCGATGTCAAAAACATTATTGAGACTCTGACCTCTGCTGTCCTCAGTTGTAACAGAAAGATATTTATATTGACCTGTGGATCTGTACAAAAATTAACAGAAATAAATAATGAGCATAAAGCAATCAACTTCTACGTGTCGATAAATGGTAACATTTGTTACATTTCCCTTCATCTGACTAATCATTTCCTTTAGACCCAAATAAATGATCCACATTGGAGAAGAACTGGTTTCTGACTTATGGCAGAAAATTTTAGATTTTTTGAAGCATAGTTTTGACCAGCTTCTAGTATAATGCCTGCTGACTCCTAATTTCCAAAAACAAGTGGCTGTTGAACGAATCCCCATGTAAGGGAATGAATGAATGAATGAATGAATGAACGAATGAATGCTAACTGTGCACAATGCCCTTCAGACACCCAGCTCTGTCTGTGGCTGATCATTCACACAACCTTCCCGGTAGCCACCGTGCTCTAATAACATGAATATTCAATAACTGAATTATTCAATAAAATATCTTGCAAAAAATTAAGTTGTTCTTTCAACAAGGAACATTTTATATCCAGATATTTGACTAACATATACCATCTAATGTATTCCTCATAAGAAGCCTGTAATATAAAATATGATTACCCCATTATACAGCTGAGCCAAGTGAGACTTAGGGTAATTAAGAAATTTTTCTAAAGCCATTCAGGTAAGAGCTAGGAAAACCAGGATTTAAACCTTGAGATGCCTGAAGGCTCCAAAGCTACTAGTATTGATCACTAAATTATATCGCCTAAAGTTGAACCTCAAGGTGCTCACATACTAGTATGAGAATAAAGACACGTACACACATAACTCTACATAAGAAGAAAAACAACCTAAGGACCATGAGAGTGCGGAGGACAGATAGTTCTACCAGGTACCAGGTGGATTGTTTTATATATTTGCTGATCTTTGGGCTTGCCTGGAGGGATAGGCAGAGTTTTGTCAGGGGAAAAAGAGAAGAGGAGAGGATTTGGGGCAAATTAGATGTAAGCAATGACATGAATAGTGTTGTGTGTTCACAAAATATCCACTAACTGGTTTTAGTTGGAGCACAGGGTATGATATGGGAGTAGCTGTTGAGAGGCTGGAGAGGGAAATTTTTGAGTCTTAAATACCAGTTTGAGGAGTTTCAATTTCACTGGAAATATAGGAAAGCCACTGGGGGTATTTGATCCAGTGAGTGATGTGCTCAGAACTTGCTCAAGAGGACTGCTGTGTCTAGGATGCAAAGGACGGAAGGAGACAATGGCAATGAGGGGCCAAGTTAAGGAGCAGTTTCAGTAATTCTAATGAGAGAAAAGAGAAAATAAAACAAAATATTTGTTATGCACCTGTTAGGGAAAGGAACTGCATTAGACATTTTACTCACATCTCATTTTGAGTTCTAATAATAACCTAATGAGGTTATATTGCCTCAGTGTTATGGATGAAGGCACTGAATCTCGGGGATGGAATGGTCAGGTGGTCAAGAACAAAGGCAGTGTTAGAATCTTTGGCTCTGTGACTCTAAAGGCCATTTGGTTAAGTAAGACTCTTGGTGGCCAGGAAGGACTGGGCCTCAGTGGAGCATTTGGGACCTGTGGAACCAATGCTTGGAGACTACAAGGTTGTTTGCGCCTCTGTCTACACACTGGAGTCATTTCCACCCATAAAGATCCACTTTCTCAGATACCTACAACACCCAAATTCTACATCTTACTTTGTGACCCACTAGATACATACTTGCCAGATAACATCACTCCAAAAATCTTGTGGGGGGAAAATAATTACCCAACTTAGGTGAGCTATTCATCTCTAAACCCAGGAACTCGAGGCAAAAGAGCATGGTCTTTTGAGCAGAAGAGTTTGGTCAGGCTCACCTCCATGGTTGGAGGGCATGGTCACACTGAATTAATATGGAATCCGCCTCAATAAATATATGGATGGAAAGAAAACCTGTTTCTATTTAAAAAAAAAAAAAAAGAATGGATACCAGATCATCTCATTGGTAACCACCGTATGCGTTGTCTTTCCATTAAGAAATCATTTAGGACTGAACTCTGATGGCTCGAATCATAGGAGTACCAGTGAATCAAAATGAAGAAGGCTGATGCTGTGGTAACAGTCTGTATCACTGACCTACTGGAAACATCTCTTAAGGGACTGTCTTTATAAAAGGGCTTGTCCAGATAAGCCCTACTGATACTAAAATGGGTATCCCCACTTTCTTTATATGTCATAATGTTACCTTATATAAGCAACAGATCTAAAACCAGGAGATTTTTTTAATATGATGATGACTGACTATCCATAAGAAAATAATGGCGACACTGCATCTTTTCTATTAGAGATAAGAATTCTTCCAGATGCTTTCACGGAAAGCGATATACTCTTCTCTTTTGTTCCCAGGTAGAGTAGTTCTCTTTATCCATGAGGGATATGTTCCAAGACCCCCAGTGGATGCCCGACACTGCAGATAGCAACAAACCTGACATTGTTTTTTCCCCTATACTTATAAATTAAGCACAGTAAGAAATTAACAAAAATAATAAAACAGAACAATTATAATGATATACTATAATAAAAGTTATGTGAATATGGCCTCTCTTTGAAATATCTTATTGTGCTGTACTCACCCTTCTTCATGTGATGATGTGAGATAATAAAATGTTGTGTGATGAGCTGAAGAGAGGTGAATGACATAGGCATGGTGACATAGTGATAGGCTGCTACTGACCTTCTGACCATAAGTCAGGAGGGTCATCTCCTTTACAACCATGGTTAACTGCAGGTAGCTGAGATTATGGAAAATAAAACCATGGAGGGAATGGGGGGTGGGGGGCTACTGGATATGTTATTCTTTGAGGAGAAGTTTATAAGGAATGGTAAAATCAAAATACCAAAACCTATTTATCAGGATAAAATGTGTTACCCAGGCAACCTAGGAATACATTCAAGATCCATTTTGTGGTGAAGTTAAAATATTTAATTTTCAGAGTATTTAAAGATGGTTCTGTCCTATCTAGTGAGACCTTCATAATTATCTAATATGTTTACTGAGTTTTACAGTGTTGTATTTTCACATATATCATCCTTTCTCAGATTCACAGCAACTTTTTAAAAAAAGTTTATTTATGTATTTTCAGAGAGAGAGAGAGAGAGAGGGAGAGAGCAAGCAGGGGAGGGGCAGAGAGAAAGGGAGACAGAATCCCAAGCAGACTCCTTACTGTCAGTGCACAGCCCCAACGTGGGGCTCAAACTCACGAACCATGAGATCATGACCTGAGCTCAAGTCAAGAGTTGGTCCCTCAACTGACCGAGCCACCCGAATGCCCCTCGCGGCAACATTTTGATGCAGCTAGAGAGGACATTGCTGTTCTCATCTTGGAGATGATGAAACTGAGGATCAGATGAACTGATTTTCCGACTCTCAGAGAGCATCAAGCTTGATGCTTGCAAAAATCAGAACTCCTTTTCACAATTAGGAAAGAAAGGAATGTGTTAAAGGATACTTAGTACTTCATGGGATCTCTGAAGGGGATAAAGACCCAGTCTTGATGGCTAGGTAGCCAAAACATTACCCAAATTACATCACAGAACCTCTCCAGTGACAATGATGGCACAGTCATTACTTCAGGACATAAATAGCACCTCTCATGCCCGTGACATGGATCGGACCCCTGCGGGCCTCATCAGTGTTGGGATGCTGAGTACCTTCAACATCATCTGCACCAGAATAGATTTCTGGGTTTGCATTGCACTGAATGTTCATGTTACCCTCAAATTCATATGCTGAAAACCAAATCCCTAAGGTGGTGGTATTAGGAGGTGGGGCTTTTGGGAGGTGGCTAGATCAAGACAGTGGAGCCCCCATGGATGAGATTGGTGTTCTATAAACAGACTCCAGAGAGGTCCCTCACCTTTTAAGCCACATGAGGATACAGTGAGAAGATAGACTGCATCTATGAACCAGAGAGTGGGCTCTCACAGGGCACTCATTGTTGGCACCCTGGCCTTGGACTTCCAGAACTGTGAGAAATAAATTTCTTTTGTTTACAAGCCACCTAGTTGATGGCATTCTGTGAGAGCAGCCTGAATAGATTAAGACAGTGCCTCACCTACTTCTGCAAATCAGACCCCCTCTGAATCAGTGTCCTATATGGATGTTTGAATAATAGAAACCAGTCACTCTGCTCCTAGGGTGACCAACTGTCCCAGTTTGCTCAGGACTGTACTAATTCTAGGACTGAAAGTTTTGCATTCTGGGAAGCTCCTTAGTTCACAGCAAACTGAGATGATTGGCTTCCTTACCGTACCTTAGCTACCAGGGAGGCTGAGAAAGCAAGTTTACTACCCTTACAGCAAATAATTCCTTAAAATACATCAGAAGTACTCAATCTTAGCAGGCCACCAAGAAACAATAAAAAATGCCATTATCCAGCTATGATGAAATCCTAATTCTAAATTACTAATAGGAGCTTAAAGTATTAGAAAAAATCATTATATATTTAGTGGGCATCTATTTTCGCTCTGGTCAATATAGATACTATCCACCTAATCTCATTGATCGGTTCATGGAAGGTCACAAGTCTCAAGCCAGGGTGATCAGTCTGTGTTCTCTGTGATTGGACTGGTTACACAGAGTGGGCTATCTGGGTCTCTCTCTTTGCCTCCAACAAGGAGGAGAGCAGGAACTTCTTAACATGGGAACTGAATGAACTCATTCTACGGAGAGGAACAGGGTCAAGGGCCGAGAGAAAGCAAGTGATTGAGACAAGAGAGCAGGAGAGAGAGGGAGAGCAGAGAATGTCCTGTGAGTCCCTGAGAGCACTTTACCTCCTGGCATATCATGCCGAGAGCTCTACTAAGGTCTCTTTTTGTTTAAATCCATGTGGCTTCACTTTAGGATTTTTATCCTTCTAAGGTTTAATGCTTATACAGGGGGTAAGGCTAGTTGCAGACACAGGTTGCCTAAATGTGTGGCTTTGGGAAAATAATTAGAATTACTATAGTTCTGGTTGTCTAAGAGGCAGGTTCACAGCACACAAAATTATCACTTGCTTTAAAATGTGCATGTGTGTGGGTTTATTACTCCTAGATTTAATTTATTCCTAATTAAATTGTCTTATCACCAGCCTGTTACATATTCCATTTTCTAAACACCTACATTTGTTTTGTTTCTCTGTTTCTCATAAACTACCAGGTTCTATTCTTAATTGCCTGCATCATGTATTCCAGCACTTGCATTAGTATTTTCTGAACAGGGATAACTTCTTTTTTCTTTCAGTTTTATTTATTTAAGTAATCTCTGCAACCCGTGTGGGGCTTGAACTCAGGACCACGAGATCAAGAGTTTCACGCTCTTCTGACTAAGCCAGCCAGGTGCTCCTGAACAGGGCTAACTTCTATGATTAACGTTTGTTTCTTAGCTTGGGTCCAAAATGCCAATGATCTAATTAATGTCTCTTTTTCTGTTCAAATCTCCAAGCCTCTGTCGTTGGGGGTCTTTCTTTTTTTGGACTTGCATGTAAGATAAAAGAAATATGCTTTTCCTGAGCTGACATAGTGCTTGGATCTTAAGCACTGGAAAGTGAAAACAAGAAAATAGAGTAAATTGTGTTAAACAAACACCTGTGACCTCTATATTGCTTAATTAGTTTAGAAGTCTTACAGTAGGATTTCTATGCATAATCTGCAGGGTACATAAAGCACTGGCAGATAGTCAAGCGTGGATTTTGTGAGGAATAACAATCCTGTTCAAGGATCTAGTCCAGGACATGAAGCTTATCACCACTGTTCAGTTGCAAATGCTCTGAACCCCAAATGACCAACGGTGAGCCAATGGTGAACTAAGGTGTTCCTCCTGGTCCATCAGTCCAGCATCGAGGCAAATCCCTTTCCTAACCTCGGTCTCAAGCCCTCTAAATGTTGGCTACTCTTGATTCAAGCCACTGATTATCAGACAAAAAGAGGAGGAGTCAGGTGATGAGGAACTCAAGACCTGGTTGCCTCCCCTGGAAAGCAAAGCGGTCCTCTTCTCAGCTTGTGCACTATTCCTACGATTTGCAGATAGAGTTTAAGGTCACTATATAGCTGTCATGACTGTAAAGCACTTACAGTATATTAAAACCCCAGGATTAGCAGCACACTTTTCCATTTTAGGAGGCTTATGTGAACACGAATTTGAGAAATAATATATTATGTCAGTGCTCTAACCAACAATCCTTTTTATTTTGTAAAAAATACATTTGAATCTTTAGAGTGGTTTCAGGGTTATAGCAAAATTGAGCAGAAGGTATAAAATTTCCCATATATCCTGTTCCCCCACATACGCATAGCCTGCTCCATTATCTCCACTGACCACCTGAGAAGTACATCTCTTACATTTGATGAACCTGCATTGATGCATCATTATCACCCAGTGTCTACAGTTTACATTAGTGTTCATTCTCGGTGTTTTATGTCCTATGGGTTGGACAAATGTATAATGACACATATCCATCATGATAGTATCATACAGAGTAGTTTCACTGCCCTAAACTCCTTCTGTGCTTCATGTATTCATCCCCTCCCTTCCTCTTAACTCCTGGCAACCACTGATCTTTTTATTATTTCCATAGTTTTACCCTTTTCAGAATGGCATAGAATTGGGATCATACAGAGGGTAGCCTTTTCAAATTGGCTTCTTTCAGTTAGTGATATGCATTTAAGGGTCTTTATGGCTGGGGAACTCATTCAATTTTAGCGCTAAATAATATTCCATTGCCTGGATGTACCACAGTCTTTCCATTTACCAACTGAGGACATCTTGGTTGTTTCCAAGTATTGGCAGTTATGAATAAAGCTGCTATAAATGTCTGTGTTCAGGTTTCTGTGTGGACATAAGTATCAACTCCTTTGGGTAAATACCAAGGAGCATAATATCTGGATCGTATGGTAAGAATATGTTTAGCTTTGTTAGATGCCACCAGACTGTTTTTCAAAGTGGCTGTGCCATTTTGCATTTCCACTAGCAATGAATGACTTATACATTTTTTATATTTAATTTGTATATCCCATTGGGTCTTTGTTAAGTCCAAAAACTTGATATCTTATCTTGTTTCCATCCAACATGAACCAAAAGTCAAACCTATCTATGTTTCATGTCTTATCACTGCCAAATTGCTTTAAAGAAAAATCTGTATGTGCTTTCTGCCTCCCCACTTATTAGCCTGAAAATTACACTGTTATCTGGAATTTTCTTTCTCTTTCAAAGAAAAATAAATAAAGCAATAATATTGAAGGTACCAATTATAATGGATAATTCGTTCTCACTTTTTAAAAATTTCCCTCCTACATTGGACATTATTGGACACCCTCTTGTGGAAAGTCCTTTTATTTTTGCCTTGAGGACATTGTTTTCCAGATTCCCCTTTGTCACTGTTGATCTCCACCCTTCTTCCAACCTATAAAACATAATTCCCTAGCAATAGCTTTTTCCTTTGTTTTCATTCCTTTCTTCATTTCCAACATTATTTATGTTACCATAGGTGTCAGTTATTGCAAATCTATGAACTCTGAAATATTGATTTCCAGACTTGACCATCCACTAAACTCCAGTTTTACTTCTCCAAGGAAACACTCAAAGAATCCCCGGATATAAGGCTTGGTGTTCAATAGTGGACTGACACTCCCCCCGCTCCCCTTAAATCACTCCTACTATGAGTCTTTTATTTCTATCTAGGCCACCACCATTGCTGCCTCCACCCACGTTAACCCTCTATGCCTTTGGGCACAAAACTTCAATACTTCAAAAACTTTTTTCTCTTTGATCCCACACACTGAATAAGTTGCCAAGTTATGTCAGATATGCTGCCAGATACTTTTTTTTTTTACTCTCCTCCTGTTTAAAGCTTCTAGTTAGTTTTTTCTCACCTGGAGTTCTGCAAACACCCTCCCATTTAGTGATTTGCAAGTGTGAATTTTGGCAGAAATGTGGGGTGGGGGACAGAGCACGTCCTGTAGGAAGTCCTGTCAAGATATTGGCTGGCAAAGGAGATGTTCGCAGTGTGCGGACAAGATGCTTTACGAGACGTGGACGTGAACGTGCATCATGTGGTGTTCTCCTTCTTCTGTGTCTAGGAATTCATACACCCAAAGGGGACACAAAATATGATGCACACATGGATGAGGAAAATTTTAGATCTTCTATTTTCTTTTTTTAAGACTTTATTTTTTTAAATGCTTTTATTATTTATTTCTGAGAGAGGGAGAGAGAGAGAGAGAGAGAGGGAGAGAGAGAGAGAGAGACTGCATGAACGGGGGAGAGGTAGAGAGAGAGGGAGACACAGAGTCCAAAGCAGGCTCCAGGCTCCGAGCTGTCAGCATAGAGCCGGGCACAGGGTTGAACTCACCGACCCTGAGGTCATGACCTGAGCCAAAGTCAGACACTTAACCGACTGGATCACCCAAGTGCCCCAGATCTTCTATTTTCTATTTACTCTTACTCTGTTTTCAAAACCAAAATAGAAAAAGAAGACAGGCATTACTAGTACATAATGTATGTCACTACATTGTCCCTCTCCTTTCCTATATGGGGGAGCTCACCTGCTACCTGGCTTGGACAAATGGAGGGAGTTCCTCTGTAGGGGTGCAGTCGGTGCCCTCACTCCTTTTGGACGACCAATGCCTTGTGTCTCAGTTAGGTATATGCTGATAATAGATTTACAGATTATTTTATCTAGCTTTAGCAAAAGAAGCCCTCACAAAAGAAAAATGCTTAAAAATGCCAGGAGAATTACAACCACAAGTGAGTAATTAAGTACAAACAAACCAAGAAACAATGGTAGAACCAATGCTTCTCCTATTCTTTGCATAAGCTCTTTGTCACTCACACTGCAATGTAACATAATGATAATCTAAACAGACAAGAAAGAGGCCTCAAACTTTCTAACTTAACAAAGAGATTATTTGATATTTGGCTATAGTTCCACTTCAGTTGGGGATGAAGCCTGCCTAAGTGTTTATTGTGCTTTGAGGTATTAGCTAAAGATAACACGTAGCAGTCATGATTAGTAAGATACAAAACAACCAAGCCTAAACAACACGTTTAATTATATAAATGTGTGTGTGTGTGTGTCGTAGTGAAAGCAAAAGGGTTCATTATGCCATCAAAAATGTTGTAAATACATATTTAAAATACTGTTCAACTTTCTTAATTTTTATATTTGAAAAATGGTACAGTATATATTAAATAAATTTAATAAAAATAGACTTTACACTTTCTACTGAAAGTATGCATGAAGAAAATGTCTGGAGACAAATGTCCTTCAGCAACTAAGACAGAAAAACTTGCCCCCTATAAGGAAATTCATCACTCAGATTAGTATACATGATTAAAGTTTGTATTATGTTTTATTTCGAATGAAGTATTTTTTTCTTAAGCCATATCTTTTGCTTGCTCTTTGGTCAAAACAAACAAATTATTTTAAAAATTCTAATAAAAGAAAAATAGGGGGACTGACAGTTCACAGCCTGGAGCCTGCTTCAGATTCTGTGTCTCCCTCTCTCTCTGTCCCTCCCCTGCTCATGCTCTGCCCCTCTCTCTCAAAACTAGATAATAAAACATTTTAAAAAATTAAAAAAAGAAAAATAGGGGGGCACCTGGGTGGCTCAGTCAGTTAAGCATACAACTCTTGGTTTGGGCTCAGGGCACCATCTCACAATTCATGGGTTCAAGCCCCACATTGGGCTCTGAGCTGATGCGCAGAGGCTGCTTGGGATTCTCTCTCTCTCTGCTCCTTCCCTGCTCTCTCTGTCTCTCTCTCTCTCAAAATAAATAAATACAGCTAAAACAAAAAAGAAATAGGAAAATATTCTCCTTCCCAAACTAGGGCCTGGGATAAAAAACAGAAATATTTAGGAAACAGTATTCTCAATGATTTTTTTTTGTCCGTACTCTGCCTCCTTTATTTTCTTTTCTGTGTATTTGCATGTGATTGTGTTTTGTGAAATTTCAAGCATATATAAGTAACCAAGAGTTTTAGCATTACAGAAAATGCAACACACACACACACACACACACACACACACACACAAAGAAGCTAAGTAAAAACTCTGAATTCTAAATTTGAATTGAAACTATCAGTATGAACTCATGATAGATTTTCTCTTTTAAAAATATTTGTTTTCTAACTTGGCCCACTGAAAAGGCCCAGAAACAGTGACAAATCCATGAACAGACTATTTCTCCAAAGAAGACATCCACATGGCCAACAGATACATGAAAAGATGCTCAACATCACTGATTATCAGGGAAATGCTAGTCAAGCCTATAATGAGATGTCATCTCACACCTGTCAGAATGGCTAAAGTCAACAACACAAGAAACAAATGCTGATGAATTTGTGGAGAAAAAGGAACCCTGGTGCACTATTGGTGGGAATGTAAATTGGTGCAGCCACTGTGGAAAATAGTATGAAGATTCCTCAAAAAGTTAAAAATAGAACCACCCTACTATCCAGCAATTGCACTACTGGGTATGTACCAAAAAAAAAAAAAAAATACAAAGACACTAATTCAAAGGGATACATGCACCTCTATGTTTATAGCAGCATATTTGCAATAACCAAAATTTTAGAAGCAGCCCAAGTGTCCACTGATGGATGAATGGATAAAGAAGATTTTTTATATATATATAAAATCATATATATATATATATATATAGGAACATTATCCAGCCATAAAAAAGAATGAAATCTTGCCATTTGCCACAACATGGATGGAGCTAAAGAGTATAATGCTAAGTGAAATAAGTCAGAGAAAGACAAATATCATATGATTTCACTCGTGTGTGGAATTTAAGAAACAAAAGAGCAAAAGAAAAAAGAGACAGAAACCAGGAAACAGACTCTTAACTAGAGAGAACAAACTGATGATTGCCAGAGGGGAGATGGATGGGGGATGGGTGAAATAGGAGAAAAGCAAAAAGGAACAGTGACAAGTCCAGAAGCAGTGAGCATCCCTATTACTTAGACGGTAGTCTCTATATTCTCTGGGAAAGTTACAGATTTTAGACATCATGAAGGAAAAGGGTCAGATGAGCCTAGAACATCTTGTTGTGCCAAGAAGTAAGAAAGTTATCAAAGACAAAATCAAAATGATTCCACTGTCAGTGAATTAAAACATCAACAATGTTACTATCACACACTCAAATAGGATAGATGACATGTCAAAATAACCTCTTTGGCGACCTACGGAGGATCCTAGAACACCAACTTACTATTTTGAAAACTGGTAAATAAAGGGAAGTGCTCAAGAAATAATTTGATCTTACCGTATGTACTGTGTGTCAGAGTAGTGTAAAGCCATTGATGGAAAAGTTGTTTTTTTTTTTTTAATGGAAAGGCCAGCTCTTGGAATATTACTGGAAAAGTGGAATCTAGAAATGATCAACAAGCTAAAAATCCAATGGAGATTTTTATAATGCATAAAGCAAGCTGACAACTCCTAAATCAATTGATTGATCTTAACGAATGACAGTCAGACACTATGCACGTCTTGATGTGGTTCAATAGAAAATATATACCACCACCTGTGGAATGTTCTTTCTGAAACAAACAAGCTAACCTTAAACAACATCAGTCAAATGCAATCAGTAAAATCTAGAATGTTAGAAACTCTGAAGGACAAATATCCCACTTTCTTCAACAAACAAATTTCCAGAAAAAAAAGAGCAGAAACCACAGATTAAAAACTCGAGAGCCCTATCAATCAAATGCATTCTGGCATGATCAAACAAACTCCAAGCAAACACAAAACCAAACAAAATTATGGGATATTTGGGGAGTTTTGACCCCTGATTTGATAATACTAAGAAATAATTGTTATTTTTTTGTTTTTAAAAAATTTTTTTTAACGTTTATTTATTTTTGAGACAAAGAGAGACAGAGCATGAACGGGGGAGGGTCAGAGAGAGGGAGACACAGAATCTGAAACAGGCTCCAGGCTCCGAGCTGTCAGCACAGAGCCCGACGCGGGGCTCGAATTCACAGACTGTGAGATCATGACCTGAGCCGAAGTCGGACGCTTAACCGACCGAGCCACCCAGGCCCCCTTTTTTATGTTTTATAATAGTAATGTTGACAGTTCAAAAGTCTTAACCTTCTAGATATACACACCGAAGCATTCCTGGAATAAAAGCGAAGAGTGAGATTTGCCTCAGAATAATCTAGGATGGAAGAGAATGAGTGGAACTTCAGGAGAACCAAGGTTTACTATGCATTGATTATTGTTGAAACTTGGTAATGGCCTTATGGGGGTTTATTCATCTATTCTGTCTATTTTTAATGTTTAGAATTTTCTGTAATTACAGCACTCAGGCATCTGAGCAGGTAGGAATAATAATTGAATGATCAGCTGTCTACATATCACATAACAATTGAGTTTACAAATATCAGTGAAGATCTCATGGTGTGCAATCATATACATAAGGTTTAGGATTCTTGGTTCTGTTTCTTATTGTCTCCTTCTATTGGTAGATAGATTTTCTAGGTTAGTCTGCTTCTTCACTGAAAGATTAGACTTTAGCTCTTCAGGCTTTCCATACAAGTGTGTAAGTCACCAGCCTGCAAGGGTTGCAAGGCCTCATCCTGGCCTCTGAACACCCTTGAGGGGTAAATGGATGCTGATTCAATTTTATCTATTTTTAGACCCTGTAGATTTCCCTTACTTTCTTGCAAGCTGGATATTTGAGAGAAAACTTGTTATATTTCATTCAACATGTTTAGATATTTTGCAAAAGAAAAGTTTGCAGATAATCTACTATGCAATTTTTCTAGAAACAGAAAGCAGTTTCATATTTCATACAGCTTCCAGATGAATCTGCTTGGAACACAGGCCCATATGAAGTTATGTCTTTATTATTCAACCATCAACTTGTTTCTAATTTGCTATCAAATAAAAGCCTAAAAACTAATTTAGCCTCGCTTTCACATTCTTCCAGGATATAATTTCCACGTTTGTCAAAGATTTTATTTTCCACCCATTTTTGCAAATTTTGTTCATTTCTCACAAGTGCTATTTTTCCATGCTCAGGCTCATCCTTCCCCTTAGGGTGTCTCTCTCTTCATCTCTGCGTGCTCCGATCTCACTTCCTTCAAAGGTTATCACCTCTCCTGCAAAACTATCTCCAAATCTCCCAGATGATAAAATATTTTGCTCTTCAGAACTTTCTCCTCAGGAATTTATCTCTTTTTTTTTTTTTTTTAATGGCAGCAGATTTTTATCTGCATTTTATCTAATCTTATATTTCTTATTGCCTAACCTTCTCAGTGTTAGGACTTATAATTCATCTTGGCTTTCCCTATGTTACAGACAATGACTTTCATGTAACAGAACCTAATAATTCTGAGGGTACGGATAAATATGTTACAAAAAAGAATGTCTATTACTTTAACAGTTGTATCTTTGCAAACCAAAAGATACCTGTGAACTGAGATCACCTGTGTTAATGTAATGTAGATGAGACTGTAGAACATCTAGATAAATATAATTTTGTTGTTTGCTTCAGGAATATTTTCCTGGGACAGAGGAGACCATGAATCAGCAAATATTTTCAGTGTTTGCTTCAGGAAATGCTTACAGATCAATTTTTTGGAGACAATGCTATTCACTGGGGCAAATGGTTTCCTTGGTCTTGTGTCCACCAATACTAAGTTATATCAGAAATTGTGGCCACTCCCAATTCATTTCCTGTGTTGAAAGATCTGCCTTAAAATGACCTGAGACCAGAACCCAAGGTTCAGTAACTATCCCACTTCTGAATCCTCTCTTCTGAGACAGTCCTAAGAGGACTGATGGTGTTTTCCTCACTCCTCAATTAAGGCTGTCTGGTGATATTTGGGGAGTTAGTTCCACATATTCTATAAACGTTTCAATCTATGTTATACGTCATCGCAAAATCAAATAACAACATATACTAAATTTCTCACAATCCAGGATGACATTTTTAAGTTGACATTCATGACGCTGATCTCAGTGCTTGGAAAATAGCAAAAAAAAAAAAAAAATGTTTTTTTGAAAACATACTTTCAATATGAGAACATTGAATACAGGATTGCCATTTGCAAAAAGAAAATCTTTCACATAAATTTCAGCTTTTTTGTACTGATGGAAAACACTAATCTTTTTCCTTCCTCACTTCACTCGTTGGAGAACAGTTGATCTGATGGTTGTTTCTAGTTCACAGAATTCCTGTTAAGTTAGAGTATTTATTTTTGTCCATTTCAAGTCTATTTGCATTGGAAATCTGATTGAAGCAATCTTGTAATTTTAAACTTCTTTATGAAATATAAAACAATGACCACTCTACTCAAATTACAAAAGCAACAAAGCAAGGGCATCACATCTATTAGCTTGTGATTCTTGGTATTCTCTAGGTATGAAAAGGTTTTTGGAAATTCGTAAAGCACTCTCTGAATTTGTTTTCCTAATTCCAGAATGGAGCATGGTGACTGACGCTTGGAAGAAATGCAATAATGTTTATTGACAGAATGACATCTTTTAGTCTACAATTACAGGGCTTTAGAAATGCCTCTGAGTAATTTGGCATCAGCTTATATTTTCACGGTAGTAAAATTCTAATATCAGATCCTTCCTCAAGAACAGATGGTGTCATAAGTCAAGGAAAGAGAGGAAAGGGATGTGGGATATATGTGACCCCATTTGTGGAAAAGGGGACACTGGGCTGGCAGGACTCCCATAGACTGCAGTGTACCCCTTTTAGTCTATGTGAATGGTGCCCCAAGGTTGGTCAGTGACTCATGTCACAGAAGCTAACTCTTGCGTTTCAGGAATGGGCTGGTGACTGCCCTGTCACTGTGGAGTGAGTAGCCGAGAAATCTCATTCCAAGCCCGGGTTTGCTCTGACATTTGCAGGGTTCCGGGGTAACTATGGATGAGCAAATCTACTCACTGCACTCGTTCCTACCTGGCATGTATGACCCTAGAGTGCAGAGTCCTAAGTGGCTGGAACTCTGGGTTCACTGTCCTGAAGAGGCCAATGGGAAAAAAAAAAAGGCCATCCACACAGATTCTGGTCAGGGACGTGAGGCAACAGAGACAACAGTCCACAAGGGAACTAGAGCCAGAGCAGAGTAACTGTGAAAGAGAGAAAGATCTGGTTTGCATGTCAATGACTTCAATTATGAAAACCAAAAAAAGAGAAATGGAAAGTGTTGTTTATTGTAATATTTTTTTTCTCCCCAACGGAACATTTTTTTTTCTGGATATCTCTTATCCTTATTTCTTAAGCTCTTTGTAAAGAGATAATTATATGTGCAATCTGGGCTGTGTATGAATGTGCAAAGAGATTACACACACACACACACACACACACACACACACCCTCAACACCATCCTGCAGCACAATATTGTTGCACACCATCACACCATAGAGATGATGGGGAGGCAGGTGAAATAGCTTCAATTCTTCGCATAAGAAGAATAAAGGGAGTGCTTAATGAAAATATTTCTCTCTCGGCTTGAAGAGGGAAACAGACTGCTAAAAGTACGTCTTCATATTAGCAGATTAATGTGCCGCAAGGTGTGGGTGGTGCAGGTGGGTGGAAGTCTCAGCAAAGGAGTTGGTTCCCTTGGGCTCTCCAGAGAACGTCACCAAACTCCTCACTGCTTATTTGTAGAGGCAGGAGGAGGAGTCCTTTACCAGCAGAAATATTCATCTCCTCTAAAACTAAGGGGGCATCATCTTGTTGCATCTGAGGGACAAATTCCTTATCATACGGGTGACGAGCTCTGGGAGGGCCCAGCTACCTCTCACTGACAGAGTTAAACAGAATAGAATACCATAGAAATACAAAACTGTTTGAGATATACTTTATTTTCCCCTACAATGTTTCCTCTTGCTTTCCATTCCTGCTGAACATAATCACAACTATCCTTGGATTATAATTAATTTGGAGAGAACTTCAGCAGAACATGGTAATCTGCAAACATTTCCATGCTCTAGAGTGCATAGGACTTTATGTGAGTGCAGTTGAAAGCAGTGAGCATTAATTATCTGAAAATTCTTTGCTGTATCTCATAGCTTAAATGGACTTTCAAAGTCAAATTAACCTACTGGGCCTTTTTGTTTTCTTCACTCCCTCAGAAAGGCACCGAGTGTTATACGTGGCTGAGAAAAAGGGAAGCACAGAGTTCCTGATGCAAGCAGTGATCCGAAGAAGGGGGGGTCATTCTGGACACACGGGGTGAGCGAGTGAGATGGCAGGAGGCATAAAGAATGTTTCATTTTGATCTTTTAGGAGACTGGTTTTTCACGTTCCATGGGAAGAATCAGAAAGAAAAGAAAAGAAAGAAAATCATGAAAGAATCATGAACTTCGAAGGTCTCATCACAATAATTAATACTTGTGGGATCTATCACGCATTGGACAAAGTTCTTATAATAAGCCTTTCAGTCCTTTGGGGAGAGAGTTAGAGCTGCTCTTATGCTCATTTGACAGATGAGGAAACAGAGGCGCAAACGGCCTAAATATCTCTTCTAACATCACACAGCTACTGAGTAACAGAATCAGGATATGGATCCCGGAATCTGGCTCCAAGGGCTGGGCTCTTCTCTACACACCGTGCTGCTCAAATTTTGGCAACCAGGAGAGTGGGTTCCTGATCTGTTCTAGTTGGGTGAACCCTCGCCTTCGAGAGCACCTGTGATCTGAATGATGCCAATCGCTGGCCCTGAGTTAGCACATGGAATTTTCACATGACTTGAATAAACGCTCATCTACTAACTACCCGCGCATCTACGTGTTCCTGTCAGCCTCCTGTACTCAGATGAAGACCCACACAGGGTGGCTCCATTTTCCTCCTCTCTGTTCCCCCTGCCGGGTGAGGACTCTGTAAATATCTGCTGAGTGAATGAAGGGCATGGATCCCCCTTGCTGATGGTTTGACGTCCCCAGTGAAGGGTTTCATATCCTAAATGTCTTAAAGAAGAACCTAATTTTGGAGCTATGCTATAACCAGACTCTTCTGAAGTTTCTTATTGAAACGGACCTCTGCCTCCAGGTCGTTTGTGGCAGAGAGGATACAAAGAGGAAAAGCCTAAAGACGAAAAGCCCAGCTCCACATTTGAGTGACATTCCTGCTAAAAATGCTAATAAGCCTGTGTGGTGACTCCACTGCCTGCTCCAGTTCCCGAATTGGTTTGAAAAGGAGTGGACTGACCCTTGTAGATGAGTTTAACTTGCGTTTTCACATGGATAGAAACTGTCAGTTTTCTGTCATGGAAGCTGCCCCGAGTAGCTCTTCCTGTTCTCTGTCGGGTGACACAGTTGTTGTGTTTTTTTTCTGATTTCATGCAACCTCAGGAAGGACCTTTCCCTTTCCTTAGAAGGACGCCACTGTGATAGACATCAAACCAGGCTCCTTCTTCCCTCTTTGCCTTTAGCTCACTGCCAAGGTCCTTGTCTTCTCCTTGTGTTGTTTAAAATGTCTTTAATTTCCTCAAGAAATGGGAAAGCTGAGCCTGTTTCCCGTCTACATTTGTCACTGTTCAGAGTGTGACCATACTCAGAGTTCTCAGGACAGGTAATCTGGATTGGGGGGGGACAATAACATACTCGTATCTGTTGGAAGTCAGGACACCTCTATGAAGGCAAGCCATCAGCTGAAGTGGGTTACAACTCCAAGGTTGTGGACTGACAGAAAGGGGGAGGGGTGCTTCTGTCTTCTGCCATCCCTTCCCTTGTCCCAGCCTGTAGCCATGTGACAGTTTCTTCTCCCTGAGGCTCAGGCTGACACAGCATACGGTGAAAGCATTTTCTTTTAAGGCTGCTATAAGAAAGGGCTGATTTCCTCAGTCTTTGTTTGTCCCCCTCTCCCCACTTTTAAGAGGAATATTATCTGATTACTAACAAAGGGCTCCTTTCTTTAATGCATCCTACAAGTCTCACATGTAGAGAGATCATACAATTTCAGGCAAGAAAAAGAGAATTGATGTTTTCAAAGCACAAGGGTCAATAATTACTGTAATTTTCTATTCCTTGGATCTGTGATTGCCAATATCTTCAGATGGCTTCAAATGTCATTTTATGGCTTCAGATATGGCTTCACTGATGCTTTTGAACAGTCCAGTAAGTATTGAAAATTTGTCTTTGAATGGATGGCAGTGTCGTAGTCCTACTCAAATAGGAGAAAACAAGAACTCTTTTACCCTGGCTTAATGGCAAGCGATGAATATTCCAGGCAAACAGATGTGGTTCTGGGGAAATGTGCTCCTATCCACTGTGAACCAAGTGCAAACAGCGCTGGTCCCTTGGAGGGACTCCTGCATAAAGGTACAAAGGCAATTATACAATGTGGGTATGTATCCTCTTTACAAACTTCGTGAAAAATGAGAGAAGGCACCGCTGTTAAGGAAAGTGCTAGAGAAAAGCGAAGCGGCTCCACGTGCTATATGCTGCCCTCAATCTCTTCAAGAACTTCTCTGTGACCTCCAACAGAGATTGAGGGCACCTGCAGGTTTACAATTCGGAAACCCACTTGTTTGGTTGACCTTATCCCATTCACCGGCCAATCAAGCTCCCCAAATGGTTTCCTCTGGAGCTTCTCTGGTTGGTTGGCCTGGTTAGCAGAGTGAAGAAACACTTGCCTTCTCTACTTTCACTCGTGGAGGATGCAGCTCTAAGCCTATATAAATGCAGTGCAATTATTTTATGATCAGATGTTGCCTGACCTTGGCAATGACTTTTCCATATAATACTGTTAAATGACAGTGACAATTTTGATGCTAATGCTGACATTTTGTGTGTGTGCGAATTATTTGGGGGATCGGGATTGGAACTGCTATCATTTTTATGATTAGTCTCCATTTCTTTATTTTTTCTCTATATCTTTCACTTATATTTAGAGTCCCCTGAATCCAAAGCAACTCAATCTTTCCCTACTGATGTACGGAGTTTTTAATTTTAACCCCAGACTTGTGATTTCATGGCAAAATGATTTCTTGCTAGTAAATGCTAACAATTTTCTAGTTTGGAAATGCTTAGCAATCGTATTTTGATTTTTTCCCCCTGTTTTTCCTCCCCTTCCCACCTGTGACAGTTCTTTTTGTTATTTAGGTGCATTTACATGATACCAGAATCTTTATTTATTAAGAGTTCACCTGCTCCCGCTGCTTATTCTCTACCCTGAAGTTCTAATCCTCTGTTTGTGACAACATAATCATTTCCACAGCAACCAATTGTGAAGTTGCAAAGCAAGGATTAGACTTCAGGTGGGGAATAAGCAACCAGGGGCTGATGAACTCTGAAGAAATAAAAAGAGTGCCATTTATATGCAAATCTTAAAGGTGGTGAAGGGGAGTTGAGAGGCAAAGGGCAGAAAGGAATGAATAATAAAGAAATAGCATTGTTTTAAATAGACTTGAAAAGACGATTTTTTTTTTTCCTCCTGGGAATTGAGTGGGCCTTCTGCTGCAGCTACAGTTTGATTTGCTTTGCTTTGTTTTATTTATATAGGCATTAATTTTCAGTGTCAGAGGACTGGACTTGCAGCCCCAAATATGGCTGTTAAAAGAGGGATGTGTCTGACACAGAATCTGCTTAGCAAATGTTCCTGTTTTTAAAGTAACCTTCAAGAAGAGTTTTCTAACCTTTGTCCTGAATGCGGAGACAGAGCACTATAGCAAGCATCTGGGCCTCCCTGTTTCAACGCAGGATAGCAAGACATAAATGGAACCATGAGATTTATCCGCAGAGATGGCAAGGAAAGACTAGCATGGATTTAGAGGCCTCTAGCAATTTCAGAAGTGAAAGAGAGGAGGAGAATATCACTGTGATCCTCTGGTCACTTTAAGATCTCTTCACTGGTTACCATTTTCTTTCTTTTTTTTAATAAGCAAAACTAATTTACCATCTTTATTTCCAGGTTTTTCTGAATCCAGAACGCAGACCTATTACTGATTTCTCATGTTTGCAGAACATTAGAACGGCAAAAAGAAACATGCCAATCATTTAATCCAGGAGTTGTGTCAAAGAAAAATTGCACTGGACAGTTACACAGGCAAGGCAGACTTTATTCAAGAGACTGTGAGCTCAACTGGTTTAAAAGAAAAGGTGGGAGGGCTTCTTGGTGCTGGGTGAGCTAGTGGAAATGTACTGGAGGACAGTGGGGTGGAGTGAGTCAATGGATTACACTATCTGTGTTTCCTAATTGGCATTTATTGAAGTTAGATTCCTACCTTACCAGACCCTGGGAGACAGGGGTAATGTCTCCTTCAATAATTACATTTCAAAGGGATGACTCCAGCTCCTTGAGAAACACATCCCTGGGTTGCAAAGCTGGGTAAGAAAGCTGGGAGAAGACCTGTCTACACTTTACTTTTTATTTTTTTTAATGTTTATTTCTTTCTTTCGAGACAGAGAGAGAGAGAGAGAGAGAGCGAGAGCGCACAAGCAGGAGCGGGACGGAGAGAGAGAATCCCAAGCAGGCTCCACACTGTCAGTGCAGAGCCTGAAGCGGGGCTCGATCCCATGAACCCTGAGATGATGACCTGAGCCAAAACCAAGAGTTGGACGTTTAACCTACTGAGCCACCCAGGTGGGTCGGGACAGGTCCGATCTCTCTATACTTTAAAAAGGCAGAGCAAAAATACACAATTATGTTTTCTTAAGTAAATGCTCTAAGAAAAGGGAGGTCAAGCCTTAGAGTCAGGAGGAAGCCTGTTTCAAGTTAAGTCAAGCTAACTGACCAAGTTCTAGGCTCCTTATAGGGACCCAGGGTGCAGGAACACATTATATGGTGTGCCAGCTGAGAGGCCCTCCCCTCCCTCTTCCATCAGAGTAGAGAATTTCCAATTTAATCTGTTTTGTATATAGGATTTCCAGGTGAACTTTATTTTAAAAAGAGTATTCTGGGGCTCTTCCATGGCTCAGTTGGTTAAGTGTCCAACTTTGGCTCTGGTCACGATGTCATGGTTTGTGTGGTTTCTGTGGTTCTTGAGTTCGAGCCCCTCATCAGGCTCTCTGCTGTCAGCACAGAGCTTGCTTCCGATCCTCTGTCCCCCCTCTCCCTGACTCTCTCCTGCTCACACTCTCTGTTTCTCAAAACTAAATAAACACAAAGAAAAAAAAAAAAAAGAGTTTCCTCACCAAAGGAAGTTAGTAAGCTACCAATCAGGTGAACTTTCTGTTTTGCGGGTGGATAAGCTAAAGCTGAGAAAAATAGAGTGAGGACAATATTGGACTTTATTTGACAGCTGTGATCCTGGAAAACAATGAAGATTTGTGTTCAGGAATCCCTTGGTGTTCAGGAGCTGGTTTAATGCAAGAAACCACCCTTAAACCTATGATTTAGATAAGACCCATGGATGCCACCTTGGTTCCTCTATGACAAGGTCAAACACAAACCCTCCAGATCCTTACTTTTTGCCTCCCAAATGATTGGCAGAAATGTTTTGTCCCCATGACCAAGTTGAACAAAATGCTTGTTAAGCAAACATTGATTGAGCTTCTCTCCTTCCCCAGGTCCCCGAACTTTACCCACTCTGAGCCTGAGCTGCTTACAGACCCTCCTTAAAGGTCCATCCAGGAATAGGCTGACCTCAGGGTAAAACACTTCCTATCTGTTGGCTGACTGTCCTGCACATCACACTTTCCCACACTGGTTGTTTCTGGCCTTGTTTACTTCTTATGAAAGGAAAGCTCTTTTCTGCCTGATCTTACAGACACTTGCAAATCTCCAGGTCAGAGCATTCTCTCCACGGCAACAGGCCCCATACCCAGAGTAATTCTCTAGGGTAATAGCTCCCTCCCCTTGCCATGTCTTTTATTTGACAGAGGCATTACAAGTTCAAATAGATTGTTAGGAGATTTCTTCTTGAGTCAGCTTTAGCAGTTTCTGACTCCTTAGGAATTTGTCCTTTCCTGTAGTTTATATCTAATTTGTTGGTGTACAATTGTGCAAAGGATTACCTGGTAATCCTTTTAATTTCTGTAAGGTCAATAGTAATGTTTCATGTATCATTTTGGATTTTAGTAATTTGAGCCTTTTCTCTCAATCTTTCTACCAGTCTAGCTCAAGTTTTGTCAAATTTGCTAATCTTCTCAGAGTTTCGGCTTTTGGATTTGTTGCTTTTTCTCTATTGTTTTTCCATTCTCTATTTCATTAATTTCAACTATAATCTTCACTATTTACTTCCCTCTGCTTATTTTTATTTTTTGTACTTAGCTTGCTCTTCTTATTCTTGTTTCTTAGGGTAGAAGGTTAGGTTATTGATTTGAGAGCTTTCTTCTTTAAATTGGTATTTATAGCTACAAATTTCTCTTTAAGCATGGCTTTCACCAAATTCTGTAAGTTTTGGTATGTTGTGTTACTATTTTCATGCATCTTAAAGTAGTTTCCAATTTACCTTGTGATTTCTCTCTTTGCTCTTTTAGTTATGTAAGAATCTGTCATCAATTTCTACATACTTGGTATTTTCCTGGATTTCCTTTCATTGTTGATTACTAAGTTTATTCTAAGGTGGTCAGAGAATATGCCTTGTATAATTTCTATCATTTGAACTGCACTGGGAATTGTTTTATTGCCCTAATATGTGGTCTTTCCTGGAGAATGTTTCAGGTCTACTTGAGAGGAATGTGTTGTCAGCTGGAGTGTTTTGTAGGTGTCTGTGAGTCTAGTTGGCATGATGAAGTTTTGGGGTGATGGTGGCGGGGGTCGGAGCTGATGGCCAAGAAAAAATTCTTGAAGATGTCTTTGTTGCAAAAAAAGTGACTTTATTAAAGCACAAGGACAGGACACATGGGCAGGAAGAGCTGCACTGGGGTTGTGATGGGTAACTGATTATATACCCTCAGGTCGGAAGGAGGTTAAGAATAGAGTAAGTCTAAGGAATTTTGGAAGCAAGGTTTTCAGGACCTTGAGAGGTTAGGTGCTGTTAGGAAAATGCCATTTATTACCATTTAGTAAAACCTCAGTCATGAGACCCTTAAGATGTATATCAAGGGTCCATAAACTTGGAGTATGATTGCCAGCATGTATCTTGGGGGATGAGATAAAGAAAATTTCCAAAGGAATTTTTATATGTTAAAGTAGACTGACAGGATCCTGGCAGGGATGGGGGGTGGGAAGGGGTCAGGATAATGTGAAGCCAAGATTCTCTTTTGCCCCTAACAAAGTGTCATCATTGAGGCAGCTGAGCTCCTAGAGGGAGGTTACTCTGCCTGTTTCAAGGACTTGTCAAAGGGCTGTAGGCAGTAAGGGAACTTAATTTTTCATTTGCTTTAGTTTCCCACATCACCATGGCAAGCACTGAAACCCCTTTCCATCTTGATGAGGGCGATATTAGGGTTCCAGGAAATGGAGTCTATAGGTTTCTGGAGATGAGGCTATGGATAAGCTTGCCTTTTTCTTGGAGTTTACTAAGTTATCCGTAAACTGAAGAAGGCCCGTGTCCTGAATGACTGTGATCTGTCTGTCAACCATCTGCTTTCTTTCCTTTCCCCTGTTCTTGGGCAGCCAGGAGTGTCTGAGGAATATCACACACATCCCGTCTGGGGTGGGCCTATACTTTGTATAGGGCCTATACTTTGCCCTAGGCTTGCTCCACGCTCCCTCATCAGGCAGCTGGAATTTTTAAGGTCTTCTGTGTACTTGTGGATGTGTGGGTGCGGGAATGGACCACTGACAGTAAATGCCAGAGAAGGCAGCAATGTGAAGTGAGAATATGGAGACAGGTTGGTGCAATAAACTCTTTCCTTTTCTGTGGATAGTAGTTGAATGATTTTTGACAAAGCAGCCCGTCAGAGTCATTATTTTCCTTATTTCCACGTCTGTGGATGAAGACACATCAGCATATTAAGATATTAAGATACCTGAGGAACCCTTATGAAATTCTCAAACTGATGCTGATTCCCTTGTTTGAAACTATTACCAAACTAAGGTAAATCAGAAGACACCTCCGCTAGTTTCTAGCCTTATGATCCTGGGAACTGTACTTGAACTTTCTGAACCCAATCTTCCTCATTTGTAAGATAAACGATAATTTAGATGGTGCTTTAGATTCCTTCCCGTGGAGACTACATGACAAAATGTACGCAAAACCTTTGACATATGGCAGGTAAATACATTTTCTTTCTCTTTTTACACATTCATTAGTCAGCAAAGAGGGAACTATTATTTTAATACTATTTTTTAAGGCTCTCATATCAATTCTTTCTCACTCAACCTGTTTATCAACGAGAAAGCACGGCGGTGAAATTTAGTGTTGCCACGAATCTGAGGTTTAACGTCCTTGGTTTCAGAATCCTGATTTGAAAACATACTGATAGCATGAAACAATGGGCTAAATCTGGTAAAAAGAAATTCAACAAAGATACAGATCAGATATTGTACTTGGGCTAACTGCAATTACAAGGTATGTGGTGGGGATGCTAGCTCACCAGAAGTTTCCGTGAGAAAAGATTATAGCTCTTCAGATGTTCCTACGATCTTAGAAGGAATCTACTAGGAGGAGGGTTGATTAAAAAAAAGGAACCCACTTGGGCATCATAAACAGAATAAAAGCATCCAGCAGGGGGTAGCTGCCCATCTGTGGACATACTCCCAGACCACATTCACATTTTAAAAGGGGAGCTGAAAGAATGAATTATATTCGGAAAGGAATTGAATCTCGTGGCAGTAACAGTTCTGGAACCATCTCATGAAAAATATTTGAAGGACCTCTGCACTCAAAGAACAAGAACTTGGTCAGAGAGCAAGTTTCACGGTGTTACGTTTTTCTTATGAAAATGATTTGCATGTGTATGTGATTTCACTCATATGTGGAATCTAAAACAAATAAACAAACAAATGAAAAGACAAGCAGAAAGCAGGATCAGACCTGTAAATTCAGAGAACAAAGTGATGACAGCCAGAGGGAAGGGAGGGGGGTGAACAACATGAGGGGTGGGGAAAGACATATACAGGTTTCCTGTTATCCAATGTGTAAGTCACAGTAATAAAGAGCACAGCATAGGGAATCTAGTCAGTGACACTGTAATAGTGTTGTATGGTGACAGATGGCAGCTATCTTTGTGGTGAGCATAGCAGAACACATAGAAATGTTGAATCACTATGTTTTACACCCAAAACTAACGTAATATTGTGTACTCAATACTATACTCAAGTAAAAAAAAAAAAACAAAAAAAAAAAAACAGGAAAGGAAAAGGATTTGCATGTGAAAAAGGGAAAGTTAATTTTGTATCCTTCAGTACCTGGAAATATACTCTAATTAATAATTATAGACACACAGATTTCAGCACAAATATGAGAGATAACTTTCTCGTAATTAGATATGGTAGATGAAGGAGGTTTCCTTGAGGGTTAGTGAATCTTTCATAACCAGGAAAGGCCGGATGCCCACTTGTCTGCCCGTGTTAAGATACACCCCCTTTATGGGGTGTGACATGTGGCAGGGGAGAAGGGTAGGACAATAAGGAGATGGTCTCTATGATCCCTTTCTAATGGGCCATATATGGTGGGGCTGCTAGTTATCTATCAAAATCCCTTCTCCTTAAAGTAAGAGTCTTGGCTGAGCATATGGTCTTACACAAAAGACTACATTCCCGAAACAACTCGTATGTTAGGAAAAGATAGGATCAAATAGGCAGAGAGGGAAAGGTTAGGACCTGAGCTTCCTGGGTGGAGAAAAACACGTATTTTGGAACAATTCTGGGAGTGTCTGACCACAGCAAACCCCCTCGGGCATAAGGTTCCTCTTAAGAACGGAACAGATACCACCTATTCCCCCTGAGGTTTCCCTCAGGAATTTGACAAAAGAGCTGACTAAACATAAGTAGACCATAAAATGTACGACCCCTAAGGGAACAGTATGGCCACAGACCACCCCTCATACAACGGAAAGGACCCAATCAGGAACGGACAACCCAGCACCTAGAGCTGTCAAGCCAGTGAGGGTAGAACCTGAGAAGGAGCAGGGTGGGGGGGTGGGGGGGGGCAACCAGAACCTTATACAAGAAACAAAGGCCCCTGCCTACAGTTACGGGCCTTCACTTTCGAATGTCCCCTCTCTGTAAAGAGAGCTCTCCTACTGTTCTTACTTTCTGATCTTACACTGCAATACGCTGCTCATTTTGTGTCCACATCTTCATTCTTTGAAATGGTGACATCACGACCCCCAGGTTTTGAGGTAAAAAAAAAATCCTGGAACATTTCGAGACATTTCTTGACACTGGCATGAGATTACAACTAACCTATGCCACTTCAGGGTTCTGCCCTTAAGCCACCAAATGTGCTCCCTTCCCTTCTCTCAGCGTAGAGACAGAATGTAATGGGCACAGCCCTGACCAAGCCAAGGAACACCTGGCCCTCAGGGACGCCCAGAGACTCAGGATGGGGGAGGGAGGAGTCTTTGAGACAAAAAAAAAAAAAAAAGATTGCAAAATGACAAATACAGAATTAGATTAGAAGTACTGAATTAGCACGAGAAACCACAAATTCAAATAACAACAAATCTGAGTATGACAAACATCATTAAGCCAGCACTATATTTTTCTTATCTATCCACCTGAAACTCACGAAACTTTGTTTTCTATCTTTGCAGCCGAGTTCTGTTTGTGGCTTCTAAGACATTGCTTTTCTAGTATCATTTTCTAAAGAGAGAACAGAAATATAGTTAGGTACTTTTTTTAAAATAGTTTATTTTTTAATTTTAGTTTTTAATGTTTTGAAAAACTATTTTCGTTTCACAACTCATTATTGGTGTTATCATGTAAAATTTTAAGATTGGTATTGATGAAGTTTTGGGGTGATACTGGGGTGGTCCGGAGCCGATGACCAAGAAAAGAATTCTTGAAGACGTTTTTGTTGCAAAAAGGTGATTTTATTAAAGCGGGGGGACAGGACCCGTGGGCAGGAAAAGCTGCGCTGAGGTTGTGATGGGTAACTGATTATATATCCTCAGGTTGGGTGGGGGTTAGGGCTAGAATAAGTCTCTTAAGGTATTTTGGAAGCAAGGTTTCCAGGACCTTGAGAAGTTAGGTTTTGTTAGGAAAATGCCATTTATTACCGTTTAGTACAACCTCAGTCATGAGACCCTTCAGATGTATATCAAGGGTCCATAAGCTTGGAGTATGATTGCAAACACATATCTTGGGGGGGGGGGGCTGAGATAAAGGAAGTTTCCAAAGGAATTTTTATATGTTAAAGTAGACTGACAGGAACCTGGGGGGTCAGGTAATGTGAGGCCAAGATTCCCTTTTGCCCCTAACAAAGTGTCATCATTGAGGCAGCTGAGCTCCTAGAGGGAGGTCACTCTGCCTGTTTCAAGGACTTGTCAAAGGGCTGTAGGCAGTAAGGGAATTTAATTTTTCATTTGCCCTAGTTTCCCACATCGCCATGGCGAGCACTTAAACCCCCTTCCTTTGTTCTTGGGTGGCCAGGAGTGTCTGGGGAATATCACACATGTCCCACTTGGGGGAGGCGGCGGCGGCGGGGGTGGGGGGGTTGCTGTCAGCCTGTACTTTGCCCTCAGTTTGCCCCACACTCCCTCATCACTATCACATTTAGGGAGACAGGTATCATGTTTCTTCCATGTATAAGCTGTATGAATTCAGGCAGGCATTCCAAGTTTTCTCATTCAGGGATGGAATTTAAATCCTGGTTGAAACAATGAACCTCAGACACATCCCCACTGTGGGGCTCTTACGAGTTCCGTTGTGGCTGCCTGTACCTTATATGATGCCAGAAGTGCCTGCACAGGTAACTGTATTTGGGGAAGTTTTTCCTATACTCCAGAGCAGCCAGCAATCATGTAACTATGTGCTACAGTAACCACAAAACTTATAAAAAATATTGCAGAAGTGGAAAGAGTCCAGAACTCAACATTCCCTTAGTAGATTCCAAAAATTCCTGTGGCTTTTATGAGTTTACCAAGAGGCAGGGAAGTGTGACAGAAAGGAGGGGATGACGTTTGCAAAGTTTACCCAAATTACCTGTGAATCTGTCACTCAGGCTCACCCTAGTGGGCCAAGGTCATTATTAATTGGAAATCTACTCCTACCTTTATCCCCTGACTAAAGTGATCCACACATTCTGATCTTGACTGTCCCAGTATTGCCCATTTCTGAATAAATTTAAAGCATTTAATACTTTGTCCTACTTCCCCACCCCCCTGCCATTTATAGATTCTTGCCTTTGCTCCCTCATTGAGGCACATCTCCTAAATATGAAGGTAGAATAACTTAACTCTTGGCTTCCGACTAGAACTAACTGTGAATGTAGACAAGTTAGCAATAATTTTTTAAGGGCAAGAACTTTTTCTTAAAGCAGCTGGCACACAGTAGGCAGTCAGTACATGAGACAAATACGTAGTGAGCACCTACTAATATTCTTTGCGGTGGGAAATCCAGCACAAAACAAGATAGTGGCCTTATCCTCATATAATTTGCATTACAGTGGAGGAGACAGAAAATAGTTAAGATGACTTAATATGTGCTAAAATAATTACTACATTTTGAATAATTATAGTTATAAGCATTACAAAGGAAAAGCAAACAGGGAAAAGTGGTGGAGACTGAAGGAAGAAGACAGACCGGAAGTTTGGTTTATTGAAACAAACTCAACTCTGGGTCTTAAGGGTTCAGTTATATAATGGAATGTTCAGCCTCCTGAACCCAAAGGTCCTTTCTTGCTATATCACTTTCTGATTCCATGATGTAGTGGGGGAAAGAGAGTTTGTACTTTTGAGAGCTTTTCATTCATTTTTAATCACTGCATTCAGCCAAAAGGGTGTTATATGACCTTGGAAATATTCTTAATTTTCATGAGTTGGAAGGAAGGCGAAGACAATGCTAGCAAATACAGGTTGGTGATTTTATTCTAATCGTCTTCTCTCTGCCCCTGTCTACTTCTCTTAAAACAATAAATAGCAGATACAGTGAAGAGGAACAGGAAAAATAGGACAAAATGTACTATTTTTGTTGCCACTCCCAATAGTGGCAATTTTCCCAAGGGCAAGACAACAGCAGAAGAGCCTCAGAGTGGAATTAGTATTCAGAGCGTATCAAGACATCCTAAAAATCGATATTTAAAAAAACCTACAGCAAAATGGACAAAAGATATGAAAGGAAATTTGAATCAACTAATAGGAAGGCTGAATATCATTAATAATCAGAGAATTGGTAATTGCAAATATAATGAGCTGTCAGATCATAAACATAAAATTGAAAAAACAACACAGAAAAACTGGACTATCAGACTTGTGGTTGAGGAAGCAGAGAAATCAAAGACTGTCGAGACTGGGGGAAATTTACACAACTTCTCTCAAGAATTCCCTAGTTCTTGGCAACTGTAGTTGTGCATAATGTATGGTAGAAATTTCCTTTCTAGGAATAATAACATAACCCAGAGAGAGCCTCACACGCCGCACCCATGGAGACGTGAACAGAAAGTTCACTGTGGTGTTGTTAGTATAACAGAAATCTGAAGTTACCGAATCCCCAATAACACAAGAATGGGCATACGGATTCTGGTGTTTTCATACCATAAAATACCATATAGCCCTTAAATAAGCTATGTGGGTAAGTCTAAATGTACATAATGCTAAGAATTTAAAAACCCTCAAGTTAAAATCACACCTTTAGAATTATACAATTTACATATAAAACATACAAATAATTATATACATATATATATCTATCTGTGTGGTATATATATCTGTGTGTGTATATATATATATGCATATGTGTGTGTGTGCATATATATATACATATACGTGTGTGTGTGTGTGTGTGTGTGTGTATACACACAGATATACAGATATATATATACCTGTATTGCACACACAGGAAACATGGAAGCTAAAACACTCACCAAATTCAGGAACCAGATCATAGGAGGCGAAGGGAAAAGAACGCGATCTGGTAAATGCACACAAAGGGCCGCGTCTATATCCAACATGGCTTTTTCCCTGAAGAACAAAAGAAAATATGGGACAATGGTAAGACTGAATAAAGCTGGACTGTATGCATTGGGTACTTCTCTTATTTGTGTATATATTTTCCGTACGCTTGAAATGTCTCACAGTGAAAAAGAAAAGGAGAAGAATACCTTTCTCTTTATCTGGTGCCCACTGGGCTGGGAGAGTCTTTCTGAGATGTCAGCAGAACGTTTGGAGAGTGGCGTGAGGTATGCCCAGTTCAGAGCAAGAACATTTCATGGTTGGGAGTAGAGCCACATACTTATCTCTCCTTGAAATGTATTATTATTTTGTGGTAAAGCAACTGGAAGGCTTTTTTTTTTTTTCTTAATCCTACAAATTCTTCTGGATTCCATGCACAGCTAACCTAGTTGAAGGTAAAACATCTTTAGGCTAAAGACTGGATCCAAGGGCAAGGAAGGAACTGGAGATTACACTTCTAAGAAATTCAGTAATGAAATGAAGTCAAGGGAGTAATAGCCTGAGTCGGCAACAAGAACATTTTGCTTTGAGAGAAGACTTGATATTATTTGTAGGCAAAAATAACATTAATTACAAGAAAAGCTCCATCTGTCAAAAGCATATTCATTAATGGATTAACAAGAAAATTGCCTGGAAAATTTTCTTGCCAATAAAAATTTAAATTAGAATATTTACAGAGGAATAAGTGAGAACATTTGTTATCTTTGAAGGAGACTGAGAGACATCTATAAGAAAAATAAGTAATTTGGTCACCCTATTTTTCATTCTAATAAATATTGAATTATATAAGTAAATTCCAGTAAAAATAACATAAATCCAAACCTAACATTGTCATTGAAATTAATTTGAAGCAAATATCTGCTTGGACAGCTGGCATATAACAGAATAAACATTTACTTCAAAGTGTCACAAACACATTGGGTTTTATTTAGTTAACTCCTTGATGAGTGATTCAGAAATAAAGGTCCCTTGCGTAAGCCAGCATGGAAACGCTATGACACCACAGAGGCTGCTGAGGGCACTCTGGGCAGTAGTTAAGGAAATAAAGGCAATTGCAGATGACAAGATGCAGATATAAAACTCAGTCCACGTTTTTACTGAAATTAGATCTCTTCGAAGAAAATAGTATTTTTGCTTTTATTATTTTAGCGTCCTACTGAAGATGCGTATGTGTAACCACAGGTCGAGGATAACCACATGAATGTCATGGCAGTGGCTTCCACATAATAATGTGCAAATGGCTGGAGAAGGAAATGGTCAGGGTGACCATTGGGCTTTTTCCTCCCCAAACAATGGCATATCACTGATATATTTTGTTAAAATTTTAATTAGTAAAGTATTTTTCTAAATGGGTATATTACTTTCGCACGATATATACAACTACTGGAACCCCTCCTAAGCTTGGTGGGTCAAGGAAGCAATCTTTATCTTATACTCAATAAGTGTCAGGAAAAGAGCAATTTGCTTTATAGGTTGTGTCATATTGATGCTTTATGACAATTATATATGATGGATATTACTTTCCCGATTTAAAAGTTGGAAACGGAGCAACTGGTTAGCTCAGTCGGTTAAGCATCCAACTCGACTTCAACTCAGGTCATGATCTCCTGGTTTGTGGGTTTGAGCCCTGCGCCAGGCTCTCCATAGACAGTGTGGAGCCGGCTTGGGATTCTTCCCCATCCCCGCTCTCCCTCCCCCCCCCCCCCCCCCGGCCTACCGCCCCTACCCTGCTCATGCTCTCTCTCTTAAAATAAATAAATAAACTTAAAACAATGAATAAAAGTTGAAAAAAAATGTAGTGATTCTCCGTATGTCTTTAACATCACACAAGTGGTAAATGATGGAGCTGAGTACAAGTCAAGACCGTGCACATGGTCCATGCTCTTTTCTCTTTCAGTTCTTGTTTTTGTTTTGTACAATGTTAGAAAGCAGGTATCTTTTTCTTTTTAACCTTTGGCCATAACTGATAATTGCAGAATGTAGTTTTTGAATTGTCATTACTTAGTTTTAACAAAATGCTATTGTTTACTTTTTATAGAGACCATTGGCCATACTCTTAGCCAAAAACGGGTTTTACTTTATTTAACTGTGGTGGCATCCAGAGTAGGCACTCAACCTAGCAGAGAAGGCTTCTCGAGGAAGTAATTTAGGAGAGGTTGAAGAACAAGTTTGAGCTAGCTGGGTGAAAGAAAGAAAAACTAGCAAGATTTTCTAGGCACAAAAAGTGGTGTGAGCAAAGACGAGGGCCACGAGACAGCATGTCGCACAGTAGGAAGTAAAGATAACTGATACGATAAATGATTAGTAAAGTATGAAACATGGAGGAAAGTAATTTCAATTTTCTGGTTTCTTCTGTCCTTGTAATGATCATGAGGGGAAAAAAAAAAGAAAAAAAAGGAGTTGAAATGGTTCCATGGGTAACAGGGGGAAAACAATATAATCTAGTCTAATGCAATATATAATTTAATAATAACTCCTCTTTCTCCTTTCTCTAAGGGATGTCCTAATGCTGTCCACCTGCATTGGCTCTTAGCCTTCTTCTGGCTCTCAGCCTTATTATGTACAGGGGCAACCAGTGGGTTGAGAACCGTTGGAAGGAGAAACAAAGATCCAGAAAGACTTGACAGAGGAGCAAAGTGGGTGGGTGCTTTGGGGAGTATGACAGGAGGGATTTAAAAGTGAGAAGAGTTTTGGAGAATCACAACCATCCATTTGAGGAGGAGGTAATGGGGTTGGTGTTTTTTAATCACATTTTACTGTATAATATTCATGTTCCCCCTGACCACCCAATGATTACCATTTTTCTAGAAGATTGTAGAAAAGCCATTCAGGGTTTTTCTCCTGGCCTGTTTTTGTTACTAGGAATAAAACTCTTTCATGTATTTCCACATATATATTTTTATATGTATTTTAAACTATCAGGAGTGGTTGTTTACAAATAGATTTCCGATGTTTTTCCCAAGGAATCCCATGATTCTCTATTATTATGACGATGTCCATTAGAAAGTCAAGTTCTTTATCAGGAGTGGTTAAAAAAAAGTTGCCAATAATTTGAACAAATATTTCTGGTTTGCTTTATCTTCAAAGCTGATGGCAAGGAATGCATCTAAAGTAGTCAAATTACTTTGTACATTAAAACCTGAAAGAGAAGGGAAGACATTCCCCTGCCTATAGATACAAATACCAATCCGCGCATTTGAGCTCCATTCTGCTTCAATGAACTGAAAATTGCAGATACTATGTTGAATTGCATGCAAAGCTTTGAATCATTTTCTCAACATCAATACATCTTCAAAGAGACTGGCATGGGAAAAAGCAGACATGAGAAAGTCATTGAATTTCAATCAGCGACTCATTACACAAATTTCAAACGTGGAAGCAATTACCTCTAAGTTTTCTTGGAATTGAACTTTATCAGAGAAATACAAATGATTATAAACAGTCTTAAGCCATCTTATGGCCTTGAAAGAAACCCACCTCCTGCCGGAGGTGTTCACAGTTAGTTAGGACTGCTACTCCATCTGTGGGCTTTTGAAGGGAAGTATTCCTCTTTGTCTATTTTGCATCTTAGTATTTTACAGAGAAGGCGTGATTCATCAGCTACACATATTTTTATTTATTTTTATCTTTTTAATGTTTAATTATTTATTTTTGAGAAAGAGAGAGAGAGAGAGAGAGAGAGAGGCAGAGAGAGAGGGAGGGAGAGAATCCCAAGCAGACTCTGCATCATCAGCACACAGCCTGATGCAGGGCTCAAACTCATAAACCCTGAGATCATGACCTTGGCCAATATCAAGAGTCAGACGCTTAACCAACTGAGCCCCCCAGGTGCCCCATTAAACATATTTTTAAGCTCATTCCGATGACATTCCTGCGAAATCCAGTAACTACCTTTATTCAATCCATTTGCTCACACTGTTTTTACAGATTCTGAAAGGAATTACTAAAAGTTGTGGAATCTGAGCTGGAAACGGATAGCATTAGTTTCAGGTTAGGAACCTATACTTCCATGACCATATGCAAAATTTTGTTCCTAAATTTTGAGAGCAACTGCATGACTTTGAAATAACCTCTGGCAGAATAATCATGTGGAAGTGGAAAATAGAGAGAAAAGGATGGGTGCCATGTGCTTTAAGTGTCACACGGAGGCAGAGGCTACCTGGGATTGTTTACACCTCTTAGCCTGTTGTTTGTTCTTGACAAAAAGCCCCAGACTTAATGCAGCTAAACACTGACTTGTAGAATTTTGTCAAGTGGAGATACAAGTAACTTGTCTGCGACAGAACAGATCAGCCCAACGGTTTATGATCCTGTGGGACGTGGACCAGTTTTGAATCAAATCTGGGAATCTTACCATCCCATAAAAACCCCAGCTTCTCAAATGTTGTCTGAATCAGTCATAACATTGCACTGGTTTCCTATTAATTAATGAATTTAAGTAAAATCTCCTGCGTGTGATCATTTTGCATTTGTGTAAGACACAGGATTTTCCCCTTTTTAAAAACTATGCTTTCACTCTCTCTAGAACAATCAGGATCAGTGATAAAGATAAGATAAAGATAATGACCCAAATATGATTGTCTACAGAAAGGGTGATTTAAGATTGGGTGGAAATCAAGGGGGAACAAAAGGCTCACTTCCTGAACAGGTGGGATATTAATTATGGAAGCAAGAGAATTCTATCTGAACTGAACTTTACCACTAATGAAATTTTTAAGTTTCCATCAGTCATTTAATGATTCCAAAATGTCCCATTTCTTTAAAAAGGGGGGTATCTAATACATGTAGCTCTGCAATTCAAGGAAATGGAGAGAATGAAATCACCTTGGTCATAATAGAGCCATATGCAGGGCAGGATTAAGCAAAACGGAAGTGGGATTGAGTGAGCCATACTTAAAGTGCTAAAACATAAAGGAGCCGCATTATGTTTCGAAGCTACTGCCAGTTTGTGGGGTGCTTCTTTAAGAGTCTAAAGATGCAAAAATGAAACTCAAAAGAACACACAGTAAAAACAACTTGTGAGGATTACCTCTAATTTTTAAAGAAATGTATTTAACTTTCAAACAAGAAACCTTTTCCAAAAAATAATTTGGCCATTTTTTTCTTTTTAAAAAATGTTTATTTTTAAGAGAGAGACAGAGCATGAGCAGGAGACGGGCAGAGAGAGGGGGAGACACAGAATCCAAAGCAGGCTCCAGGCTCTGAGCTGTCAACACAGAGCCTGATGTGGGGCGCGAACTCACAGACTGCTAGATCGTGACCTGAGCCGAAGTTGGACACTTAACTGATTGAGCCATTCAGGCACCCGCAAAAATAATTTGGCTTTTTAACAAAAATTTTATATTTCACCAATAAGTCTAAGAAGAGGCTTTTGTAGAGGACAGAAAATTAAGTTTATCCCCTATATGTTTTTGGTAAGAGGCCAAATATCTCATTATTTATGGGCACTATGTGATTATATTTTTTTACATATGATAATAGGCACACTGAGGAATGTAGGCGGCCGACTCAGCAATGCGAAAGTAGGTTTCAGTGGAGAATGTGAGTCTCTGTGAAGCGTGGGTAGTGTGAGGCACATGTGATTGATGGATTTTTTTTTTATTTTTTTTTTTTTTTATTTTTATTTTTTAAATTTTTTTTTTTTTTTTTTTTTAACGTTTATTTATTTTTGAGACAGAGAGAGACAGAGCATGAACGGGGGAGGGTCTGAGAGAGAGGGAGACACAGAATCGGAAACAGGCTCCAGGCTCCGAGCCATCAGCCCAGAGCCTGACGCGGGGCTCGAACTCACGGACCGCGAGATCGTGACCTGGCTGAAGTCGGACGCTTAACCGACTGCGCCACCCAGGCGCCCCGGATTTTTTTTTTAAATACTAAGGATAGTTGGGGTGCCTGGGTGGCTCGGTGAGTTAACGTCTGACTCTTGATCTCAGCTCAGGTCATGCTCTCGCAGTTTGTGAGTTTGTGCCCCACTGTCAGTGTGGAGCCTGCTTGGGATTCCCTCTCTCTCTCTCTCTCTCTCTCTCTCTCTCTTTCTGTCTCCCCCACTTGCATACTCTCTCTCTCTCTCTCTCTCTCAGAATAAATAAATAAACTTAAAAAAACCACTAATAACACTAAAACAGTAAAAACATAAATAAATAAAATTAAAAAGTACAGTGGTCATTTGTATATTCTTATATATACTAATATCCTCATACATTTGTGTAAAGAAAGTTATGTTTTAAGAAAGATGTTCATTCTATACTTGAGTGTCTGAAGTGGCCTTCATACATGAAAAACCATCTGGCTGTGTGCAGGGTCCTTTACCTCTACGTTGAACACGTGACATGATGGCCTGCTGACGTTAATGTTATAATGGAGAACAACAAATATTTTGCAAACAGGTAGACTTTTCCTGTGGCGGCACTTTTGATCTAGTTGTGGCAGACTTAGAATCCGGGAGACTTTGAGTAAATGATGCCTTAAAAAAAAAAAAGATGTCATTTGTTGAATAAAACAATTACACTAAATGATCACTATGGTACATTCTAGTTCTCAAACTTTACATCTTATGACCATGGTTTAAACAGCTCCATAATGCATTGTAGATAATAGCTATTAAGTACATGTTCAGTGAATAATGAATGGATATTGAACAGAAATTCTTCCTTGAGAAGACCAACATTTTGCATGCCCACTCTGAATGCATGGTGAATTTTGATCCTTCAAAATTATGCAATAACGTACTGATGTTCCAAAACGAGCCAATGTACTTCAATGTATGAAAAGTACTTTCAGAAAATTCTTACTAATAATCAGGAAACTTAATTTTTTTGGTAAGATTAAGAAAAGATAAAGCCCAAAACACTGGTGTTTTCTTCTCCCTCCAATTTACTGTATGCTGGAACAGGAGTTATTATCAGTCAAGATAAGCCCTGATTCTGCCACTTCCCAGTAAAACTACTGAACTTCTTTGAAGCTCTGTTGCTTCCTGTATGATGCAGACAAAACAAAACCTACTTCTGATTAATTACACTTGGGTGACTATAAAGAAGGATCTGGTATATACCAGGAAATAAGGGGTGCTTAATACATTACAAGTTCTGTGAGAATTAAGGCAAGCATTCTCGTAACATCGAAGAGAGCAGCAAATGGAGACTGTGGGTGGTTTTGAGATTTGGGTGGTTTTGAGATTTTCAAAAGAAATGTTAAGAGGATATAAAACCCCAACGATGATTGGATCACACGCTTCCCGACTCTGAGAACTTCCATGCTTGATTTTCCACCATGTGTCCAGAGGTTACTGTTGGATATACACTTGTATTTTTATTTTTTTTTTATTTTTTTTTTTTTAAATTTTTTTTCAATGTTTTTTATTTATTTTTGGGACAGAGAGACACAGAGCATGAACGGGGGAGGGGCAGAGAGAGAGGGAGACACAGAATTGGAAACAGGCTCCAGGCTCCTAGCTGTCAGCACAGAGCCCGACGCGGGGCTCGAACTCGCAGACGCGAGATCGTGACCTGGCTGAAGTCGGCCGCTTAACCGACTGCGCCACCCAGGCGCCCCTACACTTGTATTTTTAACCTTTATTTGTTCAAATGTGTCAGGACGTCACGAGAGGGATTTTGACTATCAAATTGAAGTGAAAGTTCAATATTTTTATCATTATAATTGCACTTTATTCTAGATAGTGCAAAACATCCTTATAAAAATAGAATAATCACATATTTGTTTGAACTCATAAAAAGCAAGGTCAAAGCAGAATATTAAGTACTTTGAGTCAAATATTAACAATATATCAAAAACTGTAATAAAAAAGAATAAAGCAGCAAATAATGTAGAAACTTTTTTCATAGGTATAACTTCTATGTTAAAAAACTAAAGCGGATGGCATAGATTTTAGACGTTCAATAAAAAGTAAGCATACATGGAAATATTTTAAAGCTTATGAACTTTGAAAATCAAGAAGGAACTTAGGTTTCATCTGAAAAATAAATAATACACATATCAAAAAGAAACAAACTGGAAAACATACACAAATGGCCCAAGGCACTTTGTCTAACAGTAAAACTTTATTTTTAGAAATATAAAAATACATCATTTTTTCCTTCTGGTTTCCTGAACTTTTTATGCATACTTTGTTATAAGTCACAAAGTTCCCCTAAACATAATAAAGATGATGATGATGACAGTAATAATGGTAATAACCCTAGATGAAAATCAAAGTCTATACTGCAAGATTTTATACAGATGCATCTCCAATGTATTTCACTGGGGAGGTAGATACAAGTTTGTATCGCCTGTATGCTAACCCAGAAGAGCAACAAGCTGGCTGAAGTGAGGAGGCAAATCTGCCTTCAACATCACAGATAAAACAGGGACAGAAGGGGGTCTCAGAGCCATTTAAAGGACTCCATGCACTTTGGAAACCATTCTTTGAGGACTGTGGTATTTTGTCTCCCGAATACCGTGAAGCCATTTTTTAAATACTGATGATTTCAAAAATGTTTTAGAAACAAAACATTTAAAAAATTTGTTATTTCAGGGAGTAGCGACAGAAAGATTTTTCTTAAAAGTGTCCATAAACGGTTGGAACCCATTGCCAATTAGGGGTAAAGAGAATGCCGGCACTTTACTGTGTCTACTGACATGGCTGACATAGGGATGGGTCTGCAAGGGATTGATTTCTATCACTTTGCAGAGACCGTATGCTAAAACTGTGTGGTGAAATCTGTCACATGGACACAGTGTGGAGGATAAAAATAATGTTACAAGCCAAGAAGTATTAAGAGCCAGTAGATGCAGGTTCAAATCACCCCGACTGTATACTTCCCATGTAACCTTCAATAGGGTTTAGCTTACCTGAAAAGGCAACACATCACAGGGTCTCCTGAAGTGCCTTTGCTGCTCTGCTCTGCTCCGCTCTGTGATTCTACCTTTTTACTTCAATGTGCCTAGGCTGAAGGACTAGAAATTTCTTACTTTTTAAGACAGGGAAAAATCTGCTGTACATTTTCCCTTGTTTTGTTCCTGAGTTACCTTTAGTATCTTTTCCTCTGTTTTGTCCTTGAGTTCTCTTTAGTATCTGGGAACAGCCAAGTTTAGTGTGTTTTATGTGTGGAAGGTAGACTTCCTTACCACCTTTTTGGTTCCCAGAGAATTCCTAAGGACCTAGCTCCTGGGAGAGAGAAAGTCATGTGGAAAGCTCCTTGGCAACATTGTGGGAATTCTTACTTCCAATGTGAGTTTATGATAGGCCAGTCTGAAATCTACAAACAGAGAAGAAGCTGAAATAAGCTTTACAGATGGATTTACCAAGAAAACTGAGGCTGCCATTAAAAAGCAAAAGATACTCAAGGGGCACCTGGGTGGCTCAGTCGGTTGAGTGACTGACTTCGGCTCAGGTCATGATCGCACGGTTTGTGAATTCGAGCCCCACGTTGGGCTCTGTGTGGACAGCTCGGAGCCTGGAGCCTGCTTTAGATTCTGCGTGTCCCTCTTTCCCTGCCCTCACCTGCTCGTGCTCTGTCTTCTCTCTCCTCTCTCTCTCAAAAATAAATGTTAAAAAAAATTAAAAAAAAAATCAAAAGATAGTCAAGAGGCAAACTGGATCGTCCGTAAGTTAGATGGAAACCAGCTCTTCTTCAGTCTTGTAAAGAACATGCAGTGTGAGAGCTCTGATTTATAGATGATTGGGTTTGTAAATAAAATGTAAGATTTTTGTCCTTCTAGATATAAAGTTATTAATTACACAGGTGTAAATCACTGGTAAGTGTTTTCCTTAAACTATGTAAATATGAGACTTTTGAAAAAAATTGGAAGTTTTTTGGAAGATAACTCTAAGTTCCTTATATAATGAGACCAAAAAATCTCTGAGCTAGAAAAGAAGTTGTAAGTCAAAGCATTCGGCGGTAGAAGCTGACAAGTTTTCAAGCTTGTTCGTTTTACAATATTCATCTTATTTCAAAATATTCTTCCTACTCTCAGCTCTGCCACTACAGAAAGAAATTCTAGACTTTTGCCTAATACCAACCTTCCTTAGCAAGATAGGTTTCTTGCTCCTGGGCCCCAAATCTTCATGACCCAGTATGATGTTTCCTTGGCTGTTTGTTCAAGAGACTTGAAGAAGAGATAGTTGACATGTTCTATAGAAGAAACCTTTCTAAGTCTGAAGACTATGTGAAGACACTGTGCCTTGATGCATTCTTTACACCCAAATGCACACATTTCCCCACTACCTAGATAGTTCTTAAAGAAAGAAATCATGCAGAAAAAATGATGACTTTTGAGAATCAGATGGAATTTTTTGGTGATCAGCTGTTGTAAATGGAGCAAAGGGTGAGAGAAAAATAATAGCTTTGCAGGTTGACTCATATAAAAATGCAACTATTGCTTATCATAGAGAAATATTAGAAAATCAAAGCCATGTGTTGTCTGGGAAATGTAGGAGGGATTGAATCATATCATCCAAATATATTAAAGTTAAGTGAAATTGACTGAAGGCTCAGCATACCTTATTGATTAAGAATTGAGCTCTGATGTTGGGCTGTTTGGGTTTAAATCTTGGCTCCACTAATTACTAATTGTGATAACTTTGGCAAAATAACACAAATTTTAAGCCTCAGTTTCCTTCTGTGTATAATGGAGATGATAATATTTACCTAATAAATTAGATAATGTGTGTAAACTGCTTAATGCAATGCTTGGTATATCATAAAAACTCAATAAATATTTACATAGCCAAGAACATTCTAAGTGCATTACCTCAGGTAGTTCTCAGAATAGTACATTGAAGTAGGTGTTACTGTCATCCTCCCCACATTGTCTGTGAGAAAACTGGACCAGAGAGAGGTTAAGAATTTGCTCAAGGTCACAGAAATAGCACTCAGAAGGGTAAAGATTCCAACCCAGAATTCTCTACATACTTTTAACTATAATATAATGCTAAAAGCTACCATGATAAAAGTCACAGACACAAATGCCTGCAAGGGCCAGTAGGATAAGCCTTCATATGAGCTGTGAGTTGATATGTCAGAATGAAAAAGACCTTTTCTGAATAGCAAACAGGTTGCAGGGCTGGGCCTTCTTGCTAATAAAAGTCTTTATATTGAGGTGATTACATAATTATGTTTCACGAGACTGGTTTTCATTGCCAAACACCATCTGGCAGCAATGTGAGAATCGGGTTTGTTGCTATGAATTACCTTTTACATAGAAGGCTACCGATACTTATCAAAGATTCTGACCACCCAATTGGGTTAGGTCAGTTTCAGACCATGGCAAAGTCAAATAAAGTATCTGTAGAATCTGGAGTTGCATATGATCACTTGAGATTAAAACAAAAGGAAATAGAGGCTAGATGTTTCCTTGGATAGATGAATAAGATAAATGGTTACCAGTGGTAACAATAGTAAAAAAGATTAAGAAAGATACGGAGTTAAGGAATGTGTGTACGTAACCTCTCCTTGATCTCTTCTTATCAGAATATAGTGATACTAAATTAAATTATTGGGATAGATTTGACTGGGCTGAAATAGAAAGAGATTCATGGTCTCCCACTGTATCCTTCATTATTCTTGATGAATTGAAATGATATCGTTTTTGTAAAGTTCAGTTCTCAATCCGTTGCTTTATAGCAAGGAGAAAAATGTGCAAAAATGCCTGCCCTGGTGAATCTTCTATTCTAGAGGCATTGAAGGCAGAAAATAGGCACAAAGACACATAATATGTTACATAATTTCAAGTGCTACAGAGAAAACACAGTAGGGAAGGTGGTAGGAAGAAGCCCTGGGGAGGAGTAGATGCATGTAGTTTTCAATAGGCCAGAGAAGACCCACCTGCTCCACTGATATTTGACTAAAGATCTCAAGGTGGCAAGAGAACAAGTCTTGTGAATGAGAGGGTCCCAAGCAGAGGAAATGGCCCATGTGAAATGAAGGCACTGAGGGGGAATATACAGTGAAAAAAGTCCAGTGTAGGTGGATGGAGTGGAATGAATGAGGGCAAGGCAACAGGAGATTAGGTTGGAATGGTGTACCAAACTGTGTGGGACTTTGTAGACTTTTTTAATGCCTTTGGGTTTTATTTTGCATAAAGAAGGAACCTACTGGAGTATTTTGAACAGAAAAGTGAGATAATTCAGCTCATATTTAACAAGATCATTCCTGTGGTTGGTTTGAGAATAGGGGAGAAAGGGAAGAAGCAGGAAGACCAGTTTAGGAGGCTACATTCATTCACATGGGAAATCATGGTAGCACAGACCAAGGTAGTAGTGACGTAGGACATGAGAAGTGGTTGGACTCTAGCTACATGGAGAAGACAGAGTTGTCAGGATTGGTTGACAACAAAATGTGGTCTGTGCCAGAAAGGAATAAAAGACGAATCCAAAGGTTTTTATGCTTGAGCATCTGGAAGGTTGGAATTGCTGTGAATGTAAATGGGGACGAGACCTTAGGAGAAGCAGAAGCGGGGGATAGATCAGGAGCTTAGTTTCACATATTAAGTTTGATGTGACGATTACACCTATAAATGGATGCACCAAGTAGACAACTGAGTATACATATCTGGAAATCAGGAGAGGTCTGGGCTAAAAAGATGTATTTTGATCACCAGCACTTAGATGACATTTAAGACATTTAAGATGTCAGGAAACTATGTGTGATCATCATAAATGTAAGTCGGAAAAGGAAGAGACCCCAAAACTGAGCCTTGGACCACATCCAAAGTAAAAGACCGAGAGAGGTAAGGAGAAAAACCAGGGCGGGGTAGAGTGGAAGGTTATGTTTCCAGGAAGAAGGCGTTAGAAATTCTACACTGGTGGCTCATGTCTTTTCTCTTTGCCTTTAAAAGTGAGGGTGCTCAATTAAAAACATCTTTTGGAAACTGAGAGTATTACAGGAAATACTTTGAATATTTGTAACACAAGCCTTTTTGTTGGGTAAGTTGGATGGGAGAAGGGGTTCCGTATTTATAAAAATGTATTTGTGGGAGCATGACCACCCGAAGAACTAAAATATTGGTCTTCTTAGATCCGGTTAGTTTTTTATGGAAGGTAGATTTCTATAATATTTTTGTAAGGTCAGCTGTAGAGTTCTCTATGCCCTCAGTCAGAGAGCCCTGGAAATTACAGTTTGCTGAACACCTGGGATGTGGAGCTGACAGCTATCAAGAAGTGACAAGAAGCTCTCCAACATTAAGTGTTTTTTCCCACATACCACCTGAGGGCTGAACGCATGCTTCTCTATTGATGAAAACGCATTTGTTTCAAATCAAATGCTGCTGTTTCTAAAATGTTCATTACCAAGCTATTTTAAGGAAAGAATTTCAACATTTTGCTCAAAAATGGGATAGAAACCAGGAAAGGTCAAGTGAGAGACTATCTTATTACTATGTACTTATTTTTTTTTTTTGTTATTTTATTAGGAAAATGTTCAAGTACACAGAAAACTTGAAAGAATTTTCCAGTGCACAGCTTTATATCCACCACCTGGATTTTGCCAATAAATTTTTACTATAATTATTTTATCACATATTTATACACCCTTGTCTCCATATATATTTTTTTAAGTGTTTGTTTGTTTATAGCACACGAACTGGGGGAGGGCAGAGAGAGAGAGGGAGAGAGAGAATTCCAAGCAAGCTCTGCACTATCAGAGTGGATCCTGATGCGGGACTCTATCTCATGAACCGGGACATCACGACCTGACCTGAAAGAATCAGAGGTTTAACCAACTGAGCCACTCAGGCACCCTTCCATCTTTTTTCTTTTTGATGCATTTCAAAGTAAGTTGCCAATATTAGTTTCTTGCTAAACACTTTACCATGTATACCACTAACTACAGTTGGATTTTTTACGACATTATGCAATGAAATCTCAAATGCGCATTGACTGAATTTTGCAGCCCAAACCCTACCAAGATGCAGACATTACCGTCATCTCTGAAAGTTCCCCTGTGCTCTTTTCCATTCATTCTCCACCCCACCTCAAAGCCACTGCGGTTCTGATATTTTCCATCACAAGTTAGTTTAAGTTGTTTTAGAATTTTGTATAAATGGAATGCACTATCTTCTCATTTGTGTAAAGTTCCTTTCCTGAGACACGTTGCAAAATATCTTTTTTTTTTTTTTTTAACATTTTTTTATTTATTTTTGGGACAGAGAGAGACAGAGCATGAACGGGGGAGGGGCAGAGAGAGAGGGAGACACAGAATCGGAAACAGGCTCCAGGCTCCGAGCCATCAGCCCAGAGCCTGACGCGGGGCTCGAACTCACGGACCGCGAGATCGTGACCTGGCTGAAGTCGGACGCTTAACCGACTGCGCCACCCAGGCGCCCCAGCAAAATATCTTATTTGAAGACAGAGGAGCTTTCAAAAGAAAGCAAAATGATTACTATAGACCCAGTCAAATGAATAGTTACATGCATGGCAGTGGAATGATACAGATTCTTTTGTCTGTGTTTTCAGAGTAACACTCGTGTGTGTGTGTGTGTGTGTGTGTGTGTGTGTGTGTGTGTGTGTGTGTTGTGGGTAAAATCATCTTGGAACCCAAATATGGATTCTACATAAGAGAAGCAGGTGAGCAAGAGAGAGCTGATATTTACAGACCGCCTAATGTGCAACCAGAATTTTGATGTATATTCTTTCACTTAAATCTCATACTCCGTGTGAGGTATTACCTCCATGTTACAGATGAGCCATACCCCCTGCCACAAGGTGCTGTCTCCCAGACCGTCCTCCTACCCTGCAGGTGGTGGGATAATCAGGGCTCCCCGACCGGGAGCTGCCATTCCCAGCCAGCCTCCTTTTGCCTTCTTCTCCTTGCTGTTTTCCAGTTACTTCGTTTTCTTGAGTCTTGCTTCAGATTATGTGACAACTAGTCAATCTGTTAAACTGTCATGACTTAATGTCCTGTGAATGTTAATGTCCTAATACACACTTCCCCATGCAACATAATACATTTATTTTGCAACAAGTCCTCTGGAGACAGGGTATCTTTGTCTAAAGGAGAAACTCTACAGTGAGAATTTCAGTGCTCCTTCATTTGGATGGATTGAGAATATATTTCAAGAGGCAGGTCTTCGTACATCTCTAATGTGTATATTCACGAACCTTACAACAGTTTCCAGACTGTTGCTTGTCCTTTCTATACACATGATTTTTCCATATCTCTCTCTGGGAACTCAGGTATTACAGATCTGGATGGAGACTGTAACTGAGAATTCCAGAACCTTCAGACCCATTCGGGTTGCCTGAAGGAGGGAATACTTATTATCTACATGAATGATACATCTGGGAATCTGGCTTCTTCATTCCTTGACTTCCTTACTTGCAGTAAATCATTTTTCTACTCTGCCTCCCTCTGCTGTGGTCACATCCTTGTTCATCACGATAAATTCATTACTAGAATTCTAGACTTTGATTTCAAGAATCCCACTCTGACCACCACCTTCTCATACAGCTCGAATTTACTCATTTCAAAAGACGATTGGTTTATTGCTCTTCAACATTTTTTTATAGTCGTGTGTTACCCCTGTGGCCATGGTCCATACTTCTAATCACTCCTCAACCTCTCTCCTGTGCTTGTCTGGACGAAGCTCAATCCTGGTAAAAATGCAGCTACCAACTCCTTTCCTACCACCTTATCTCCAGCACCCAGAAAATGTTCTGGCAGTGTCTAGGGGCTCTGTAAATATTTGATCATGGAAGAATGATGGATGGTTGATGGGTGGGATTATGCAGTTATATAAGGTTTATCTTGAATCTTTCATTTCCTCCAGGATGTCCACAGTTACTGGGGATAATATAAGAGAGATTTCATAGTACCAGTTAGCACCCTCTGGCTCTGGTGTTCTGTGTAGCTTTTCAACTGTGGCTGTAGTCTGCAAGTGCTCCTGCCAATGGCTCCGAAGTGAAATGTACTGGAAGCTTTCAGAGACTCCTCCCTTGGCAGCGATAGCAGCCCAGGGGGATCCTCTCAGCAGTTTCTCTCACTTCTATTGGCAGCAACTTCCTGGAATATCTTGGGCTGATAATGGCGACTGTTCCAAGAAATTCCTACTTGAAACGTATGGTGTTTCTGGTGTCCATCTAGGATTATGTCCCTCCTCATAAAGCGTGTGGCTACTTTCAGTCCGCACAGTTCAGTGTTCCTTGAGGGAAGCTCTGGCTTTTCCAAGAGGAAGTGATTTTTTTTCAACATTTTGCCTTTCAAGAAAATTCTTTAAGTTCCCCAAAGTGTTATAGGGGAAGCAAAGAGTGTTACAGCACAACACACAGCCACATTCCAATCTCCGTCTCTCTCCAGTGTGGGTGGAGGGGACCTCTCACGCTCTCTGTGGGAGCTCTCTACAGACCATATTATGGGGAGCCCACTCCTCCCTCCTGTCTAAACTCACATCAAGAGAAGCTCCCATTGTGTTTCCCTGTCTCTGCCTGCAGAGCTCAGGGACTTGAGTTTCAGCAATCATCCTGGATATATCACTCCTCTTCCTGCAATCTCCTCCCCACAAAGTAAAAAATGCAAACGGTATACTTGTTAGCTCCATATTAAAGATATGTATACAATACAGTCAAAATTACCCATCGCAGGCAACAAGTTTGAACAGCACTTCCTCCTTTAGACTAGGGCAGTTTCACAAATTTGCTGATTAAAGGATCACCAACAATTTGGGGCACCTGGGTGGCTCAGTCAGTTCGTTCGAGCCCCTCACTGGGCTCTGCATTTGTGGTGCAGAGCCTGCTTTGGATCCTCTGTCTTCCTCTCTCTCTGCCCCTCCCAGCTCGCTCTCTCAAAAATAAACATTAACAAAAAGAATCACTTAGGATACTTGTTAAAAATCTTAACAAGCTTGAACTCAACACATAAGTTCGTGCTGATCCCCTGGAGGTTATGTTAGGTTATTTTTGAGCAGGAGGGGGACTGGGGTTAGCTGCCTGAAGGATGATCACAGATGATTCAAATGAGACAAGTTTGAGAAGTTCTGGATCAGAAAATAGGAAGGCTGTCATTTTGATCACTCATTTCTCATCCCCCCCCCCACCCCCACCGACTGTAGAATAGAAAAGCTCTCCCTTTTTTCTTCCTTCATTTTCCTGTTTTGGGATATTGAATGGGTTGAAAAATATGAAAAGTGAATGAACAGAGGGCAAAAAAGAGATAGTCAAATGGTTAAAATATTTCTGAAACTCAGCGTCAAACTATAGAAATGTGGACTCGTTTTTTAGTCCATTTGTGCTGCTGTAACAAAAAGGCTGTAGATTGGGTGGCTTATAAACAGCATTTATTTCTCATGGTTCTGGGAAGTCCAACAACAAGGCTCTAGCAGATTTGGTATCTGGTGAGAACCTGCTTCCTGGTGCCTAAATGGCTGCCTTTGCTGTGTGTCCTTACATGGCGAAGGGGCAGGGGAGCTCTGTGGGGACTCTTTTATAAAAGAATTAATCCCATTCACAGTGGTTCCACTCTTATGACCCAATCACCTCCCAAAGGCCCCACCTCCTAATGTCATTACATTGGGCATTGGGATTTCCAGAAGTGAATTCTGGGGGAACACAAATGAGACCATAGCCCTTTTTACTTTGTTTCTTCATTAGATATATGAACACTTGCATAAATGATCTCAAACCTTGTGAATGAAAAACAGAGAAGTGCAAGTCGTCCTAGAATAGGATCAACACTTACTACCAGCATGCACAGTCACTGAGGGAATGTGAGAGAGAACTCTTAAACTATAAAGGAAAGAACACAAAGCCTCCATAGACTCTCCTTTCTGCTAGTCTAAGTGCTGACTGATCATTTAAACAGATACCAAAACTGGACTTCAAGTTATGGTTGGGTCTTGCCCAACAGAGATTTCAGAGGGTACTAGAATTTGGATCATATCAAAGTAGGAAAGGCCTCATTCGGCGCCTATGAGGTTAGTGCAAGCCTTGCAAAGAGCCTGCTCTTCCATTGGACTGGCGCTAATGAGCGGTGAAGAGAACAGTAACACGCGGTGGAGAATAAGCAAGGGTCTGGACAAGACCCAATCTCTGCTGGCTCCTAGACCTTTTCATTTTCTTCACTCACCAATTCCTACTTAGAAATAGGTCATCCATCAGAGGGACAGTAACATGCCAGGTCGCGATTGTTACATGTGAACGGGTTTGGTTTTGTTGTAGGTGTTTTGTAATGCGCGATAGGGGTTAAGTAATCTATGTACGCATACGTTCAATGGATATCGATAGAACAGACGTGTATCATGTGTGTACATATATACACACATATTCACACATTGTAGATACTATCAAAACGATAATTATTTGGGTGTGTTGTTTTCAAAGAGCTTTCTTTATATATAATTTTATTTATTTAACCCTCGTAAGACCCTTCTGACTTAGGAATTATGATTATGTTCATTTTCAGAAGTGGAGGCTGAGGCTCAGAGATGCCAAGTGGTCTGTCCAAAGACAGCACCATCCAGTAAGTGACTGTATTGGTAATATGCTGCTTATCTTTTATTATCTAGCATTGTCTTCAGGTCAGTCACCAAGAAACTTTGAGCAGGAATAAGGTTTCCCACCACTTGTTACAGTTTTGAGCCTGTTTTCTTTTACAGGAAACCCTACATGTTCCTGGTAACTTTGTCTTCATTCGTTTCTAATTTTTACAAGAAAAGGTGTGAATATATACATACTGAAAGTGGGGGTACAATTATCATAAGTAGTATTTTCATTTTAATTGGAGATAATGTCTTAGCAAAAAGGAGAGTATGTGTGTGTGTGTGCATGTTTAGATGGATGGAGGGACACACAGAACCTTGCATGTACATTTGAATCCACTAGTTCCATTTGTAGGACCAGCTTTGAGGCGCTATGTTAATAGGTTTCACTTTTGAAAAATAAGGATAAGTACAAGTTCTAAGTCAGATAGAAATAAGGAATGTTATTTAAAAACAATGAAGTCTGCTTTATATAAGAGAGCACAGAAACCAGCAACAATATGGTAAAATTCTCCATTTCACACATACATTGGGAGGTGTCAGTGTTTTCAGACCACAATTTAAGGGCATGTGTGATTAACAAAGAATGTATAATCTTTACTTTGCTTAGCAAAGGGAGTTACATAACTGGGGTTATTATTAGCTTTCTGCACATGAACAAGTAAATTGAAAGATTAAATTATGTAAACTAATTTAGATTCTTCTCTTAACCCTTATACATATTTAAGGATGTCAGTGTTTACTGATTAATAAATTAGATAGAAGTTAGTTTAAATCAAGCAAATTGCTCACATATTCATTTAATTTTAAATCCTTAACTACCTCCCTATTTTTAAGGCAGCTATTTAAAGAAAAAGTTATAGAATAAATAAAATGAGGATTAGAAGAATAGACAAAGAAAAAAGGGGATAATATAAAGAATAGAGAAAATTCCTTGAAATCCATATTTTATTTATATATATTTGATGTTTGCTATATATATTATATATACTTATATGTACATGGGTATATGTTTGACATATATACATATATATATTTGATGTTTGCTAGTTCTGATTTTCCTAAAAAAATAATTTTTAAGAAATTATTTAATTGTATTGCTTTTATATTTCCGTTACCAACTAAAATATCCCATTAGGTTGACTTAATTCAATCTCAATTTAGTATTACCAGGCTGGCTTCTCAATAAAAGATGGCACACAGGAAACACCATCAAAGACACATTCTTGCTTTTGTGGGCCCTTGGCACTTCACAGATATGGGCACCTTCCTTCAAAAAAATACTTAAAATTATATTTTATGACTCTTATTTTAAAGACAAATGTGTTAAAGTTATATATTAAAACATTTTCATTGACCTAAAGGTTTGCTTTTTTTGTTCTGGAAAAAGGGAGGCCTCTTAATATAAGAAGATACATAAATATCACCAGGACACATCATGAATTCCCCAGGTTCTTTCTATAATTTAAAAATAAAAATATTACTGGGACGCCTGGGTGGCTCAGTAAGTTACGTGTCCAACTTGGTTTCAGGTCATGATCTCGTGGTCCGTGAGTTTGAGCCCTGCATCAGGCTCTGTTCTGACAGCTCAGAGCCTGGAGCCTGCTTCTGACTCTGTGTCTCCCTCTTTCTCTGCCCTCCCCTGTTTGTGCTCTGTCTCTCTGTCTCTCTCAAAAATAAATAAACATTAAAAAAATTAAAAAATATATATTATTACATTGTTATTAAGACAATTATGTTAAAATATACATTCAAAATTTTCATAGATCTAAAAGTTCTTTTAGTTTTTTCTGATTTTCAAAGAAATTAGGTCATTTTGTAGATCTCTAAAAGTATCATGGACCCTTGGCTATTGGTTCTGGGCCTGATGGGTAAGTTGGCTTTGAGCACACTAACTCTTAAAACTGCATACAATATGATTTCTTCTCGGTCTCTCAAACATTCAGTGTTCTTTCCCTAACCTGTTTTTTGTGCCTTTAAAGCCTGCTCCATTCTTTGTAGGTGGCAAATCCCTACTCAACCATGGATACTCGCTTCAAATTTTATCTCTGTCTTAAAGTTTTTCCTGCTTGCATCCCCGGGTGAAATTAGTTACACTGATCTTCCCTTGACACTTTGTATATAACTTTATAGAATTAAAGAGAAAACCTGGAAACCTTATCATTGTAAATACCTTACACTAACACATTATTTTTTGATAAGCTTGTGGCTATGTATCTACATTAAGGATAGGTTTCCTCATTGAGCATGGAGTCCTGTACCAAATTGAACATGCCTGTATCTCCTTAGTATGTAGAACAATGCCTGAAAAGTACCAGGAATCTGCTAACATATTTTTTTCACAGCACACTGTTTTCTTATCTCCCTTTCTAGCCAAATGGTCCCTTATGAATTGAGCCTATCTTGTTCATTTGTTTCTCTATTCCCTCTGCACTAAGCCCATTTCTCGGTATAAAGAAATGCTAAATAAAGGTTTGGAAATTCATGTGAAATGAATCATTGACTCTTTTTTCTTTTTGTAGACATTTCCAAGAGCCTGCCATGTTTAACGTGTTCACACAAAGAAAGTAATTGGCAAGTCACAGACCCTTTTACTTAAGCTGATAAATGGTTATTCTTTGTGGTAAGTACAAACGAAACTGAAATTAATGCTTCCTCCTGTTTATGGACATTAGCCCAACTTGATCTTTATATATCCTAGACTTACTGAAGCTGTTATTGAAGCCCTCTCAATGGTGCCCTCAGGGTCAGTACTGGGATTTCTTATTCATTAATATTAATTCTTTCACTAGCAGACACTGAGTGTCCTAGCAATTTATGGCATTGGGGAACTAATACAGTAGATAAAGAGAAAAGTGATCCCCAAAGACTCCAAATTAGACAACTGATAGAGATAATAAATAGAGTTGCCAAAGGGAACAAGGTGCAACCTAAAGGTCTTTGGGGGGGGGGATATTTACATAAATTGTGAAACGTTCATATAATGGGCTATTAAACAATCATTACAATTTTTGCTTAAAATGAAATGCTAATGGTTTAAGTTTTTGCTTGTTTAACACACGTTATATTTACAGGAAAAATGCCAACATAGACATGTAAACATAGAACATAAAGAGTACCCTAATTCCAACCATTCTTTTTCCTTGTTTGTATGGATAATATCTAAGAGACAGACAGACTGACAGTGTAAGAACAGAGGGTCAGACAAAATGTATTTAAAGGTCTTCGATAAAACTGGATTATTTCATACACATTTTGTGGTATTCCATGTTTTCTGGAATTCACATTTTTCGGTTGTGTGATCATTTGAGCCCCTTCCTTGAGCTTTCCTCAGAATAACTTGATCTCCAGGTTTTTGTTCTCAGGTCACGGTGGTCCGTTTTGACCCTTTTTCTTGAGATTATTATTATTATGCTAAATGCCTTTCAGCCATGCATACAACTGAGTTCTTGGGAAAATGGCTCTCTAGTCTTCACGCTATGCCCAGAACATCCATGGATATTGGGATGCCCTGTAAGATTACTTTATGACTCATTTTAACATTCTATTATGATTTATTGTTTATGTGTCTTTCTGTTTTGCTACTGTATAAGGTCCTTGAAGGCAGGGAATCATTTCTGCATCTATCCCAGTGTCTATATCATGCTTTGCACAAAGAGCTGAATAAGACATTTTCTGAATGAATACAACTGGGCCATTTTTTAACAGAACTTTTTCTCCCTAATGCCATCGTCAGTGAAAGGGTTGACTTCATTACTGGAAGAGCTGGATCAAGCACAAATAAAGCACACAATAAATGTGGGTAGCTCGCAGATTCTGGAACTCTATCAAAATGTTTCAGGATGTTTATTCAAATCTGCCATTTTCTCCACGCACACACAGGCACACTTAGAGCTGGTATGCCCTGGGAGAACTAGCATTCATCACGGTTTCTAAGCCATTACTCTTCCTATGGACCCTAGCTGATGCCTCCTTCAAAAAATGTGAAAGGCCTGCTAATTTCTTCCATTGAAAGAGCAATAGAGGCACAAAAGTTGAAACCTGAAAGGCCATTCAACAGAACATATGGGAAAGGGTGGTGCCCCTAAATCAAAAAAATAAAAACGAATTCACCAATCTTCAATGTTCTTTAACAATCCTTAATAAAGATGGATGTTGGGCTTCCACTGAAAAGAAATTTAAAAATTTATCATTTGTGTCTTTTAAATTATTAAAATCCTTATACATTTTCCTTCCTTTTTCAAAATATTACTCCTAAAAAATAATGGCAATGTGGTTTATGGCAAAATTTTTTTTAAGTTTATTTATTTATTTTGAGAGAGAGTGAGCACATGAGCCAGGAGCAGGGAATGGGCCGCACGAGAGACAGACAGAGTAAGAGAGAGAAAGAATCCCAAGCAGGCTCCATGTCTGTGCAGATGTCAGCACAGAGCCTGAAGCAGGGTTTGATTCCATGAACTGTAAGATCATGACCTGAGCCGAAATCAAGAGTCGAATGCTTAACCGACTGAGCCACCCAGGAGTCCCTATGGCAGATTCTTTTTATATCATGATTGAATCTTCCAAAGACACTGAGGAACTGAGAAGGTCCTAGAGGCCAGCAGTTCAAAATTAAGGTGTTTTCGAGGCCATGCTCCTTCTGAAGCCTGTCATATGTAGGGATCCTTTCTTCCACCAGCTGTGGCTCCCAGCAGTGCTTGCCAGTCCTTGGCTTGGAGACTCATCACCCCAACCAACTCCAGGTGGAGGATGGGGGTCTCCGTTTTCACATGGCCTTCTTCCTTCTGTGTGTCTTCTTTCCTTGTAAGGACACTAGTCATTGGATTCAGGGTTTACTGTAATCCAGTATGATCTCATCTGTATCTTTAGCTAATTATATCTGCCAGGACTTTATTTCCAAATAAGGTTGCATTCTGATGTTTGGGTTAGATATGAATTAAAAATTATTTTTTCAATGTTTATTTATTTCTGAGAGACAGAGAGAGAGGGAACGTGAGCCGGGGAGGGGCAGATAGAGAAGGAGACACAGAATCTGAAGCAGGCTCTGGGCTCTGAGCTGTCAGCACAGAGTCCGATGTGAGGTTTGAACCCATGAACCATGAGATCATGACCTAAGCTGAAGTTGGACACTTAACTGACTGAGCCACCCAGGGGCTCCTAGATATGAATTTTTGGGAGACCCCACTGATGCTAGTTTAGGGTACTATGGCCAGAACTGTCATCTAGAATCCAGCCACAGCACTAGGCAAACAAGCATTTCAATAAACCCAGAGCCCACATCATTACTGGTTGCAAACATGTCCCTAGTAGCCCAAAGGGCTTCTTGGTGAGAAAGCCATTTTTCCTTTACAACAGAGTACTGCTTTCTGCAGGAAAGTGTATAAATCCAGGATGACCAGACCCAAGAATGGCTTCCCTGGAGGTGAGTAGTTGACATTCTTTGCAACCATAGGCAGCATCTGTAGCCTCAAGATATTCAGTTACTTCTCAGGACCCCTCCCTGGGAATCCATGGCAACATTTAGGTAGCGAAATGTGCAGAAGCCTGAACTTCACGCAAAGAGGTACAGAACATCCATATCGGGAGGGAGCTGCAGAGCACATGACCATGTTTATACGCATCAACTGTTTAAGACATGAAGTGAAACACTTGAGGTATGTTTTTTTTTTTTTCCTGAGAAATGAACCTTTTATCTGAACAATTCCAAAAAGTTCAAAGCAATCATGTTTCGTAACTAATTTACATGGACAATTTAGACAGAGGTAGGGGGTATCTGAATTGTTGAGAAAATAGCCTTATTTCTCTTTTTAGCCTTTGTAACCAGGAACTTTTTTACCTGTTTGATCCTGGAAGTCCCTCCATTTCTGTGTGTGTGGTTTTTTTTTTTTTTTTTTTTTTTTTTAATCCAACTGCTCCAGGAAGACTGAGAGAGGCTCAGGAAGCAGGTGGTTTGGAGGTAAAAATGTTACATGTTTTGTTTGTTCTAATTATTTGCTTGCAGCATATGAAGAGAGAGAGAGAGTCAGTTAGGCAGCTAGGATACCGACCACCAAGATCTTTATAGATTCAGACTTGTACTTGCATCCTGATGGGACACAAACAGGAAGCTATTTGTTTACGGGACCCTAACACTTTAACTGCCACCAAATCTAGCCCCTTTCAGAATGAAAGGCAAGAGCTGTTTAATTGCCCTCAGCATCTCTAAACAACAATTAAGAACAGGAAGTGAAAAGCACGGAGTCCAATTCCAACTGCAAAGGCAATAATTAATGAGAAGTAAGAGGCATTGCTTACTGTAGTTTCTCTTGGTTCTGATGACTGACGTCAGTTGGATTTTCCCTGTGAGTTTCATAATTTATTTCAACATACAGCTCTGACACACTAAATGAGTGATATAAACCTTGTTTGTAAAATTGTATGCAGCAGAAAATATTATGGAATGATCGGTTTGGGGAAAAAACTCGTAATTATTGGATGAGCAATGGGATACTGGCTGAGAATTTGGGGGGACTCTTCATCACTGATATTGAAGTGTTGGTTTGCATCGGAAGGTTGTACTTGGATTTGCACATGTTAGACTGCACGGCTGTGTCCAAGGGTGTATTAGGACTGTCCACCATGGGCACTTATATATGAACCCAGACTGTCAGGTCCACGCAGAGACCAAGATGTTTTGGTCTGGCTGTGATAACCTGTTTGTTTGTGTAGACTTGGCCAGGGATCTGCTACCAGAAAATTTATCTATAGTAGCCAGTACCAACACCATTAAAGTTATTGCAAGCAAACATTAAACACTTGCCTTCCTGGGGTGCCTGGGTGGCTCAGTTGGTTAAGCGTCCAACTCTTGATTTTGGCTCAGGTCATGATCTCATGGCTCCTTCATGGGATCTAACCCTGTGTGGGGCTCCGTGCTGATAGCATGGAGCCTGCTTGGGATTCTCTCTCTCTCTCTCTCTCTCTCTCTCTGTCTCTCTCTCTCCCTCCCTCTCTCTCTCTTTCTGCCCCTCCCCTAGTTGTGCTCTCTCTCTCTTTCTCTCTCTCAAAATAAATAAATATACACGAAAACAAATTGAAAAAAAATTGCCATCCATCTCATGTAACTAGGGGTATGAGTCTACTTTGTGGATTAGCTAGGGAATTTTTCAAAATCACAAACAACTTCAGGCACCTGGGTGGCTCAGTTGGTTGAGCGTCTGACTTCCGCTCAGGTCATGATCTCAGGGTTTGTGAATTCGAGCCCCAAATTGGGCTCTCTGCTGTCAACGTGGAGCCCGCTTCTGATCCTCTGTTCCCCTCTCTCTGTCCCTCCCCGGCTTGCACCCTCTCTTTCTCAAAAATATATAAACATTAGAAAAAATCACAAACAACTTCCTGCCACTTACTAGGCTTCTGGGCTGTGGACCCAGCTACCACTCAGGGCGTGCTTAGGAGATACAAACCAATATGGATTTTAACCCAAGGTGTTAGGGACAATTGGATGATAAATGCTTTTTGAATGTATATATACACTGGTGTTGTAGTTGACGCAGATGTTGTAGGGGCGCCTGGGTGGCTCAGTCGGTTAAGCTCCGACTTCAGCTCAGGTCATGATCTCACGGCTTGTGGGTTCAAACCCCACGTCAGGCTCTGTGCTGACAGCTGAGAGCCTGGAGCCTGCTTCGGATTCTGTGTCTCCCCCTCTCTCTGCCTCTCTTGGGCTCCCAGCTTCCAGTGCCTCTGCTTGAGGTTTTGCTATGGTGTCAGAGCCTGCTCTGCCCGTGTGTCTAGGAAGCCAACACGCTAGGAGATGGATTTCTTGCTCCACCCCAGCAGCTCCTAATCCGTGACACAAGGAGCTGGGAGACTGAACCTGGCAATCCTGCCCCTGGGGACAACTCTGGGGGCATGTCCTCACCAGTTTTCTGCCCCCAGTGGCAACTTAGTTGATGATACACACTTTGTTACCCCTTTTCCCTCTCCTTTTCCAGAAATTCTTGGAATTATCTTCTAAATACAAGACTCACCCTTGAATGCTGTCTCAGGCTGTGCTCTGGAGTGCCCCGATCTATGACAGGAGTCACCTTCCACTTTCTATTTCCTGGCCATAATCAGAAAGCCCGGTGAGCACATGTGGCTGTTGTGTTTGGGAGCCTGCTGTGTGCTCCAACCGTGTTCAGAGCTGTGCACACAGTTATGTGCTGTATGCGTGAGTGCACGCAGTCACGCAGTCGATCCTTGAACATCATGGCTTTGAATTGCACGGGTCCACGTGGATATGGATTTATTTTTTTTACAGTACAGTATTATAAATGTATGTTCTCCTCCTTATGATTTTCTTAACACTTTCTTTTCTCTGGCTGACTTTATTGTACGAATACAGTATACAAAACGTGTGAATCAGCTGCTGATGTTATTGGTAAGGCTTCCCACCAACAGCAGGCTATTAAGTGTTGAGGGAGTCAAAAGTCATACGTGGATTTTTTTACTGTGCGTGGGGTCAGCGTCCCCAACCCCCATGTTGTTCCAGGATTGATGAGCTACCTAGTGCTTCTGATTCTCATAGTCCTCCGCGATGGAACTCGGTGAGCAAATCAAGTTCTCAACCCAAATCCTAATCCCATCTCCTGGCATTTCACCCTCCCGGGTTAAATATTTATATGAGGAGCATTCTGAGACACAACTGACAACTCAAAGGCACCACTTCGCAGGACTTTCTCCTCTGTCATCAAAGTCTGTGCCTGAGCAGAATTGGGGCTGCTGGCTTGAGGCTCACTAGGGGCCCCAAGTCATTCGCTAAAGAGGCAGTTAGGAATCAGAGAGCGCAGGAAACCTCAGGCAAGGCTGCTTCATTAGTGCCTCTGCTGATTAATCAGGACCTGGCTGCCACTTTGTTAATTGCCTCGAGGTGGAGTTGGAGGCAATCAGCCCCGTGGAAACTGCTTGATTGCTTCTCAAAGTGGCAGTTCGCCTTTGGACACTGTTCTTGTTCCTGTCAGATCTGTATTGTGACCTTCAGAAAGGACAATGACCCTGCCTCTGAATGTGAGTCTCCGAGCAGGCTATCCGGAGCCTGCTGTACAAAGACGGTTACACGTGAAGAACCAGCCGCAAAATCCCCAAATGCAATTATATTTTGGTTTCATAAATGCAGCTCAATTATTGCATTTGTCTTCCCTTTGTATTTAGCTTGGAACAGGCACTCCCACTAAATGTGCCAAACGCTTTGTTTTTGTCTCCATTTTTAGAGTGTACATCAGGAAAATGAAGTACTCTCTCCCTCCCTCCCACAGTAAACAGCCACATAACTGTAATAAGAAGCTTTCTGAATAATTTATAATTTGCAAACAAAAATTCATCTGATTATGCTGAAATGACAGACACCCTGCATAACAATGTGTATTATCAGAGAGGGCTTTTTTCTTTTTTCCATTCTGGTTACTGATTATTTACACAAACTGAAGAGAAATAACTATGTACACTATTACCTTTAAATTATTTTTTTAATCTACCTTTTAATCTTTCAAGACTATGCAGGAACAATATAATTATTCTCTGCCAATCACTGAAGATGCTGCATTCAAAAGCATTTTCCTATGTGGATGAACAAAACAGACGTTCGTGATAATATGCAGTTCAATGCTGCTTTTTCCTAGGTAATGGGAGTTTCAGGGTTATATATCATCAGCGACTCATGACTATTTTATGCTCAATTTTCCTTTGTTACTGGAAAAAAGCATATAATACGTACATTTTGCTCCACAGTCACTCCACCCCTTCTTGTCTCCTCTTGCCTTGGTGTCATATGTGACAATGATGGAGGTCTTATTTGTTTCAAGGCAAAAGTCTCTGGTTAAAATTGATGGTTTGGCTGGAGCCACTTTGGGAACTAATCAGAAGTCATAGGAAGCAGAGGGAGTAATACCCCTCTCCAGTAATGCTGGAGGAAAATGGTCCAATCTGGAAGGATGTTCAAAGTTTGGCTTAAAATCATGAGGGTACTGATGAAGGCCCTGTGGGGTCCTCCACTTATGTTTAAATGACAAAAACGCGTATTTTGTGATTGCTCTGGAGTCTATAGCTGGGCCATAACCTATTGTTCTCTTCTGTTTTCAGAAGGCTGATTATTTTTCTGAAGTGAATTAATTTGTTTCCTCAGTTTATCCAGAATTGCAACCTGCTTTCCCCCATGTGACTATTCCCTCATTTCATCTCATGTTGGTTTTGGTATATTTCACCAGAATTTTTCAAAACTTGATTACTGGGCTGAATAAATGTGTATAGCATGGATTCATGTGTCCCAGACCACTGTACCAAATGCCAAGAGGGTTTACGAGTGTTTCAAAATGTACAATATTGTATCTCTGCCTTCTAGAACATGAGCATTCACTGGGAAGCAACCCCAAATTACTTTCCACAGATTTTTCACAGATCCCTACTATTTGCAAAGAGAGAACTTACCTCAGTATCATCAGTTGGATATTTTTGCGTAGAGATGGGAGTTCGAGCAGCGGCTGCATGGCTCATCAGGTCGAAACCCACGAAAACTATGGGGACCTGACCACAGAGGTCTGCATGGTTTATAATCATCTATAACCAGACTTTTTAGGGGGAATCTGGCAAAACCTTTGGAATCAAATAACTATCTAGAAATAATTGGTGGACCCAGAGATTCTGAGATCTTTGTCATGTGCCTTCCTTGGATATCCACCCGAGTCACACCAGAGGTTCACTGGAAAAGCTGCCTCCACACTGGCACCCACTTCTGCTTTCTCCTCATTTCAAGTCAATTATATGTTTGCTTAGAGAAGAAGCATGGCCTGGCTGCAGGGTCACTACCCCTTCCTTACGACCCAGCAGCGTGCTGGAAAGGGAGGACGTTGGCATTTACCAGTGCTTCCAGTGTGCTGGGTCCGGGATGAAGTAATCAGCTTTCTGGTAGTACTGTGAGTAGAACTGGGGTCTTGTTTGATTGACAGCACTTGGAGACTCCCATTATTTCATCATCAGGGACCTGCACTCTTGGCCTGGAACCATTTTGCACCAACATTGTCTTTAGAAATTCCATTAGGCTGACATTTCTCTGTATATATTTTCACTAATATTTTACTTGGAAAGCAGCCACTAGCTCTTTTTAAACTCCTTAACAGTTGTCAGATGACAGAACTTTTCATTCCATAATAACCTGGGGGGGATTTAAATCGTGCCATATTTCCTACCTTCCAGTTCATCCCATCTCCCCCCGTATTGCACATTTCTTGATGGTTAGGAGTAGGCAGACAGCCCAGTAAGAACTCTCCGAATGAGAATGTCAAGAAAGAAGACACTTCTACCTTTAGCAATGGCTAGTGAATCTCCTTTAGTTTGAGGAATTTGATTTCATGATAAGGAAAGAACTCTCCTGCATTGGTGAAAATGGTTTAAATACCAAATTGGTACATTATATTTGTCTGGGGTTTCAATTTCTATGGAAAGGAATATTTTTCCAGCCCAATCTTATGTAATGAAACATATGAAGAGATTCTGAATTATCCCAGGTATAAGGAAAATAAGAAAGAAGCTCAGACTCGGGGCCAGCAGACTGTTCCTTGCCCCTGTGTCAGGCTTGCTGGGGCATCTGTGAATCAGTCCCCAACAGGAGTTGAGGTCTGATCTCAATTCACTATAACAGGTGCTCCTTGAGAGAAAGATGTGTTTGTGATTTTGATCCCCATATTATGATTTAGTTGCATTTTTGGTATGAACATAATTGTCCTTATGGAGTCTAACAGTAAACAGGATGGGACTGAGCCAGGAACTGTTATAGTAGTAAGAGCTCTAGAGGATGAGGGAGCATAACACAAACTGACACCCTGCAAACACTGTGTTGCCCCCCACTGCCCCCACCAGGTGGGATATATGTGACATTCTCAGGCACTCTTGGCTGGCCAAGAACAAAGGAAAGGGGAAAACAAATGGTCAACTGATAGAGACCACAGTCATGCAAGATAAGAGTCTCCATCAGTTTACATATATCTTAGTAAATTACAAGCAGAGGACGATCTTACCAATAACCTAATTTCCAGAAACCTATAGACTCAGTTTCCTGGAGCCCCAACATCACCCTCACCTCCACAGTGATGTGGGGCACAAGGGCAAGGAGGATATGGCAGGTAAAATTAAATTTCCTTATAACCTGCAGCCCATTGACAAATACTTGAAGCAAATACAGAGTACAACATTTCTCCAGGAACCCCCTAGTGTCTTAACGTTAATGCCTTACTAGAGGGAAAACAACCTTAGCTTAATAACAGCAAGGCCCCAGGCATCTTTTGAGTCCTCCTTAGCATATGAAGGTCTTTCTGGAGCCCTCCCTTTTGCCTTTACCTCCCCAACTCCACAGTATATAACCAGACCCTCTTCACAACCCAGTGCCACTCTTTCTGCCTGTGGGTCTCGTCCCTGTGCTTTCATACAATCATGTTTTTTGCACTAAAGACATCTCAAGAATTCTTTCTTGGCCCTCTGCTCTGGACACCCACCACTCCAAAGCCCCATCATGGGGATGGACATTTTATTTCCCACATGGAGTCCTGAATATAAAACTCTGTTTTTGGTTATCTCAGCACGACTCCATATACATGAGTTTACCAATCAAATATTTCTTTGATGATGTTTATTCAAAATTAGAGTAGGATCTAGTGAAGATTCAGGCCTTGTGCTTTCATTAATTTTTAAGATGCTCACCTCTACTGACCAACAACAAAAAATAGTGACAAGTCCAACAGTGCCAGAGTTAAGCAGGAATCCACATTTTGTAACACTTCTCTTTTTTTATAGTTTATTTGTATTTAATTTGAAATATAATGGAACAGAAAAACACTTATTCTGTGGGGGTGGTGGTGAATGGGAAAGGAAAATATTTTTATAGTGATGAAAATGGAAATCTACACATTATTTCCCCATTTTGGTTTGTCTTCTCATATTTAAAGCTCATGAATCTTTGCTCCCACAAAAAAAGGGGAAGAAAAGCATAGTTACAGCCCTTGGTCACATAAAGGGGTTGAAGATGATGGGGTCTTGGGGTGACGGGGGTTTGGAGCTGATGGCCAAGACATAATTCTTGAAGATGTCTTTGGTGCAAAAAGGTGATTTTATTAAAGCAGGGGGACAGGACCCGTGGGCAGAAAGAACTGCAATGGGGTTGTGAAGAGTGACTGGTTATATACTATGGAGTTGGGGAGGTAAAGGCAAGAGGAAGTTTCTTAAAGGAATTTTCCATATGCTAAAGACTCACAGATTACTGGAGCCCTAGCTATTGTCAAGGTTGTTTTTCCTTCAAGCAAAGCATTAACATTAAGACAGTAGGGAGTTTCTGGACATTAGGCTGTTGATAAGATTGTCTTTTTTTTGTAATTGTACTAAGATATTGGTAAACTGATGGCGACTCTGTCAGTTTAAGCATTTGTTTCCCGTCCTTTCCTTTGTTCTTGGGCAGTCAGGAGTGCCTGGGGAAGGTCACACATATCCCTCCTTGCGGAGGCGGGTATGCTAGCTTGGGCTTTGCCCTCAGCTTGCCTTAGGTTCCCTCATCAAAGATATGTATGATGACAGGTCCCACATAGAAAAGAAGCCTGGAAGAGGTAGGAGATTGAGAGGAACCGAGCATTTTTGGCCCTTAGCAAAGGACCTGCCTTAGGGTAGAAATGGAGCATTGTTTCTTTCCCTACACAGAGAAGAAAATAGCCTTTTGGGTCAGAAGAGCTATCTTCTTCCCTGTGGAGGTTAATGAAGATCTCTTTCTTCAATAATTTAATCTTTGTTTTTTTTCTGGCAAGGGCAAAGTTCTTTCTGATCAAAGGAATCTTCTTTGATAGTGTCTTTTGCTATTTCAAAGCATAAATGAATTGGGACAGAATTCTGTGGTTGACCTTTTCCCCATTTTCTTCAGACCGTGGTAGTAATGGATTGGAGAACAGAAAGGAGAAAACTAAGGTGAGAGCAAGTAATGTCATATTTATTAAATAATGATAGCAGTATTTAATATGCTATGGACTGAGATTTATAACATACAAAAGCATCATATGCAGTATTATACTTCCCAGAACAACATTACAAAATATTATTGCCCTTATTTTGCAGGTGAATAATACTAAGCCCCAGAAAAATTTAGGAAAATTATCAAAGGAAGACACCCTGAAAGAGTCAGCCGGGATGTGAAGTGGTCTGTTGGACCCCAAAGTCAATATTATTTCCTTGGTGTGTTACTACTTCATTGGTTTGTCTTGGCTGCACAGGGCAACATCTCTACCCACTGAGTGGCACCAGGGTCTTGCTCTCACAAGGTGCCACCCAGACCTACATCTACTCGGTGTAAGTTTCCAAGGGAGTGGCTCTCCAACTGGGCCATGACCCATTGAGAGAAGAATAAGAACAAAGAGGACGATGTAACGACAGGCACCAGAAAAGAAGAACTGAGTACAGGGAGGTTTGCCACAATGTCAGTTGTAGATTTTCTATGATACATCCTAGACTAAACTCACTCTTAACTGGCTAGTTCATTGTCGTCAAAGGATCATAAGGATTGTTCTACCACACTCCAACCTTTTTTTTCATGGATCACTTACTGCTACTTAATAGAATATAATAATTACATTATTGACCCTATTTCCTCAGAGGCATGTGTCTGGGATTTTCTTGAGTTCTGGTCCTTTCCTCCAATAACATTTGTAATAGTGCCCTGGAAAGTAAGGAAGGTAAGGACATTAGTGTTGTGAGTCAAGAAAGAGAAAAGCTCAGGTGGGCTTCCTAGAGAAAGGACTAAAGTCTCATTCATCTACTTGCCTACTCAGACTCACCAATTCAGTATTTCTGTGATTCAGAATGAGATCTCTGCAGGTGACTTAAGGAGTTTCCTTGATTTCTTAAAGCCAGAGCACTAAAAGTGAGAAGGAGGCTGGGAAAGGGGTACAGAAGGCTATGATTAGGGATAGTATCTTCTATGCATTGGTTAACAATGCAAATCTTTGGGCTGGGGAATGGGAACAAACATTTGATAAATTGTTTAGAAATGCTTGCAGAAGAGAAAGGAAGGAAGGGGATTCCAAAGTAAGGCTGCTGAAAGGATGTTCTTTCCATCTTAATCATTGGTACATCACCAAGGGATCACGATCCCAAGAACAGCATTCTCTTGGTGCACTCCCTACTGTTGTCAACATTGGGCCCCATGAACTAATCCAAAGAAACATCCAGTCTAAGTACAGAATGAACCTGCTACATAAATACAGCCCTAGATGAGCTTCCAACCTCATCATTCCAACCTGATGGAGCCTTGCCACAAAGAAATTCTAAGATAGTCACTAATGTGGATATAAAGTCTGGCGTAGATTCAATGATTGGGCATCAATTTATTTACAGATGTATACACATGCTGGTAAATTTATATGTAGAGAGAGAATGCACAATTCACCAATATATACTCACATCCCCACTGTCAATCTGTCCTTGAACAAAAGTTTCCTAAGCTCTATTTCTGAAAATATAATCATATTTAATTTAACATCCCATTCAAGGCAAATAAACATTTTAAATTACACTATCCTAAATAAGTGTTTTTGTTTTGTTTTTGAGAGAGAGAGAGAGAGAGAGAGAGAGAGAGAGAGAGAGAGAGAGCACAAGCAGGTTCCCTGCTGTCAGCACAGAAGCTGATGTAGGGCTCGAGCTAATGAAATGTGAGATCATGACCTGAGCTGAAATCAAGACCCGGATGCTTAATCAATGAGCCACCCAGGCACCCTAATCCTAAATAAGTTTTTTTTAAATGTTTATTTTGAGAGAGAGAGAGACAGAGAGAGAGAGAGAGAAAGCATGAACAAGGGAGGGGCAGAGAGAGAGGGAGACACAGAATCTGAAGCAGTCTCCAGGTTCTGAGCTATCATCACACAGCCTGACATGGGGCTCGAACTCACGAACCGTGAGATGATGACTGGAGCCAAAGTTGGATGCTTAACCGACCGAGCCATCCAGGTGCTCTCTAAACAAGTTTTAATGTCATTTTATTTGGGGGTTGGAAATTCAAATTCTAATATCCAACATGAGGACTGAGTTTCAGAATACAGCAGGGAATGGTGTAAGGAATTTAATTATTTGATTTCAGATGTAAAAAGCATATTATTGCAGGGATCATGGGAAAAGGATCTGTTTCACTTACAGATATTAAACCACAACTTGCAAAAGAACCACAAAAACAAGGAAAAGAGCTGTCCTCCAAAGATTTACCCTGCCCTATTCTCCCAATAGTATGTGGGTCCTGAAGAACCCCAATTGCTAAAACCAGAGGAATGATGGCAAAGAGAGGCAAGCACTTGATTTTAGAAAATATGTGTGTTAAGAAGTAGAGAATAGGGCAGTTGTAAAGGCAGTATCGTTTAAGGGAGCTGACTGGGAGGACTGGAACACCAGGGAGCCAGAAGCCAGGTGGGGATGGAGGGAGATGCTGATTTACACCCTAGGCTCTCTTATTGATTAGGTTTCAGATATGAAGACACATTTTCTTTCTTGGAGAAACTGTATTCTCTCCATTAAAAATATGGACTATTCTCTCTATAACTATACACTGATAGTTTAAGGTGGCCCATTTTATTCTGACTTGACATTAGAACCTTTGTGTTACACAAGAGAGTGAAAGTAATTCCAAGACAAGTTGGAAGTGATCTTGAATTTAGGCAGATAAATTAAGTACAAAACTCTGATGCCTTTTAATAGGAAATTAATATTCAATAATATGTGTACTGTTCTAGTATAAAAGAAAGAAAAAAAATACTAAATCTTAGGTATAACTTGGTTGGGGTTATCTCTGCCTCCCAGGGCCCTATGTTTCAAAGGAAAAAGGAAGATACACCTCTACAAAAAAAAGTGTTAAACTATCAAAATATTTGAAATAAACTATGCAGAAGGTTCCATTGTGTTGAATTGCAAATATGATGTTTATAACATCATTTTATGTGTACTTACACAAAATGTTTTGTAGAAAATAAAACAAAACCTATGGAGAGAACTGACACTGTTACAATCATGCGCACCACCCTGTAGTTTCTACTGAGCTCCCTGTCTGGACAAGAAGTTCATTGCTTTGTTAATTTGCAAAAAAAGAAAGAAATGAATTTATTATAAGGACACACTAATGTGCAATTAAATCCATTTTCTTGCCTGACTCTCACATAGATACTTGTATCCACGAAAAAAATGGCTCTAACTCACGACCAACTATCTGGTCACCCATGACTTCTGTCACCTGTTCACTATAATAATGATGAAACTATTTATTAGCTGTATGCACAAATGAAATATGCCAGAAAATATGACTTTTCTCCTGAAGAATTTGCCAGTAAGTTGTATTTCAAATAGTTTTCAGCTGTGTAATTATTTGAGACATTTTCATGTGTTTTTTTGGCTTTGTCTTTGAGTGTTTACTCTGAAACATAAAAGTGGGGTTCTCTTTCCCCTGGAGGGGATTTTTACTGCTAGAAATATAGTTGGAATCTTTTCCTCTTTTTTTTTTTTTGTGTGTGTGTGTGATTTGGTTGAAATTTCCTGTGCTTCTCTCTCACTATTGTGACCTTTATTACAGTTTGTTGAAGGCAAGAAAAAGAAAGAAAGAAAGAAAGAAAGAAAGAAAGAAAGAAAGAAAGAAAGAAAGAGAAAGAAAGAAAGAAAGAAAGAAAGAAAGAAAGAAAGAAAGAAAGAAAGAAAGAAAGAAAGAAAGGCTTTAGGTATCAGATTTTTCACCAAGCTTTGAGTAACCAGGCGCCTACGCATCTGAATGCTAAATAACAGCTGAGATTTTGAGAATGTGAATATTTGTTGATTACAATTTATGTGCTCAAAATTATGCTAGAGTAATCCAGGGTCTGTGTGTGTGACTTCAAAGATATTTATATTTATTAGGTAGAACAAAAGAACCTACAGCAACTAGAAGGCAGTTAAATTCAACCCCACTATACTGCTTTCAGTAGCTATGAGTAACCTAGAAAGAAAGACCAGTAGGGATGGAAATTTGGTGTCGTGGAGAAGAGTCTATTTTCCTATTTAATAAGGAAGACAGCCGAACCCTTATTATTTATTATTTAGTAAGTACTAGGGAAGTTTTACATACATATCTTTATGTAAGTGATACTGTATTATAATTGGAATTGGTCAGCATTCCCACTGGACTGTGACTTTCCTCAGGCAGAGACTGGGTCTTACTTTTATTCTGAGGAGCTGGTTTGGTGATAGTTACATAGTAGGTATATGAATATTTGATGAATAAAGATCATAAAATTCATTTTTTGTTAGGTTGAAGTCAGTAATCACATGCTTCAAAACAATAGTCAGTGTACAATAATGTTATTTGGGTTATTTCTTTCAATTAAACTTTTCATGGTAGTTGTGGAAGTTCAATTTCCAAAGACAGCCTCAGCAAACTCCCATCCCACACACTTTTCTGTCATGTGATCTTGCCACTCCCTCATCACCTGGTTGGGTTGATTTCTCCCCGCATTGGAACCTGGGCAGGCCCTGCGTCCACCTTTACCAAGAGACGATGGCACATTATAACTGAAACATAGGGTGGAGAGACAGGCCAAGGGACAGGTGCTAGATGTGTGAATGAATATGCACCTTCAAATGGATCCTCTGGTTCTCCTTGCCCTGCACAGATCTGAGACCAACCACTCAGCTGAGTCCTTAAACTCCTGACCTCTAAATCACTTTTGAAATGAAATGACTGCTTTAAAAAAATGTTGATTTATTTGAGAGACAGAAACGGAGCATGCGAGTGGAGGATGGGCAGAGAGAGAAGGAGAGACAGCATCCAAGCAGGCTCTGGGCTGTCAGCACAGAGCCTGACATGGGACTCGATCTCACCTGCTGTGAGATCATCACTTGAGTGGAAATCAAAAGTCAGATGCCCAACTGACTGAGCCACCCAGGCACCCCTAAAATAGTTGTCTTAAGACACTAAATACACTAAATTATACTATACAGTTTGGGATGCAGCAAGAGATGACCAGAACATGAGGGGAGAGGTTAGAAAATGCCAAACACATTAATCAACAACAATCTCGATCTTACAGAAGCATCATCAGGCTTATTTGCAAGAGAGTTGGTTTCTTATAGCTGTTTGTTATTAAAAAAAGGTTGAACATTTTCTCAGGGCGGTCATTAATTTGCTTGGCATCCTGAAGAATGATCTGCTGAATGCTATTTCTAGGAATCAAGACATAGTAGCAGTGATCTTTCATTCAAAATATGAATAACTTAATAACATCATACATATTTGTCTTGTGGATCGTATCTATCCCCTCTCTCTTCTTTGATTTATTTGAGACCTTGATGGTCAGGGTCATCCCAAAGGGATTAGCTGTCCTATTTTAGATGTTGTATGATCATCCTTCAAGATACAAACTATTTACATAATGCCTTATGTTTTTCAAAGCACATTAAGATATATTTGTCATTTAACACAACACCATTTTAAATACTAGGTATCATTTTACCGAAGAGATATGAATGGAGCGCTAACTTACTCCAGGGAAATTCCTAGGCTACACTGTGAAGCTAGAAACATAACCACAACACAGCAGTGTCCTTGAGAAACCCATCATTTACTATTTCCACTTAATAGGTGAAGGGTAGTGAAGTTTAGAGAGGAGTAAAAACTCAAATTCTGGTCTTTGAATTCCAAATTGTATGTTCCTTTACCGTTAGCACAATACTTTCTAATAACCATTCAGATGTGGGTGTTAGTGTTCACAAAGTGTTTCACACATGCCATTTCAATTAATCCTCGTGATAACCTTATCAGATAGATGGTAATTTCCCTCTCTGAGAAAGACGAGGTAATTGGAGTGAAGTGTTTTTCCTAAGATTTGAAAAATAATAAGGAATACAGCTGATACTCGAAATTAAGCCTCTTGACTGAAAAACTTACTGCTATTTCTGTATGTCACAGATGGCTTCCTAGAGCAAGTAAAAAGTGGCAGTTAAAATCTAGATTTAGAGTCTAGAGTAACATTGCTTTGCACTAAGTTCAGGTCTTGAACAGAGTGTGCCTGATGGTCAGACAACCTCCTCGCTTTCTGACTTTGGGCATATTACTTCTTTGTGCCTTAGTTCTCATGTTTATCATGAATTTACCTCCGGAGGTGATTATAAGGATTTACTGAGCTAATGTACATAAATCTCCTAAAATATTTGAGTGAACACAGAAATAATTTAATAAATGTTAGTTATTATTATTTCAGGACTATTAGACCCAGGTGGACAGATACTGTGGAGACTCATTCATTTCACCAGGGGCTCTCTGATCACCTGACTATGAAAGCCATCGCTAATTGAGAATGGTTGGGACATTGGAAACTAATCGCCCCATCTCAGTTCCACTCAGAGGCCTGCTGGGAAGGTATGTACAGAGTCGAGGCTGCCTGGGTAGAAGAGAGACAGTGGAAAAGAGGCAATTAGAAGGAAAAAAGATGTACCAGGAAGGCAGCAGTGGAAGGAGGGGCCGGGAAGTTTTGAATTATAGAGAGTAGCCAGAGCAACGTTGTGGCATAGTTACTACCTTTTCTCTGTGTACACACATCCCTGGGATGCCTCTTCTTCTTTTTAATGTTTATTTATTTTGAGAGAAAGAGAGAGTGCATGCAGGGGAGGGGCAGAGGGAGAAGGGGACAGAGGATCTGAAGCAGGCTCTGTGCTGACACCAGAGAGCCCAATGTGGGGCTTGAAACCAGGAACTGTGAGATCATGACCTGAGCTGATGTTGTTTGCTTAACTGACTGAGCCACCCAGGTGGCTCCAGACCTGTGGGATCAGGACCCTACCCTTATGACTTCAGTTAACCTTAATTACCTCCTTACAGATCCTATGCCCAAACATAGGCACCGTGAGGGTTAGGACTTCAATCTATGCATTTTGGGGGGACACAATTCAGCCCATAACAGGGCATAAAGAATCCATTTATAATCTGTTTCATGACTGTAGCTAGGACTTTTTTTTTTAGGATTGACTCTTTAATGCAGGCATTGCTCTGATGTATGACTGTAGCAGAAATTGGAGAGGGAGATGGACAGATAGAACCAAGGACCTCTCAACATTTGTTGCTACTCCTGGGCCCAGCAGGGACCATATCTTCACATTCTTGCCTTTTACAATCACTCACCCTACGTGAGGTAATTAATCAAAGAGCCACAGACCAGAAGTTGTTTTTATCAACAGATCTCCAGTTTTGGTCTGGGGAATGTTTCCTTCTTTACGGTCACTCTCACATAGCACGGGCGCCACACGTGATAAGGTAGATTTGACACAAGTGCATGTCTGGGCGGGTCTGTCTATTAAGTGTCCAGCTTTGGCTCAGGTCATGATCTCACGGTTCATGAGTCGGAGTCCCGTGTTGGGCTCTGCTCTGACAGTGCGGAACCTGCTTGGGATTCTCTCTCTCCCTCTCTCTCTGCCCCTCCCGCCCCTTGCACACACGTGGATACTTTCTCAAAATAAACAAGAAACAAACTTAAAAAAAAAAAAAAGAAAGGCTAAGACTGTGAACGATCTGCAAGCTGTTTTTAGGTAGGCATAAGTATCACTTCTACCGGGCAATACAGATTTCCCCCACTATCTTGAAGTCGAGTGTTCCTGTGAAACCGTTCATAAGCCAAAGTGGCGCAAAGCAAAGAAGCAATGACCATTAATTGATACGGAAAAATTGTGAGGCATTCCCAGACCCCCCCAAAATTACCAATCTTAGGCTTTGCTTATACCTTAGGACACATCTTGTTAGCACATGCACAAAATAAATCAAATAAAGCACAGATGCTCACAGACACAGTTCAAAGCTCTAGCAGCTTGATGCTTAGATGCTGAGTGCAGTTCCCGGGGAAGGAGGTTGGCTGTGCCACTCTCACTGCTGGGGTGCACGCTGCCTCTGCAATGGCCCGCTTCAAAACAAATGCTGAACGCTATTTTTGCTTTTCACCTTTTTGTTCATAAAAGTGAAAATCTTCTTGGGAGCTCTATGGCTTAGCAAAAAAGGTACTGATATAGGTCCTTCATCAAAGCAAAGTCGCATAATGCAAACTTCTGAAAAGAGGGAGATACCTGTACTGTGAGGTCCCCTATCGTGAATTATATTTCTCATTCAGTTGAGACATACATTAATGTACCATCACCTACTGGAGCTTATTGAAATCCCTATGCCTTCTAGATGAATCTGAATCCCACAGGCAGGGTAAATGCAGGCCCTGCAATTGCAATTCAGGGTGTCTTCTGTCCTTGGACAAGCTCATATGAGAAATACTGGGCTGCAGCATTCTGGTTTTCTGCTCCTGCTCTATGTGCATGCTGTGGGATGCATGCTAAATGTCACCAACAACTTGTAACCTAAGGATCTAGAAGTAGTCATGAACAACTCGCCTGTTACTTCATGTTTTCTAATGCACACTGACTCCTAAAAGGATTGTCATACAGTACCCAGACTGCTTGCCCCTATGCACAATCTTCGAGAAAATTACAAGAGAAAGCTCTCCTGCATTTGTTCTGAAATTGAAACACAGGTGTGAACGTATGAGGTATTCTCCTTCAGAGACAGGTTAGAGTAACTTTTTGTTTGTTTGCCTGTTTGGTATTGTCTGGTCACTAAATTGGATGACTGAAGACAGTATCTACTCATTATACACAGGCACCTACTCTACTCCAGTAGAATCTGAGACATTTTTCAATTGGGAGTTTCCGAGTGAGAAATTGTTTCTTAATTTTAGCACATCCACTGAATAAATACCTGGGCCCATCTTTGGAAAAACGTAGGCCCTTTAAAAATATGTACAGGCAAATGAGGAAGGCAGAGGAAAAAAGGCACTTCTAGGAATAGATAGGAATCTAAAGGCTAGGCAACAATTTGCATTGAACAGCATAAAACAATTTTTTATTGCAGGCATGCTTCATTTTTGGAGTGTCCACCTTAAACACTCCAGCAATTTCAGATACTGATCGAACACTTCCAATTGTTCATTTTGGGAGAGAAAAGTAGAGGTCATCTTTATAAAAACAATAACAATAACGTGCACATTTAACTCAATTTATTTTAACACATTTTAACACGTGTTTATTGAGCACCTTCTATCTTCTAGGAATTCTGCTGAGGATGGGAAATATGGAGCCTGATGAGACAGAACAATGCACCTGACTGCATGAAGTTTACAGTAGAGTGGGGGGTACAGAGCACAAGTCATTCTGGTGTGATGACTGTTAAATGGCAGTGACGTTTAAGCAGCTATGAGAACACGGAACAGAGGAACTGAACCTATTCCAGGGGTTAAGAAAGCATTCTAATTCCATCCTTGGGATGCTCCCTCCAGGATTCTGGATTGATATGCTGCCCCACCTGAGATAGTTCAGGCCCAATGGAGAGTACGTGGAGGGGAGACTGACTCAGGAACAGCACTGACTGTCCATGCTAGGCTCTCCTGGTTACCAGAAATAGCTGTTAATGGCTCCTGTCCGGCTGGCTGTCCTCTTCCTATCTCTTAAAAACTCCAGACTGGCAATTTCTTCTCATATTTTTAGTATGAAACGTGGGGAGAGAAGGGGCCTGACGGCCTTAGATGATTTTCATGTCAGGCAATACTACTGTTGCTTGTTAGCCCATTTCTGACCCAATTACTGGAGTAAGAAGAAAAAACTTTGTAGTATTTTCCAAAATGCGGTTGTCAAATTCCAAAGGAGAAACCTGAGAATGGCAGCCACGAAGAGAATGATCTTTGTCATGACAGCAGAAGTACAGAGCTACTCTCTCCTTACCCTACTTCATACCCCTTCATTGTACTCATCCCTCCGTGATGTCATATTACGTACTTACTCGTTTTGGTCTGTCTCCTTCCTTGGAATTAACTTCTAGGAGGTCAGGGAATTAATTTTGTTCACTGCCATGCTTCTAGGACCAAAACAGCTCCCTCAAGTCAACTGCCAATAAACATTTGTTAAAGGATGCATAAACAATTAGAAGGCTCAGGTGGTGTGCATTGTTTTCTCCAATATGCAAAGGTTCCCAACATTCCCCATAAGATCTAATCCCTAGGATTTAAGTTTGCAGATTTAATAGTAATTGGTCCTTTCTTTCCCCAAAGTTTCATTGTATTTAGATGTGTTATGATTATTATTAAGGAACTTTTTGAGAGCTATGAAGAGTGCTTTTCACCAGACGAAATGAATTCAAGGAAGAATCTGAGGTTCTAAGACATAAAATAACTTCTTAGACCTTCTGCTTCATGGGCTTGGGCTAAAGCCAGCATATTCTCTTGGCTCTATTACACCACTGAAGAGACTTCTGAGGTGGATTAAACTTTCCCCACACCGGAATCATTTCTGGATCACTCTACAGGGTGAAATTCTTAGTAAGGACATTTCAAAGAAAAACACGTATTTTCTTATGTGGCTCACCATTCTTCCACCTTTCTCTTCTGGAAGAAATTGTGCATAGCTGTGGTAAACCTTAATGTGAAGGATGTATTCAGTTTCATTCCAAATATGTGGTTATCTCTATCTACCTTATTTTCATCCTTCTTATAGAAAAGAATGGTTCTAAAATTTCGGTCAGTTACTCCTACTTGTAAACACTGAACTTCATTTCCTAAATGTCCTCCCCCTCCTTCCCTTTAAGGCAGCAGCTTGCAAACAATTCACCTGTTATAGAGGATGCCTCTTTGAATCTTCCCACTAGTGCACTTAAGGGAGCTAAGCATCCTGACAGTTTTCCCCAGAGCTAAATGAGTAGCTTTGCTATAGAACAATGCAAGGCATTTTCACAAAGGCTGTGGTTTTGTGACTTTGCATAGTTGGAATCACCTGGAGAATTTGCCAGCAATCTGTGTTTGACTAGGCTTGACCTCCAGCAGATTGCTAGGCTTGACCTCCAACACATAAAAATCAAGGGGTACAGAGGGGCGCCTGGGTGGCTCAATCGGTTAAGTGTGCAACCTCAGCTCAGGTCATGATCTCATGGTTCGAGTCCCATGTCGGAGTCTCTGCTGTCAGCACAGAGCTCCCTTGGGATCCTGTCCCTTCAACCCCCCCCCCCCCCGCCCCCTTTTTGCCTCTCCCCCACTCACTCTCTCTTTCCTTAAATAAATAAGTAAATAACACTTAAAAAACATCTTAAAAAACATCTAGGGGTACGGGGCCTGCAACCAGTTCCCAGGTAATGCTAAGGCTTATGATTGAAGGCCACACTTTGAGAATCACTGCCCCAGGCTACCTTGAAGGCCAAATTTGCATTGTAATTTTTACACTTGGCAATTAATTCTCTTTTAATTTTCCTGTGAATTTTCAGGTTTCCTCATAAAAATCTCAAAGAGTGCTTTTGTCAACTCAGGATCTAGGAGAGTGAGTGAAGTCTGACCAAAGGAGGAGTGCCTTTTCCTGCTCTGATAACCTTAGCTTTGATTCTGAATTGTAAGCCTACTCCTTTTATAAATGAAGGCAATTTTTCATACAACTCTTGACTATCCTAAACTCTGAAAAGACTGGCCTGAAAATCTAAAGAATGCTACTTTTCCCCATTGTGTCTATTTTATGAGGTGGAGAATAGTAGGAAAATCTAGAATTTCAACAGCACATCAAAGGAACTCCTAATTAGTTTTGATTGCTCTGGGAATGTGGGAAGTCACCCACCATGACATCCTACTTGTGAGGGACTAAGGAAGGAAGGGGTTTGGGGGCCATTGTAGGACATCCCAGATCTTTCAAGCTCACTTGGGTATGCTAATGAATCGAGTCACAAAGAAGTGGATTGCAAAGTGGGTCAGATTTCCACCTCTCTAACTGGGATGTCCTCCTGGTGTGTGATGCTTGTGAAGGAGCGTGTATAAGTGCGGACATAATCAGCCTTTTGTGTGAGCTCCCTCTGAGCTTACGGGAGAAGGAATTTAGGCCAGGCCTACCTTGGGGGAAATCAAGGATCCAAAAGAATAACCCTGATTCCAGGTATGTGAGTTAAATGCATTCCCCTTTTGAGGCAAGAGTGAAAGGTGGTAGAAGGTGAAATCCTGTTCAGTGGAATTTGAAGTATAGAGGAACCTTTTGCAATGCCAGTGAAAGACAGAGGAGTAGCACTATTGGATTGTATGTAAGTGAGTGACAGCAGAGATCAGAGCCTTCATTTCGTTAGGGTAAGTCGCATTGAAGCAAGTTAGACGCTTCTGTAGTAAAACTTTAGACTTAGAGAATATCATTTAATCAAGTGCATAATTTAATCAAGCACATAACCATCAGCAAACTAAATGATTCATGAGGAGGGTGAGGTAGGGAAGCAGGGCTTCAAGTTAATGTAGTTTCTAACCCGCTTATCTAGATTCTGTGTAGCAAATCATCAGTCAATTAATCAATCAATTCGGTGGTTACCTGTCCCTATGGCAGAGACTCTGGACTTTGATTTACTAATTGCAGCACCTACACTTGGTCATTTCCTACTGTAAAGACATTGGATATCCTGGATTCATTCTGAGGCAAAAGCAATCATTTTGAACAGCCTCGTTTTTAAAGTAAAAATGTGTTCACATTACAAAACCACTGTAGCAAAGCATTTCTATTAAAATAGCCCTGCTGCTTATACTTAATGCTTTCTGGCCTGCTGTGTGGCTCAGAGGGGCTGTGAGAAGCACATGAAGGCATTAGAGTAATCATTAAAGATCAAGGGCTTTCCAATTATCAAGTCACACTTTGTAGACAATAGGCTGAGATAAATGAAGCATGGCCCGGCAGTTTCATATTCTGAATCAAAGATTTTCAGAAGAACAAGGAAACGATGCCAGCCCCTTATGAAAGACACAGGCATTTATCAATACGTTTGAGAAAGCTGGTGATCAAAACTCTCCAGCAACTCCCTAAGTGTTTCCAAGCCTTTAACAGTTAATAGAAAATGTTTATATGAAATTCCTCCCTCTGATAAAGAACCCAGGGGTGCATTTGCAAGGCCATTTCCCACATTCCCATCCCAAAGCTATTATTCCAAAATAAGGTACATTACACCGCCCATCAATGGGAATCCAATAAAGCTTCAATTAACTAGGATTGTGTTTCTTCTGTGCTTAATTTTAGTAAAGAGGAAATTCACAAGAAAATAAGCTGGAAGAAAGGATTTTCTTTTTTCAAAAGACTATCAAGGTATGTCCTGAGGTCAAATAGCCACAGACCAATCTTCTTTATTCTTTATAACTACAACGCTATACTGCAATTCTGGAGACACAGAACGATCCCCCCAAGGCAGTACAAGATGCTCACTCATCATAGAAAGATTCAATTATATTTGCAGGACAGCATCTTCTAAGGCAGAAAAGAGGACTAGTGTATTTTAGGAAGATTTCCAACAACAGAAGAAATAGAAAGGAGACATGGCTGGGTAGTCTCATTATAGTAAAGTGGTGATCACAGTTCATTGCAAAGAACCGCAAAGCTCTCAGAAAGTGTTTCTTTAATCGTATGATATTTAAACAAAAGATTGGTTAGCATCAGTGAATCATCTTCAAGATTGCTCCCAGCTCTGATTTTCATCCTTGGTGGAGTCAAACCTAACTGCGGAAGACCCGATCACTCCCCCTATACGGATGGGAGGGGTTTGTTTCAAGGTCTCAGGAAGCATTTTAAATGTTTAGTTAGGTTTCAGGTTCTTCTGTGTCAACCAGGCCTCCAGGCAATGATTAAAACAAATTCTCACCCTTGCCAAATTACTCATATCCAACCAACATTCACTGCATAATTACGATGAGTGAGTGCCAAGAACATTCATATATATTAATTTAATCCTTACAAAAAATCATGTAAGAAAATCATCAGCATTTCTAAGTGAGAAAAATGAGTCTTTGAGAGGTAAATAATCTGCTCTATCACTTAAAAAATATATCACTAAAAGAGGATTGTAAACAGGTTTAAATTTTTTTTTTTTAAGCTGACCACAATGGTGGTGTTTTTGTCTTTATGCCGTTAACACAAATACAGTGCAGTGGAACTTGGGAATAAAGCTCCTTCCCTCAACCAGACTACCCTCCTGTGGATCCCTCTAGGCCATTTCTCACTCCTCAAGGTTCAGAGCTTCTCTCGCTCCCAGCCCAGAGAGTCAGTGCTGAATAGCTCTTCCTGTCTTACATCCATCATATATTGAGGTTTTCTATGAGTCTTCTTACTTCTATGGGCACTTCAGCAGTAAAATAGCCCTTGAATACCTGTTAAGGAGAATCAAGCCTTTGTTCATTCCTCCCTGATGGAGTGCTTGGTGCTTATCAGCTCTTTTTAGGAACATCCTTGGGAAGGAAATATGAGCTTCCTTACTTGAGTAGACCCTTATGCTCCCTGGTCCAGAGTCCATTCTTATGAGCAATCCAAGACTATTGAGAATCTCTTGTAAGCCGGACTAATTCTGGAAGATGGTGATACAGAAATGAATAAGACGTTGTTGTTAACTTCCATGAACTCATATGGAACATAAACTAATAACCAATCACTGCAACCTCTTAAGTGCTTTAATAAAGAAGGCGTGTGTGGAATGCTGTAAGGAGGCACATTATGACATGATTAGTCCTGATAAAGGGAATTTTAGAGAGGGCTTCAGAGAAAAGGTTATAGCTGATTCGAGCCTTGAAGGATTAGTCACTTTTGCCAAGCAGAAAACAAGGAACAAAGCTGTGTGGGAAGAAGAAATAATATTAACTTTGGGAGACCTGAAGGACTGACTAGGGTGTTGTCCCACGGACTGATTTGAAGGATTGATCATTTCCCTTTATTTGGACCATAGTCCAAGTCGTTAAGAAACTTAACTAAGGGCATCTGTATGGCTCAGCTGGTTAAGCAAACAACTTCGGCTCAGGTCATGATCTCATGGTTTGTGAGTTTGAGCCCTGCGTCAGGCCCTGTACTGTCAATTGCTTGGGATTCTCTCTCTCTCTCTCTCTCTCTCTCTCTCTGTCCCTTCCCCCACTCACACTCTGTCTCTCAAAACAAATAAGTAAACTTAAAAAATAAAAAAAGAAACTTAACTAAAAACTCCAAAATCTTCTCATGGAGTCTCTCCTGTACTTTTGACTCCAGGGAACCTGTAAAAACAGTGTCATTGGAACAGCCAGACATTCTATATCTTTGTGTAGTCAGTGGCCACAGGCTACAGCTTGTCGACTTGTTTATATGCAACACGACACACAGTGCCTATCACAGGACAGCGTCAAATGAATTAAATGGATTAAAATAATTAATATGTAAATAAAGCTAAATTGTAATAATCATCTTAGGAAAAACCCCCAGTTTTTTTTCATTTCATGTACATTTCAGTTGATCACAGTTAAATTCTGGTTCATTTCTGAGTCTACTGATCAATGTACTGATAATTTAAAAACAATCCTGTATAGTTTGTATGTAATATATCCTTTGTATTTCTCATTAGAACTTACCTTCCAAATATTCTAGTCTGTTAAAAGCACAACTCAACCCTGTAATTCATCTTCCTCTTCGCACCAGAGTGCTCTAGCTTTATTTGCCAAATGTGGTCACATCAAAGGAACATTTTTTTCCCCTAGACATGTAACTACCAGAATTTTACTTCATTAGGAACAAATGAGAAAATATTGCTTATTTAAAGTAGTTGGCTTATTTAAATGTCTCGGGATCTATTGTTGTCAGGGTTCTTATGAATGGGAGTTTCTCCAGAATAATATTTCCCACTTTTATTAGCATTGCCTTCCAGATAAGTGTTATAGGATTTTGTCTGTCTAGTGTATTCAAAGAATGAACTGTCACACATAAATAAAATTTCCAGAGAGCTAAAACATGACTTCCAGAAACTGAACCTTCTTATTTTCAACCATTGCATATTTAACAAAGAAATGATAACAACCACAAAAACTTTCAAAACTCTGTCATGCACTCTTGACTTTTAGAGTTTTGGTCATAATTGTGCTTTTTCTTGGCAACTCAGGATTATCGTTATGAATGTGAATTATTGTTCAGTCCTGTAATATAGCAGTTATCGTCCATGAAGATGTTTCCTCAAACATTAAAAGGCTTCAGGCGAAATGTCTCCCGCTAATGATTTTCCTGTGTCTTCTATCCCTTTCTATGATTACTTGTAATTTGCCAGTTTTTATCAGCTAAGTTCAATTCTTTTCAGTTAAAACCAAAGCAACAGAAGTTTAGTAAATGCTTAATATATTTCATTTGCTACGTTGGCGACTTGAGGGTTCCAAGAGAAATAAAGACCTGTATGCCACTGTCCTCTGAAACCTTGGGAAAAAATGAGCAGACAGCACATCTTATATTGTGAGTAACTGAAAATCCTCGTCTCAGGTAACCTTCAATTTGTCTTATGAGCAGAATTTGTAGGCTCTATAATACTTTTTTTTCACATGCAGGCTTCCCCGCCCCCCTACTTTATCTACATTCAAAATGTGACCTTTAGGTAAGTCAAGTGTTACTCTTTTAACTTACTCTTCTAATGGGGTTATTTTTTCAGTGCCTGTGTGGAGCTTAATGTCCTGGCTCTTTCCATCTAGGTTTTCCTGGAGGGAGGGGCGAAGGAGGGCCCAGGCCTTCCCCAGGCTGTGATACTGGGAGCTGATGGCCTCTTCTCTGAGTCTCAGCTATCATCCCAACAACTGCCATGTTGGGAAAGAGGTGGAAGAAAATAATAAGAGTAATAAAACAAATGATGACAATAATAACAGTGGAATCAATGATGGGTGATACTTGTAACAGAATATGTCATAATTTGGGGCACATGGGTGGCTCAGTCGGTTAAGCATCCGACTTCAGCTCAGGTCATGATCTCACGGAGCCCTGCATTGGGCTCTGTGCTGACAGCGCAGAGCCTGAAGCCGGCTACGGATTCTGTGTCTCCCTCTTTCTCTCCCCTCCCCGCACCCCTGTCTCGAAAATAAATAAACATTAAAAAAGTAGTATGTCATAATTTTATGTTAAACTATGAGATATTTTAGTTTCTTGTATGTGTGTTTCTTCTTCCATTATTTGGCCTCATTGAGAGCTCCTTCTACCCTTTCAGATAGGGAGAAATAATCCAAGTCAAGTGAGTGATTTCAATGGGGATATCTTGGATGAGATTACTTTCTGGAAGTCCCCTTGCTAAATTGTGACAGCTGTGCTAGATCAGAACAGGTGGCATGCTGCATGTAGGCATAGAGGGCCTGGGACAGCACTGCTCACCATCATGAGCTTCTTGGTTTCTGCAGAACAGAGAGACACAAAAATATCCTATGTTCTCTAGATCTTTTACCCTCCTACTCCAGCCAAGAAACCCACGCAAGAGAAACAAAGAACATAGATAGATGAGAATTTTGGTGCCTGTGTGTTTTTTTAGGCTGTTTCTCTAGAGAGGGGAAAGGAACAAGGGGGCCCCATGGTGGAGACCATGAGCTGGGCAGCACAAACATACATAGAACAAGTTGTAGCATGTAGCTGACTTTGAGAGAACCAGCCATACCAGGGTGAGCCAGTGAGTGTTGACCAGGTCAGTGCTGGTGCTGGCAGTGGTGGTAGGGGGTGGTGTAGACAGACCATTATACTTCCCAAGGGCAATAATAGCAAATTTCTTGCTCTAAAAGAACAGACCACAAGGCAGAGAATTTGGGATATCAGCAGTAGAGGCAAATTCTGTCAGATGCTCAGGACTAGGCAGGAAGATTATCTCTGTGGAGGCCAATGAGAACTCAAGGATTGTATTCAGACCAGAAAACCCAACTCTATGCTACAATGCTAAGTCAGATTTCTTCTAACCCACCAATTTGGAAATGAGCAGTGTGAACAAGAAGAGATGTGGACAAGAGGCAGGAATGTTGGCACAACTGGATTGAAATCCATGCTCGAGCAGATTTAAATCCAGTAATGGTAAAATGAACATGTAGTCAAGTTTAAGTTGTTGGTGCTGTTGCTTTTTATAGGGCTAATGTCAGAACACAGGTCTGAATGCTAGGTTGAACTGATACAGGAAAATAAGGAAACTGTAAATTTGCACACCTGTATACAGAGAGGAGTGTGCAATCTCCTTTTGTCTTCGTTGGTTAACAGGGATGACGGGCCCTTGCTTTTGTTTTGCTCACCTCAGCCTGCCCATAGTATGGTGATTGGGGGCAGTTTTATGCCTGTGTTCATCAACATTGAGGGCGACTGCCAAAATCAATCCCGTAGCATCTTCAGGCATCATCAGTAGAATTCATTTTTTAGCAAAAATACATTGGGCAAAACTGTTTAATTGTGTAATTTATTACAGCATGACAGTTAATGATACATGAGCACTATACAGATGGTGTCTCACCTGCTAAACAGGCGTAGATTATGATACATTTTCAAGGGTACTCAGGTGCAGTTATATTTTGCCATACATTGCTAGTATTTTCTGAAATGGATAATGGGTCCTTGCCAGATTTCCAACAATTTGATGTTGTTGAAAAAACTGTTGATGGTCCCTTTTGATATTGTACTATCCTCTTAAATATTTTCCGTTTTACATTTATTAAGCAGAATGTTTTCATTCTTTAAAAAAAAGCATCTGATGTTATTTTTTCTTTTGACTTTCATTTAGCAGAATGTTTTCATTTTATTTTCTTATTCACTGTCCATATCAACTACTCTAACTCTTCTTTTGTCTTAAAAGACAAAATATGAAAGGTGTGATCTTCGTGGAAATTGGTTTTTCTTTACAGATGGCAGGAAGATTTTCCCGCTGCATTTGTTGTTGAGGGGATTGAAAATCCCCTCAACATGTAGTTGTAGTTTTTTGTTTTGCTTTGTTTTTTACATTACTGATACCTTTCTAAAACAACAGATTTATTGAGTTATAATTCGCATACCATAAAATCCATCCTTTCAAAATGTACACAGTTCAGTGGTTTTTGGTATGCTCGCAGAGTTGTGCAGTCATCAATAATATTGAAGTTCATTAAATACTTAATACTTAATAATATTTAAAGAAACTCTATACTCAATTAGCAGTCACTCTCCATTCCCTTCTTCTCCTGGTCCCTGGAAATATTTAATTTTCATTTTATCTCTTGAAACTTATTTTCAGCATTTCCCATCAGTGGAATCACATATGTGGTCTTTTGTAAAAAGCTTCTTTTACAAGTATGTTTTCAAGGTTCATCTGTGTTGTGGCCTGTTATCAATACTTCATTTCTTGAATTGTCAGAAGGAAGCTTGCAGTATGCTATTATATGGATATATTACATTTTGTTACCCATTCATCAGTTGATGGGCATTTGCATTGCTTCCACCTTTTGGCTAGTATGAATATTGTTGCTATGAACATTTGTGTACCAGTTTTGTTTGAATACATTTGAAGTATTCTGGTTATACACTTAGGAACAGAATTGCTGGGTCCTGTGAGAACTTTCTTACGACCGAAACAAACTGTTGTTCACAATGGCTGTACCATTTTATATTTTTGCTTGTAATGTAATAACAGTTCTGATTTCTCCACATCCTCACCAACACTCGTTTTTGTTGTTTGTTTTGTTTTGTTTTGAATTATTAGCATTGTAGTGGATGTGAGGTGGTATCCCATTGTGGTTTTGATTTGTATTTTTCTAATGACTAATGATGTTGAGCAACTTCTCATGTGCTTGTTGGCCATTTGTATATCTTTTTTTTGAGAAATGTCTATTCAAGTCATTTGCCCATTTCTTAATTGGGTTGTCTGTACTTTTTATTACTGATTTGCAAAAATTATTTATGCATTATGGATACAAGACTCTATCAAACACATGATCTGCAGATATTTTCTACCATTCTGTGGGTTGTCTTTTCACTTTGTTGATAGTGTCCTTTAATGCACAAAAGCTGTTCATTTTGATGAAGTCCATTGTGTTGGTTTTTTCCTTTGTTGTTTGTGCTTTTGGTGTCATATCTAAGAATCTGTTGTCTATCCAAGCTCACAAGGTTTATAACTATATTTTCTTCTTAGAGTTTATAGACTTAGTGCTAACATTAAGGTTTCGATCCATTTTGACTTAATTATTACATTAGCATATTATATAGAGTGTAAGGTAAGACTCCAACTCCACTGTTTTGAATATGCTATCCAGCTGTCCCAGCACCATTGCTTGAAAAGACTACTTTCTCCCATTGATATTTCTTGGCATCTATAGTGAAAATCACACTTGACTGTAAGTGTGAAGGTTTATTTTAGGTTCTCAATTTTATTCCATTGATCAGTATGTCTATCCTTATGTCCACATCACACAGTCTTGATTACTACTTTTTAAAACAGGAGAAAAAGGGAGTTACAAATAAAAATGAATTTATTCTTTCCCTTATATTTACCTATGTAGGCTTTCTTTTTAAACTGGTACTCTTTATTTGTTTGTGGATTCATTTTACTCTCTTGTTTTCTTTTATTTCAGCAGAATTACTCCTGCTAGTATTTTTTTCGTAGGCCAGGACTGCTAGTGACTGATTCTGTCAGTTTTTATTTATCTGGGAATATCTTATTTTCTTCTTTCTTTTTGAAAAAAATCTTCCAGATACAGAATTATTTAATGATGGTATTTTTCTTTCAGTACCTTAAATACATCATCATATGGTTTCTAATGAGAAGTCAGCTCTTAAAGATCTTTGTTATATGTGACCATGGGGTGCCCAGATATTGGCTAAACATTTAGTTCTGGGTGTGTCTATAAGGATATTTCTGAATGAGATTAGCATTTGAATGACTGAGTAAGGAGACTGCCCTCCCCAGTGT